>NC_059427.1:64500880-64808630 GCF_021028975.2 Sphaerodactylus townsendi | reverse complement strand
TTCTCCATGAACGAGCCTGACGGGGGCGGGGGTGAGGCAGGATATAAGTTTAATAAAATAAATAAACAAGTGGGCATGGCCAGGCAGGCATTTTGCCCAGCAAGGCTTTTGATTGACTACTGGAGATTGGCTTGGCTCTGCAGATTTTTTTTAAGTTGCCTTAGCGGCATCTGCCACCACATCACAAGGATCTGCACTGTGTTGCTGAAGTTAAGCTGTGGCAATCATTTTACGGCTGGCTGCGCCTCCTGTGGCAGACATTTTGTTGTTGCACCTACCATGCCATGTTAGAATTCCAAATGTCCCTGCAGGCTCAGAAAGGTTGGGAATTTCTGAGCTAGATATAGTTGGGAGTAGGCATTGTCTAGTACCGGGTAACAGGGATCACAAACCCTTTCAAGCCTGCAGACACCTTTAGAATTTGACATAGGGTGTTGGATGAAATTGTAAAATGGCTGCTATGGGAGGTAGAACCATCCACAGAATGTTAGGAAGTGAGGTTATGTATGACTCTAATAGTAACTCTGCAACATTTCAAGCAGAAGTAATGTTTAATTGGATGCCCTTTAAAATGAACACATGCTAATGTGGTGAAGATCCTTGTCCTATGGAGGAAGCTGTTGCAGAATAATTTTTAAACAATCAGTGTAGCCAATCAGAGGCCCTGTTAAGCAAAAGCTCCACCTAGCAGAGGCGTAGCTAGGGGAAATGGGGCCCGGTGCAAAAATCTGAGTTTTGCCCCCTCCCCCCCATGGGCAGTTGCTGTGATGCTGGAATCCACCCCCAAACAGCATCACTTTCAATGGTGTTTAAGCTAGGGAGCCCAGATTCTCCTTTTAAATCCACCTTAAAGGGAGAATCTGGGGTCCCCAGCTAAAACAACATTGAAAGTGATGCTGTTTTGAGGTGGATTCTCCCCCAGCCTGAAACAGCATCACTTTCAATGTTTAAATTGGGGACCTCAGATTCTCCCTTTAAATCCATGCCGAAGGGGGTGGATTTAAAAGGAGAATCTGGGGAAATTTGGGAGGGGGGGTACCTGCTGTTAGGCATGCAGTTGTTAAGCTAGCATCAGCAAAATGTCAGGGTATCTTTAGGAGACTCTCCTGATGATAACACCCAGGTTTGGTGAAGTTTGGTTGAGGGGGTCCAAAGTTACGGACCCTCAAAGGTGTAGCCCCCATCTCATATTAGCTCTCATTGGAAACAATGGGGGATGGGGCACCCCCTTTGGGAGTCCATAACTTTGGACTCCCTGAACCAAACCTCGCCTAACTTGGGTGGTATCATCAGGAGAGTCTCCTGAAAAATCTCTGAAATTTTGGTGCTGCTAGCCTAAAAACTGCGCCCCCTTCAGGCCGAAAACTGAAAAAAACACTAATAAATACCAAAAAAGCACAAATGAACCTGCAATTTTTGTGCACCCCCAGTCCCCTGGTAGCTTCGCCTCTGCCACCTGGCCCCACCCACTTTCTAAAGGCACTTGGTGGATGCTGGGAAAGGTGTCAGCAGGCTCCATGGTGCCCCTAGCCACTACATTAGGCACCCCTCTCTTAATATCTTCTAGTACTTAACCATATGTTATGTACTAGCAGTCTCACAGAAAGCTCACTAGAAGCTTACAGAAGTAATAACATTTCATTATCTACAAGATTTGAAATTTTCATTTGAAGTCATTTTAGTTATTGGATACTGAATCACTTGCTTGTCAATTTAGAGATTAACAGATCGTTAAACCATGTAGTAAAAATGAAACATTGAACATAAGTTACCTGTGGAAGAGAAATGGTTAATATGCACTCTGCTAATTCTCAGAGCTTTCTTTAAAGCAAAATTAAAGAGGAGTTTCATGGAAAAAAACTAACAACATTTTTTCCTGCAGAAGCTGGGTTGATGGAAGGTACAGGAAGGGTGATTTTACCATTACCGTACCCATGGCAGCCTCCTGGCCCACATAGGTTTTACTCCACACTTGTCCCAGAATAACCTTTTCTAGGGCCAGAAATGTCTCCAGGGAGGAGGGGAAATCAGAGAAGACGTATGAATCTTGTGCTGCATCTGTATATGTTTTTCCTTTCAGTAACCAACATCTTTAGTTACAGATAACGTCACATTTTTAAAATGAACTTGGTATCCCATTTTCCCCACAGAAAAAGCTGGGTGCATGATTGCAAAGATACAGATGGGGAAACAAGCTGGATTCCTAAGACTTTCCACTATCATTAGGATATATTGTACTATGTGGCCAGGGAGCTGTCTATGATTACTGAATTAAGAAATTTTGGGAGGTTGTAGGAAGATTAATAATTTCTATTTTCCTGCTGGTAGCAGAATTTAAAGAGTCTTATGTCCTTGCATGTTTGTGTGTAAACTATCATCAAGTCACAGCTAATTAATGGCAACCCCATAAAGTTTTCAAAGTGAGAGATTAAAAGAGGTGGTTTGCCTTCCTCTGTGTTATGACCCTGGACTTCTATGGTGGTCCCCATCCAAATGTTAGCCAGGCCTGACCCTGCTTAGATTCTGAGATCTGAAGAGGTTGGGCTAGCTTGGATTATCCCTGACAGGATGTCGGGGAGGACAATGTAAGGCTGAAGACACGAACTCCCCATTTAGATATAGTCAGCATATGTTAATGCCCATCATTACTTGCTGGACATACACAGTCAGCTGAGCCAGCTGGGATCTAGGCCCACTGAATAAATTCCACCTCTCCTAGTAAAATAAAGGTACCCGTGTGATCCATGAACCATGTTATAAACAGCTACGTTTGACAGTTTAAAGAGCATTTGATCTATTTTGTTATAAATTCATCTTCCATAATACTAAGATTGCACTTTCTAGTCAAAACTGCCAAAATAAATGATAGTATGTCAATTTCATCCTATTTTATAGTGTTTTAGTATAAACATTTTAACAATATGTTTCTCAAAATCCTGATTGAAATAAAAAAAATGAACCATGGCATTTTTTTCAGCTTGTTTCTGATAAGAAGATAGATAAGAATTTGCTGCCTCCTAAGAAGATCATTGGCAAAAATTCCAAAACCTTGGTGGAAAAAAGACAGAAGGAACTGGAAATTTATCTACAGACTCTCCTTGTTAAATTTCCCTTAGCTGCACCCAAAGTATTGTCACACTTCTTACACTTTCATTTCTATGTAAGTTGCATTCTACTACATTTTAATGTAATTTGCACGATTCAGTCTACTTAAGTTCTTATTCTGACAAGTTGCACCCTGAACAACCTGCAAATGGAAGCCATATTTCCAATGTTGCCTTATGAGCATGAATGCGCACCAAAGTAGCTCAAGGCCACTGCACAGATGTGCACACATGCACACACACATATTGCAGTGCCTAGGAATCTAGCCTAGTTAGTTAAAGACAGCTTTTGAAACATGGTACCTTTTGGTCAGAAATAAACGCTCCCGCCTATAGATTTCCTGTTCCCCATTTCTGCTCCCTTTTGTCTTGTGGCTTTATCTTCTCTTATTCCACAGCAGTACTTTCCAGTAATATTTTATGTTAGCCCATTTGGCATTCAGTCTATTTTGCTAGGCACACAGGGCTGGTTAGATCTACATCCATGCAGCTGAGGTGAGATGCTGAGAAGCCACCAGTGGGGCACAGGAACTGGTGATGAGCATGAGTTAATGCTCATCATTACATCCTGGACCTACACAGCCATCAGCTGAAATGGAGGCTAGACCCTGAGATTCTGGCCACACTTCTAGGACTCAGCGTGCTCCCACTGTGTCTAGGCAAGCATGGCCCTTATCTCCTTCCTCCTCTCTTTTGTTTGCTAGAAGACTAGCATCTTCACAGGTATGGGTTGCTTTTTTGGCACTTCACCAGAAAGGTGGTTTATATCTGTTTTAGATCATTTTAATCCTGAATGCATGTCTAAGATGTGGTGTTAAATCTTTTATGTTGTTGAAAGGATTGTTATGTTAACTACTGGCAGATGCTTAATTACTATACACTTTTTATTTCCATTACTTACTCATTGCAGGAAATCATTGGGATCACAGCAGCGCTGGCTGAAGAACTTTTTCACAAAGGTATAGAATCATAGAAACACAGAGCTGGAAGGGACACCCCCTGTACAATGCAGGAAAATGACAACTACTTTCCCCTCAACACCCCCAGTGACCCTTATCAGTAATTTAGGCTTCTAAATTTCTTAGTGTCTGCTGCCATTTTTTACTGAATTTATAACAACTTCAAAGATAATGTGAACAATCAAATAAGACTTTTCCTTTAATGTATTAGAAATTTCTTATACTGCAGTGGTGCATCACTTCTTCTTAAATGATATTAGTATAAGGTGGCTAGGTACAAATATTTCTATTGTGAGATGGTGAAAAAAAAACCCCTCCTCCAAGCCCTATGGTTATTTTTTTCTATGCACATCCAACAGCTCTAACAGTCAGTTTTCTGGGACTGGAAGGAATTCCTGTGGGGAGGGGGATCAGAGAAAAATCCACATCCCTCAGTGTCTTCTGATGAGTTTCTGAATCCAGTTCTTAGAAATTCAGGTGAATACTTGCTAAATCTGAACTTCTGCTTTCCAGGGGAACAGTTGCTGATGGCTGGAGAAGTCTTTACCATTAGACCTTTGCAGTTATATGCTGTTACTCAACAGCTGCGTCAGGGAAAACCTACGTGTGCAAATGGAGATGCCAAAACTGATTTGGGTCACATCCTGGATTTCACATGTAGACTCAAATATTTAAAGGTAAAAAGTCTCAGAGCGTCTCACTTGCTCTGGGCACTAACCACATTGGAATAAACTAACTCAACTGTTACGTTTTAAAAAGTCTTAACATTTGAGACTGAAAAAGACACCATGACTATTTTTTCAGCCTTTCTAAAAAAGTGTACAGTTTAAGGATGTGCACCTAAAAAATTGGCATATTTTGGACTTTGGAATGGCCATAAATGTCAGTCTTCTGTGTTATTTGAGTCCCCCAATGCCTTTTGGATTTTCAGATTTTTTTCAGAATTGAGACATTTTGGGGTCCATTATTCCCTATAGATTTTTTCCAGGATGCTGCAGTAGCCAGAATTTCAGGGAATTTAGTCCTGCCTGTCCACTAATGACTCCCCCCCCCCCCCAAGTGTCAAGTCGATTGAATCAAGGAGTCCAGTCCTATGAACCCCTCAACAAAGTGCATCCAGCTATCTTGCTTATCTGCCTTGTTTCCTGTGGTCTTTCTCCAGGGCAAAGACACCAATAGCCAAACACCCAAGTGCAAGAAACCTCTAGCCAAAAGCTTCCAAACTCAAACAGAACCAATAAACCAAGCAGAACCAATGTTAAATTAGAGAATCCCAGCAGAACAATAGGCCACTGTGGCAAGCACGATAGAATCAGTATCAAACTGGAGAATCCAATCCAATCTAACCTGCAAGGTAATACTAAGACCTGGCAAGAAGTCTCTGATGCAGACACTAAAATTGAAGAAAAACAGTCCTGGGAGCCTTAAACTTCTAGTCCCAAAATATTCCTGTGTATTTCTGGAATTTTGGGGGGCAGACACCCAAATATATCCAAATTATTTTATTTATTTATTTATTTAATTTAATATACCGCCCCATCCCCGAAGGGCTCTGATTAGGTATTGATTAGGTATTTTTGAATATACATTCAGACCAGAAATATTCAAATGTTCAACCCAGATACAGATGGTTCTCCCGCCCATCCCATTCTACTTGTTGTTTGTCCAGCAGTAGGAAAGAGGGCCAATGTGTACAAAAGCTTAATCTGAAACTCATATATGACTGTGATTATGAACAAGATATCTATGTTTAATTTCAATGTTGTAAGTAAACCCATATTCTTCAGTGGAGTTAAGACTCAATTCACATTTCCCACTTATGGTGTTATGGTGTTCATAAAAGGAGATGTCTCATCTCAGAAAAGTGGCTTGTGTTTGGAGTGGTACATTTTCTTAGTGAGGGCATTCATATATGTGAATTGACCTTTACAATTCCTAGATTTTGATGTCTTTCAGACTAAAACCTGAACCACATTTCCTTATTCAGCTTTGCTAGAACAGTTCACTGCAAACTGTAGGTCCCAGAACAGTTCAGATCTAGGATTTTATTTTTAAAATCTTACAAATAATTTTCTGCTTTCTTTTAAAAAAGAAAATGTCCAAATCCTGTTCAAAAATGAAGGATTTAAGTTCCTTTATCATCAAATAGGACAACATGCAAGCACAAGGTGGCAGCTTTAGTTTAGATCTTCGTTGTATCTATAGAAATTTGCTGATAAGTTCTCAGTACTACATTGTCTACAAATATAGTAACTAGTAGGTTCTTGGCAGAAAGGTGCTGTGAACATTTGTGGGTCATAATCTCACATTCAGTTTGGTGAACGTGCATATTTTTGTGCATTTAATACCTTGTTTTCTATTATTAGATAAATGGCGCAGGTGGACCTTTTGGAACAAGTAACATTCAGGAACATCTTCTGCCTTTTGACCTATCGATATTTAAATCTCTTCATCAGATACAGGTATGGGTGTAAAAGAGCTTGGTATACACTTTTCTAGAAGTTATTCAAATGCAGGCTCTACAGACGTAATTGTTTGTGATTACTGTATGTTGTACTATGTTTATCCGTATTATGAATCAGGTCACTGGTCGAGCTATGACAGTATTGTTTATTCTTACATGGGTCAGCTTTCAAAGCCTCAGCTGATTTAGATGTTACAAAGTTCTCATAGATGCGGTGAGAACTTTTGATCATATGTGTGCTGGGGACTTAATTCCCAGACATACTTGCACCCAATTTAAAATGGGACAGCTACACACAGGACACATACACTCACATTTTTCCAACTTGAAAATTGGCCCTGTGGAAACTGCTGTTCACCCTTTTGGGAAAATTTTAATGTAAACATTGGTATATGCCAGGTTCCTCAATAAGGAAATGATGGCCCCTTGGGGCTGTTTCAGAGTGCATGCAAGTTGCACTCCCAGTCTGCACTAGACTCATGCATATTTGTGGAGAAGTCCCATATTTCAATAATCCGCATCTCTGTTTATGCTTTTATTGTTTTCCTTTTCTTCCCCAGGCATTTTTCCCCTCTCACATGAACAAATGGTGATTGTATAAAGTCTGTTGCTTTCATTCTGTTCCTAATATTTATAAATTGATTTCAGACAGTTATTACTAAGATATTATTCACTGTTCATGCAGCCAAGTCCTATCAGTCACTGCCACATCATACCATATCAGATAGGAGTTTTGCTTGCCAGTACAGCTGTTTTATTTTTCTTTCATGTTGTATTTTTAAATCAAATACCAACAGATAAATCACTGTGGAGCAAACCTTGTTAAAGGGCTGACAACTTCAAAGAATACTTTAGCAACACTGAGTGTTCAGTTTTCAGCAACTTCAATGATGGTAAGGCTGAAATTTTAACCAAATGCATGTTAATCATATGGATTGGATTCTGAAAACCCCCACTGGAAGACACTGAGCGTCCAAGATCTTCCTTCCCTCCCCTTTCCTACCCCAGAATTTATTCCAGGGGTTGAGGGAGCCGTGTGGACGAATAGCAGTGTGAGTCAGGAAGCTGTAGTGGGGAGAGGAAGGCAATAAGAGAGCCTTTTTGCCTCTTGAATGAGTGGAGCTCCCCTCACAAAAGAGGACAAGTGGAGCAATTTTGCACTCTGCCACTGCAGGTCGCTAACTCACATGGCTATTAATTCATGCAGATCCATTGACTGTGGGAACAACCTTTCCCAGGGTCAAAAAAACCTTTGGGTAGGGGGAAGCAGAGAAGATTTTGCAGCCCTTGGATTTATAGGTAAAGGGTTCCAATCCATTATGACTTCTGTATATCGTTTTGCCCGAGTGGTGCATATGTGCAAGTGTGTGTGTACAGCAACATCCTGAATTTCCTCTTTTTGAAAGCACTGGCAAGAACCCAAAGGGATACTCAAGACCATGGAGAGACATTGCATTGTCCCAGTGGAGTTCTTCACTTTTAAACAGCAATACCTATTCCCTGCCCCTACAATATCATAAAATCCTTTAAAACCCCATCAGTTTCAAGAACAGTTTGATATGCAGGATGGGGAAGAGGCCTGGTCCAAGTCCTTGCTTGGGCTTATGGCTCTAGTTTCACAGATTTTTGGATCCTGGTCAATATATTAAAGGCAGGCAGGAAGTGTAACATAGCATGTATGTGAAGGTGGTGATGTGAACTAATTAGTCTAGGAATTATGAAGGGAAGAAGAGGAATTGTTAAAATTAAGCCTGGGACAGGAATGGAGTGAGGAGCTAGATTGCCTTATTTTGCCAAAGCAATGGGATATGGCCTTAAAGCTTATACCTGTTATCTCCATGGATCTTAAACTGAGATTATTCAGCAAAAAAATGTTCAAAATATATTGGACACCACAGCCATTCTTTAGAAAAGGAATGAGTAAAGTGCTGGCATTGTATTGTATTTATAACATTTTATTTAAAATTAATGGGGCCCGGCCACGCGTTGCTGTGGCAATTGTCCTTCTCATCACAGTCCACAACCCACACAGATGTCCATGCAGGTCCAATGATCCCCAGCATAGCATTTTGGGAGCAGCAGTGGCATAGTGGCTAAGAGCAGGTGGACTGTGATCTGGAGGAACCGGGTTTGATTCCCAGTTCTGCAGCTTGAGTTGTGGAGGCTTATCTGGGGAATTCAGATTAGCCTGTGCACTCCCACACACACCAGCTGTGTGACCTTGGGATAGTCACAGATTTTCGGAGCTCTTTCAGCCCCACCCACATCACAGGGTGTTTGTTGTGAGGGGTGAAGGGCAAGGAGGTTGTAAGCCCCTTTGAGTCTCCTACAGGAGAGAAAGGGGGGATATAAATCCATACTACTACTACTCCTACTACTACTTCTTCTTTTGGGGTAGTCAAATGGAATCCCTCTTTCCCTTTTCAATTTACATTATTATATGGTGCTGTCTTGGTTTTTAGTATAAGGTAACCCTTTCCATTCCACAACGGAACTGTCCAGAGTGCGAATCCCGCTGTCCATGAGGCTGGTTGACACGCACAGTCCTGGCTTGGGTAAGGCAGAACTGGGGCAAGGAGGCTATCCCAGTCAGGCAGCAGAGGCAGGGTGGTGAGGTGCTCAGATCGAGGCCAGCTCGCTGGGTTTTTAAAGGGCCACGTGCAAAAGAAGCGGAGCCAGTAGTGTTGGTTTGCCCCTACCCCCCAGATTTTCTTAGAAGAAAAAGGCAAACTCCAGCTTGCTTTTAATTAAAGAGAGCTGTGGCGAATATGGGTGAGGAAGTGGGTAACTGGTAGTTGGAGGTGAGGGAGGGCAGAGAGAGGTGTGTGACGATGAAGTGGATGTGTATGAGAGTATGTGTGTTGTGTGGTAGTATTGGGTGAGGCACAGAGAGTGAAAGTTACGTGCATGTGTGTGTAGGGGGGGAACCCCACCTGATGTCTTACATGGCAAAGTGTGTATGTGTTTCACTTCCACTCGTATTACCTAACAGTATTACCTATTTACTGTTTTCACTGCTCATCTCTGCCCATGTGCACAAACATTCTAAGCCCTCATACCAAGCCCTCAGGCCACAGACAGACAGGCTGCATGAACATTCTAAGGGTGACAGTTAAACAGAGCCAGCTTCATGGCCTGGTGCGCCAGGAAAAAGACGTTTTACCTGGCTCAGATATGGACTTTTGGCGATTTGAAGGTCCGATTACCTGCCCGCAACAGGGAGGGACGTCATGTGAAAATTTGGGGGCGATCCGTCCAGCCGTTTCGGCGTTAGGGCAAGACCAACAAACGAATGGTTAGCTTTTTATATATATAGATAATGTATATCCTGTGCCCCATTTTTTTCTTTAAACAATAGAAAGCAAGCAAATCCATAAATATTTAAGTTGATCTTCAAAATTCAGATTATTATTTCACATATTTTAATAGGAAGTACAGTACTGAAGAAGAGTTGATTGATTAGATTTGTATACCGCCCTCCCCCGAAGGGCTCAGGGCAGTGAACAACAGCTGCAAATAATGGTTGTTATTTTGTATGTCAGCATCAGGAACACGTTCAACTTATTGAGAACAGAGAGTCGTAGTCCCTTACATATCCTAATTTGATTACGTATAGTTTTTAACATTGTTCAGCCATCCATATATGCAAAAGTGATTGTGTCCTGTAACCATGTTTCAGGGAGATGGTATCGTGAAAGTTTTGCTTGGTTGTTTTCGTTACAAGTGCCATCTGTTGAACTTAATGAAGTTTATTTCCAAATTCATCTATATAGGATTGCACCCTTAATATTTCAGGCCTGCTTCTGCTTGTAATAATTAGTAATTGTTTCCTGAGCTAAAACTCTAAGTAGAAATTTTTTTTAAAAGAATCATGAAATGTTGCAAGAAAAAAGGTTGTGTTAAACATTTAACTCCATACGTTCTGAACAGGAGGTCCTAGTGCCTGAGGCCTTTGAATTTGACCAGTGGGAGCCTGAAGGTGCACCTTCAAGTCATCCTGTGACAGCAGTTATTCCAACCTGGAAAACATTAACAACTTTAGATATGAGTCACAATAGCATATCGAAAATTGATGATTCTGTGGTAAGACCTCATTATAAATGTCTTTAAAGATTGGGATGATAAAGTATGAGTACCACCTACAGATACTTTCACAATGAAGAGATTGAGGGTTTTGAACATTGGCTTGCTTCAAGTAACTTGTTTGATTCTAGCCAAAGGGCTTGGGCAGAGGGTGCTTAATAGATTGTCCCTGTGACAGACTGCTTTGGAAATTTGCTGCAATTTCAGAAGAGGATTGCTGTCTAAGAAACTGAAATGCAAATCTCTTTGTAACTATACACAGTATCAGTCACACAGTTATTTGTATTGAGACCAGTTGGTATAAAGGCTGTATTTTCATTGTTCTAGAAACTGATGCCGAAGATAGAGTTCTTGGATTTGAGCCACAATGATGTACCTCTAGTGGAGAACTTGCAGGTTGGTTTTATACTTATGGGGATTTATAACATTCTTCTCTTCATTTTGAGATCAGCGCTGCTTTTTTGTGTTGGAAAATGGCATAACTGTCAAGATTATCAAAGCTGTAATAATAAAAATTAATTGTAGGGATGTCCACTGCATTTAATATATTACAGAATCTTTTCATTGGTTGCATTCTGTTCCTTCTTTCTCTCTGTGCTCATTTAAAGAATGCTGGTCCATAATTAAGTCATGTGGATTCTGAGTTGGACTGAAGGACCAACAGCAAGTAGAACTTTTCTGCTTACCCTTCCAGAACAGGAGACCTTTGAGAATTGCATTGAAGCACTGGTGAAAATCATCTTTTGTGCTGGTGGAAATACCACTGTGCTTGTAAAACATGAGGCCGGAATCTAATTCATTATAATTTACTTTCCTTGCCAAGAGTTCATTGAGCAGTAATGGCCTGAAAAGCTAAGCTAGTATGCCTTTTCCATTTATACCCATGTAGCAAAAGAAGAAGATTAAATGTCTTGTCTTTCTAAAAGTGCTGCCGATTGCAAAATAGGATCTTGTGTCTCCTACAGCATGATTTCAATAGGCAGTACTTGAGATTAGGAATCTTAAACATACATTTGGTAAGAGGACAACAACTTGATTGTAAAGACTGCTCTATCAGGAATGTTATAACATAGTTCTAAGAAGTCTTATGCCAGTTGATTAAAAAAAGGGGAAGCTAAATTATACTGATAAGGAAGTGCCAGTACATATGGTAGCTTCCTTGTATTGTTGCTTCCCTTTAGATGCTATTGGAAGTTAATAGTTAACCATAAAGGGCTTGCATGGCTAAAGATTCTAATTTAGACTTCAATGACTAAAATAGTATTTGATCATAGAGGCTAAACCAATTGGTAGATTAGATTGTTATAGGGGCATGAAGCCAGTCTCTCTTCAATCGCCTTCTAGAATCACATTTGATGCTTTTAATTCTAGTTTTCAAGAGAATTAATGGGTAACAAGTGTGCAGTTTCTAAACCTTGGTGTGTTAGGAAGACATAGTATGAATTCTATTTGATTAGTATGTAATCTGTTTTTTTTTAATTCTTTTTCCAGCATCTCTACAATCTCGTTCATCTGGATCTGTCATACAATAAACTTGTGACATTAGAAGGCATTCATACAAAACTTGGGAACATCAAAACTTTGAATTTAGCAGGGAACCTTCTAGAAAGGCTCTGTGGCCTTAACAAACTGTACTCCTTAGTGAACCTGGATCTTAGCAACAACAAAATAGAACAGGTATTTTAGTGCTGATTAGTAAAATTCCATGTTCAGTTATTATTCTTAGACAACAAGGAATCTACAAATCTGCATTATCTTGAGATGCAAATCATATAATCTGGTTCTTGATTCCCTAAGGATCGTGACTGGTTTAGCCTCTCTTTTTATATTAGCAAGTTTTAACTATTATGGAATGACAAAAAGATCCAAAGAAAGAAACCTATCGTCAGCTGGTCTCAGAAAGTTTAAGTTCAACTTTCCCCTCAACAGGTTTTAGTCCATCTTTCTCCTCAGCAGCACTATTTCATCTGTTGACAATAATAAATCCATTTTTCGTGGAGGTGGAGGATTATTTGCAAAATAGAATAAGAAATGCAATATAAGCACATTTTCTGATAATTTTGTTCTTGACACAATATTTTTTTGTCTGTAAAGGGAGTTGAATACAGAACTCTGCTGCCATTATCTGTAGCCAGTCACTTTAAAGAGAGTGATTAAGTAGTGTAAAATAATTCCTTGTTTGCACCAGTTGTAAGTAGTCCACATTCACTCTGATGGGATTCTTTGCTCTTTTGATTGGATCTGATTTTATGTATGTTTTGCAATGTAATGTAATTCACCTATGCTTTGGAATACTATACATTCTAGGTGCCTTTTGCATAACTCTGCCTTCAGCTATCCTTTTATACTTCTAGGTGTGTGTAATGAAATGTATATGGTCGTATTATTCTTTCCACTAAGTTGAATCAGATTACTCTTCTGCTATGTCTTCTTTCAAAGGAGAAATACTTTTTTTTCAATAGAAAGAGCCTTTTTTGTGGTAGAAAAAGCCTTCCTTTGATATAGAACAAAGTTGAAGGAAGCCTTAATTTGAGGAAGACTTGGTGGAAGGGATCCAATTTAGCAGGAGAGTCACAAGACCCAGCCTATAGTTTGTGTATTTTGTACAGGGTACAATACATTTTAATTGTTGGAGCATTATTCACTTATGTAACTTCCAATGGTAATTTGAAAAGATGTCTGATACTTTAAGGTTTTGAATTTGCATATATCTGTATTTTTCAGATTGATGAAATAAGGAACCTAGGAGGACTCCCATGTTTAGAAAAAGTGGTCTTATCCAATAATCCTCTGAGCATTATTCCCGATTACAGGACCAAAGTATTAGCTCAGTTTGGTGACAGAGCCTCAGAGGTAATTCTTCATAGACTTGTATTTAATGGCTTATCTGACTGTTTCACTTTCATGCAAAGTACAAATTGGAAATGGTCAGCTTTACTGATCATCAGTATGGTGTTAATAGCGGAGAGAGGGGTATAGCCTGCTTCCTTATTTTTAATACATTATTGGTTACTAACAGTAAAGTCCGTTGTACAAACAAATACAACTGGGTCTAGAAAACTGTTGGTGGGTTAATGGTGCCTGCCGAGGGAGCCAACCCCTCCTGCATTTCCTTCCCCCTTGGTCCTGTGACACCAGCTCTGCCCTTGCCTTCCTCCTCTTCCTGAATACCTGCACTGGTTAATCTTTAAAGTGTCACAAACCTATTTTGATTTGTCTCAGGCTAGCCAGTTTTTCCCTAAGCGTAACTAGATCAAAAGTCCCTGGAAAAGACAATAATGCTGTCTGTTAAGTGCCATCAGGTTGCTTCCAGCTCATGTTGACTCTATGAATCAGTGTCCTCCGAAACATCCTGTTGTTAACAGGTCTTGCAAACTAGCACTAATGCTAAAAAAAGTTGAAAGCAGCCGGAAAAGAGGAAGCCCCAGTATGAGATGGATTAACTCATTTGCAGTAATACTGTAATATTTATTAACTTTTATAACTGTACTTTTTGTTTCTTTTTCTCTTATGATTCAAGTTTTGTACACATGCACAATGATAAAATAGATGCATCTTCTATTTTTTTCTGTAGGGAACACTTCTGAAGACTTGTTTAATCTTTGTTATAGTGTTGTGTTGCTTAAACTGCTGCACTGATTTTGGCTTGTTTATTTAGTTTTATTTATCTATATATATAAACGCGAAATACCACTCACTGACTGACTGACTAATTGGCCCTTTCCGCACGGGCCAAATACAGCGTCCCAGGGACGCTAAAAACAGAGTCCCTGGGAGACTGTTCGCATCCAGCCTCACAACTCCCGAGCAGCGCGAAGCTGCTGTTTCCGAACCTCGCTCCCTGAGCAAGGTTGTTCAGAAACAGCAGCTTCCAACGGCAGCGGCTGGAAGGTGCATCCCCCCCTTTCCCAAACGCCTTACCATCCCTCCGGCTTTCCGGCGCATTGCACAGGCCAGGGGACACACACCCCGCCCTGTGACTCCAGAGTTGTCGCGCAGGGCAGGGGGGCGTGTCTCCTCGCCCGTGCGACGCGCCGGAAGGCCAGAGGGATGGTCGTTTACGCCGACACCCTCCGCAGCGTGGCCATGCGGAAATGACCATCAACAGAACTCAAAAACCACCGAAGGCACACACATGAAATTTGGCACACCTGTTCCTTACATACTCCAGGTGCTCGCTAAGAAAGGATTTCCCAAAATATACACTTTCACTCAATTTATTACCTATTTACTGTTTTACCTTCTCATCTCTGGCCATCTGCGCGAACATTCTAAGGGCAAGCCAACCGCCCAGTCCACAGACATGCTGCACGAACATTCTAAGAGTGACAGTTCAACACCACCAGCTTCATGTCATTCATTAACTGCACTCACCACCGCCCTCCACAATGCATGTGAACCTATTTGGAAACAAACCCATCAGTCCAAAGACAGGCTGTGAGGAAATATGCTGCATGTCACCCCAAAGTTCACAAACAGGCTGCAAAAAAGTATGCTGTCACCCCAAAGTTAACAGACAGGCTGTGAAAAAGTACTTCTCCACCCACCCTCATGTTAACAACACCAAATACTACAGCCAAATACTATCAAAATAGATTACAAACCACACTATCACCTTGGCCTACTAAACATTTGTCAGTTTTTGCATATGGACATCAGATTGCTTACTGTGAAGACAAATTTATTGCTCTCAGCCTCCGATCACCCTGTGCTTTGTGTCGTGCTCTGAAGTGGCAGGATGAGTCCCCAGGAATGTGCTGCAGTGGCGGTACAGTCCAGCTCCCTGCCCTTCAACCCTACCCTGAACCTCTTCACAGCCTTCTCACTCATCAGCATCCAATGGCAGAACACTTCCTTTCTGCATCTCGAAAATACAACGGCTGCTTCCAAATGACATCTTTTGGGGCCCACCAGGTGAAAGAGAGCAATAACACATTGCATTAGAAAAAGACAACCACAGGAAGCTGCTGCAACATATGCAAAAACAAACCCACCAGTCCACAGACAGGCTGTGAGGAAATATGCTGCATGTCACCCCAAAGTTCACAAACAGGCTGTAAAGAAGTATGCTGAATGTCACCCCGAAATTCATAGAGAGCCTGTGATGAAGTATGCATAGCGAAGCACGGGTGCCCTGCTAGTTTGAAATATTTCTGACCTGCACTCTGTTTAAATACTCTGAAGCAGCTGATGGTTGGGTTAGTTTCTTCTTCGGTCCCACGTTATCTGATGAGGAATGATTATGACTAATTTCTTGATGTTTTTTAGGTCTGTTTGGATAATACTATAACCACTGAAAAGGAGCTTGACACTGTAGAAGTATTGAAGGCAATCCAGAAAGCAAAAGATGTCAAATACAAAATGAATAACTCAGATAAAAAGGTCAGAGTTCAATATTTGTTTATCCCAAACATTTGTATTCTGCTTTTCTCCTGATCAGTAGGATTCAAAGTGTCTTACATAAATTTGAAAAACAGTTTTATGATCAAGAAGCCATTCAGTAGAATGTTTTTGGTGGATATTATCCAGCCTGTAGGCAAATTAATATACCCAATGGATGTGGCCCAGTCGACAGTGATTTCTTTATGATTTTAACAGTTTATTGATGTTAAATGAAAATCAATGAATAGCTGGAAGAATGTGAGTACATTCAGAACATCATCAATATATCTACTTCTTAACATGGCTAAATCTGTAGATTCTTATTCAGCAACTGGAGCCAGGAACGAACAAGACAGAACTTTCCTTGTACCTGGTGGAGGTGGTTGACAGGGGGACATTTGCAGAAAAATTTGAAAGCTTGAAAATACACTGGAGGTTAAAATTTCCCACACTAATATATCTAACTTTTAGTTTTAAGAAACAACTATCTTCTTTGTCTGTTGCTAGGCAACTGAAACATTGCCAGCATTCAAACTTTGGATTCCATCAGTAAAGATTAGTGGGATTGGACAGGGCTTTTTGCAGGGCTGTTTTGGCCTTGAGGGAGGATTTCCTGCAGCAACCATGGGGTAATTTGAGACCATCTGACTTGCTTGACATCCACAGGCCCAGTTCTACTGTTCAACAGGATCCACACTACAAAAGCTGGTGAGATGTGATAGAGTTTCAGACTAAGATATGGGAGACCCAGGATCTAATCCCCACTTTTCCATGGAAGTTTTCTGGGTGATCATGGGCCAGTCACTGTCTCTCAGCCTAATCTATTTTACAGGACTGTTTTGAGGAAATAACAGGATAGGAGGATGCTGGAAGTTGCCTTGTGTTCCCATTATGGAAGAGGCATAAATGGAAAAGGAACCAGGGTAATGTCAGAATCCCAAAAACTGAAACAAACTCATGTAAAAGAACAGTAGTTTATTGAGTATTGAGATCTTCTCTGGTCAATGCCAGAACTAAGGTTTGCCCGTGCAAAACGCAATAGTTAAAGCAGGGTGCACCCCCTCCATTGCACCCAAAATAACTGCAAATGAGATAACAGTGAAGACAGCCAGGCACTGACCTTGGGCAGCACCTGGTACAGTATAACATCATACAGAAGACAGAGGAAAGTCAGTTAGAAATGCAATTATCCCCTTCCTCCACCCTCAGCGTCCAGAAAGCAGCAAAAGCAAAATCCCCTTAATAACAGGCCTCCTGACAGGTACAGTGGGGAGATGGGGGTTGCCAGGAGGAGGGAAAAAGGGAAAATGTGGCAGGGATGATACAGGGGAAAGTGAGTTGACACCAACAAGTCTTGTTATCAGCATAGTGTAGTGGTTAAAAGATGCTGAGACACCAATTCAATTTATTATAAATGGAAGAAATGCAAAAAAAGCACTTTTTGAAGCAAAAAAATGTTTGAGCATGCCAGTAAACCAGGTCGATTTCTAGCACACTACTTAAGGAAAGAAATTGGAAGAAGGATTATAACAGGTATCAAAAAGAATGGTATTCCAGTATATTCGGAAAGAGCAATACAAGAACAATTTGTCTCCTATTTTTCTGAATTTTACAAAAAGCAAAATGTGAAAGAAGAAGCAATAAAAGATTATATTGCCCAGATTTCCATGAAGAAATTAACAAAAAAAAACCATAGAGACATTTTGAATAAAAGTATATTCATTCTCAAACTATTACAATGTATTAAAAAAAAATTTAAGTGAAAGCTCCAGGACCCAATGGTTTAACCCCAGAATATTAAAAGTACATGGAAGAAAAATAAATTATACTTCCATAAGAAATGATAAACAAACTTTATATAAAAGGGAATTTCCCCCTGACCTGGGAAGAGGTACATGTGACTTTAATATACAGAGAAGGGAATAACTCAGAATTACCACAATCATATAGACTAAGATTATTAAATGTGGATTATAAATTATTTGCATCTATAAATCCAAACTCTTCTGCCTTACCATGCAACTGCACTAAACCTAGCAGCCAACACCACTTCAATGGCCCTAGTTTCTCTGGATAGAGGCTACCATGGAGAGGAAGGAGAGAAAAGCTGAAGACAGGAGAGCACATAAAGGTGGGTTGACTGGTAGGTGGGAAGAAGAGAAGGAAGTAGAAAAACAGACAAGGTTATTGGGAGTTTTCAGGGAACAGAATAGTATCTTCTGCTGAAAGGGGTTGGACAATATCATGGGATCATATCACCCCTGTGCAGAAAGATCTGTACTGCTTACCCATCTGTTTCCAGGCACAATTTCATACACTGGTTCTTACCTTTAAGCCCCTAAATTGCTTAGCCCAGGGTAACGGGAGGAGATCCTGCCAACTAGTTAAAATCTGCTCCTTAAGCCCTGCTCTCTATGCTCCCACCTTCAAAGGTGGGGCACGTAGTAACCAAAGGTAGCATTTTCTATGGTGACACCTCACCTTTGGGATGCCCTTTCAGGTTTGCCTGGTACTTAGACTCCAGGCTTAAAAAAACATTATTTTTTCCCAGGCTTTTGATCAGGCTTTTATCTGATGTACTTTTTAATGGTTTGTTTCTGTTTTTGGGATAATTTATATCAGTGCCATAGGAAGGGAAAATGGTGCCCGGGGAAAAATGGCACCTCCCAAAACACCCTTCACCTACCTTTTTAAAGCTAAAAAAATGAGCAGACTTAATCTGTGGGGGCTGCTGCAGGCCGCAGAGGCAGCCTGAGATGAGGGGTGGGGTGAGCAACTCTCCACCCCTTGCACCCGCGCCTGGGGTATTTGTCGCCCCCCAGCCCTGTGGTAGCTCCACCTATGATTTTTATGCTCTGAGATCTTACAGTACTGCATTATAGCTTGATGGCCATTATGAGGGTTTGCTAGACAAGCACAACAACTTTGCCAGTCCTTCCAGGCCTTGATTTCTGTCCGGGGGGGGCGGGGGTGAGCTGAAAAAAGTAAAAAATGAAAGGGAGGAAATGACACAAAAAAGGGGAGAGAAGAAGGGTAATGTGAAGGGGAGAGAGATTGGGAGAAGGTAAGAAGGTGGGAGAAAAGAAAAGAGAGGCTGCTAAGGAAAGGGAAGGATGGAAAGCTGAAGATGGGGCAGTGTAGGTAAAAGTGAGTTTGTGGGGGAGCAGGAAGCAGGGAAAATGGTAGAGAAGCAAGGAATAATGTGGGGAGGGAGTAAATGAGATGCTCCATGCCATTGACTATGGGTCCTCTGCTTGTAACTTCTATTTAATGAATGGGATCTAAATTCTTTAGTGTGAAAATGTTCAAAAACTGTGCACATTTCTTGGGGTGTGCACAAACCTTTTTTCTTTCTATTCAGTTATCTTTCCAATGATGATAAATAGTATTTTTTTTAAAATTAGAAGTTTCACAACGTGGCTAGGATCTTTTGTGTTTTATAATGAAACCTACATGACTACAAGACACCCTGTGAAGTAGGGCTGAGAAAGTTCCGAAGAACATAATTATATCATTAAAGTTTCTGTTGGTGCTGTTGATGTTGTTCTTTCCCAAGACAAATCAAACTTAAAAATATATTGGAAATCATTCCGCACTGATTAAAATTAAGTACTCAAAAGGTCAAGGAATAGTTAAAAAGGCCACTAAATATAAAACTGCCAAGTATAAAATAAACACATATTAAATTAAAATCATCTGCATTCATAAAAGGCCCTGAAAAGCCTGCCTTATGCACATAATATCACAATTACAATGCATAAGGGGTCCTACGAGACACTTTTTTGATCCTTGAAAACAGATGTGTTTCAGCCAACTGGCCTTCCTTGGTGGTCAAAAGTGGTACGATAATACAATTTTTCACTACCAGACTACAAATTACAATTGTGACAAGTTTTATGACTGCAACCAATTGTTAGAGAGTTGTTTACAATTGACACCCAGATCTTCCACACAAAGCCATATCCTCTTAAAGAGTAATATGCAATGTGCCTGTCATGCCCAATTCTGTTTTGGCAAAACCCTTTAATTCCTCAGTCATATGCAGTTATTTTAGTCTAGAGCAAATGAGGAAGTCCAAGTGGTCTGTTTTTAAGGGTCAAAATTCTGGTTTGTAGTTTTAATTCTAGTTTGTAGGGTTACATTTGTCCCTCCCCCCTTTCTTTTGGTTTGTGCATTGATTAACCTATGAATAATGTTATTTTGGGAAATGTTTCTGCATTTCAGTTATCTGTTACTGAAGTTGAGTTGTCTGCTGAAAGTTGCTTTAAACGAATGTTTGTATTCCTATGTTTTACTTTTTAAAAATTTGCCTATCTAAAATGTTGATAATTCAGTATTACTGAGATCAAGTATCTTAAACAGCGAACTATGGAATAGTTCCCTAGGTAGTTTCAGAAAAAGCTTACAGAAGAGTGTGCAAATGAATTTCTTTTGCCTGTTCATTTTTGCTCTGGATGATGGATGTTTGTAGCCCCTATTCCTAGCCCTTCCATTTTGTTCTTTCTTAGATTACTGAGGATTCCAAGCTTTCTGCTGCCAGTTCAAAATCAAACTGTTCTTCTCTCCCTATACACTCTTCTTCTCCTTCTCTGCCTCATCCTGTCTGCTCCAGTCAAGGTAATCATGTATGTATCATGCTGTTGGGCTGGGTCTCCTGGTTCTGCCTTTCTAGGCTGCACTGATATACATGAATTTCTGTACATAGAAAGGGGTTTGACAGCATCAGTGGAAGCATTAAGGCAATGGTTGAAATGCTTTCTGTGTTTGGTAGTATCAGTACAGATAGTAAATGAAAGAGCTAAGCTGCCATGTCGAGTTCCTCTTTTATAAATCACATGAACACATCAAGCTGTCTGTACACTGAACCTCACCATTAGTCCACCAAGGTCACCAGTCTGACTACTCAGACTGGCAGCAACTTGGGTAGAGGTCTTATACACCCTGTTACCTGGTCCTTTCAACAGGGCATGTTGAGAATTGAACCGAGCTCCTTCGACATAAGCAGATGCTGTACCTCTGAGCTACAGCTCCTCTCCTGACAATCAGAGAATATCATATCTTCATACCTGTTAGTGTTATAAATGACCCCAGTACCACCATAATCCTGGAGGGAAGGTCTGCCCTTTATTATGAGAAGATTTGTAGGAATGCTTAGCACTACATTCTTGCCAAAAAGTGTATCACCTCAATGGAATATTCCAGGCTTTTCATTTTAAAAATAGAACTTGAGGCAAGAAAATAGGCTGCTGTTAATAGCTGAATGAAAATTCCTAAGAGAGCTGCAGAGCTGACAGTTCAAATAATGCAGCACAGTATTATAGGGTCTTAACGGGCAGCTCTATTTTGCTGATGTACTGCACTGCTTTAAAATATTAACAAGCAGATAGAAATGGTTTGAGTTGAAATATTTAACCATTTTTTAAAAACTACTTTTTTAAACTCTGAAAAGAAACACAAACAGTGAGAATAAGGGCTTCCTAAATATTTACCTTGCAGCAGAATAGAGGGTAGAAAGTTGAAACAGTACTAAGTAAACATGGTGTTGGTATTTAAGAAGTTCTGTGGTATGGAGGTAATTCACTGGAATGTTGGCCATGATTTGCTACTATCAGATAAGAGTTGGCCCGGATTTTGTCAACTTGAATAGCTATATCTCTGAATATTTGATTGTGTTTTTAGCGCCCAAGAGAAGGCATGGAGCTGAAGGATTAAGCCCATAAGATTGTAATTTCTCAACTGCATTTACCCAGCCCACATTAAAATAATCTAGGAGAATTATAGAAGTTAATTCAAGAGGGTACTGGGATAACGTAAGCCAAAAGCATCCTTTTGATGACAACATCCTCAAATCTGTTCTGGGGAGGGAATTAGAAACACAGTGTGGGACACTAAGTACAGATCTGAGGAATTTATACTGAATTGCTTCCAGGAAACAGAAGTCTTTGTAAAAGAAGATCTGTGTACCACACAACAGTTGAGGTATCACCTTTTCCTGAAAAATGTTAATCATGTTAGGTATATGAATGAACTTCTTTTTGGAAAAAAACTAATCTCAGGGAAATATATGGTTTATTATATTATAAGTATAAGCATATTATTAGATTATAGCTGATTGTGCAAATATGTATTTTGATAATAGGCAAAATTACTTTATAGGAACAGTTGTATGGGCTTTTTCAATCTAAAGGGGCAGGGGCTTGTAGAAAGACCAAGTAAGAATGAACATGGGAAAGTTGTAATATTAAATATTATTGGAAGAGATTTGATTGTTAAACAGTAGTTTTAGGATCTTAGCTGATTTTATAAAGCCTAGTTGGACTTGCATCTTTCTAAAACTTCCAAGAATTAATGTGTATTGTGGCATTTTATTTTCTCAAGAGATGATAGCTGAAGGTGTTTTTAATGACAGCATCTGTTTCCATTCATTATTAACTGTGACACATGTCACTGAGGAAGTTGTTTTTATGGGAAAAGCCTGGTTTAAACTTTTTACAGGAAATGGAAAAGTACAAATAATGCTTCAACTTCCTCAGAACTTTTACTTGCTGCTACTGCCAGCATTCAATGGGTTGTTTCTCTTTTCCTTTGGAGAAATGATTTGAGTGTGATACTGTGGTATCCTTTTGAACACTTCAGAACAACTGGATATGTGTTAATATTCCCTGTTAAAGAAGCTGTGAAGCAGAATTGTATTTGCAGTGATGCATGATAGTTCTATGCTGTGATCCTGAAGTACCCTGTGCCAGTAAAATCTGTTAGTCTGACTTCTGAGTATTAGGGTTAAGCTGTTAATTGATTTCACTCCGTTCTGTTATCAAGGATTTCCTCATGCAATCATACAGCTATATTTACTTTAATTCTACTGTTTTGTAGCTAAAAATGCTTGGATGGCTGATTTTTATTTGCATTTTAAGGAGTCAGAATTTAGGGTGGGCTACCTTATAGGGTACAAGAACCGCAAACTAAAAGGACATGCTTTTTATAGATTAGGAGGCTTGTCCTACTGATTCCTTATGAATCTTGCAGCTTCTCATTTGCAGGAAGGCTGCCTAGAAAGGAGCAGGTAATGGTAAACAACTGTGTGTGCAAAATTTCATATATAGCAAGAGTGGAGAGAATGTGGCAAGCTGTTCTCTGTTTTTTTTCTGGGCAGTGTCCTGAATTACACAGAATTTTTCAACTGGTTAAGAATGCTGTGTGGAAGAACCATCATCCCAGTTCAGATACTTCACACATTTCATTGTGCAGAGAGAACTCTTACAAGCATGGGCTGTTCCATTTGTTTCAGTGATGCATGCAAATCATTTGAATCCACATAATATGGGCAGCCTGAGTGGGGTTGGACACCAGAGTTCTTGGGCCTCTAAGTAATCAATCTGTTAACATGTTGAATTTGTAAGGTTCATTATCACACTTGTAACATTTGCTACATCTAAGTTATCCTTGAGAGCTGGGATGTACATCTGAGTGAGATAATAATGAGGTGGTAGAATGGAATCAACAGGTGAGAACTTGCAATTTTTTTTCAAAGTTGCCACTACTTTAATAATTTGTAAGTTGGAAACCAGTACAACATGCAAAGGAAAAGTAGGCTAGAACTTTTCTGCCAAATATGCTAATATTTTATCTGCAGAGAGCACTAAAATATGCCTCCTTGATCTACAGTCTGAAGTGGCACACCCTCTTTTCCCACCTTGTTTGTGGGTAAGCTAGGCATGAACTGTTTCCAGCACAGGGTGAAGCAAGTTGTGAATGTACACATAAAATAGTGATATGATCATAGGAATATTTTGAAGTCACTTTTGCTTTATTTCACACTTGTGTTATTGAAGAGTTTTGCCTGTCTTTTGTAGGAATAACTTGCAGAAAAGCAGCTCCAGCCAGCAGTTTTTCATCAAGTAGTTTGACTCCTCAAAGCCATACAGTTACCCAAAGATGCTCTGAAATACTAGAAGCAGGAAGCAGAAGTCAGGTAACGGTGTTTTTCTTTAAATGAATGGAGTTGTAATCCTTTTTCTGTGAATGGGGTTTCTCACCATTTACATAATCAATTCATTTGTACCCTGTCAGTGGAATCCTAAATAGAATTACACCTTCTAAGCCCTATTGATTTTAATGTACTTGGAGTATGACTCTGTTTAGGATTGCACTATAGGTTGTGTTCTGTTTTGTAGTGCATACTATGGATTCTGTTGCCAGCAGATAAAGACATCCAAGAGTCAATAAAGCGCAACTGGGAGCAACTACTACATGCCACCCTATCCAATAACACAAAACAATTCTGGCAACTAACAAATAGGGGCATGTGTCAAAATCTCCCAATAGCAGCTGACATCACTCCTTCATTATGGCAAAAACACTACTCTGGAATTCTCTATACCGACCAAGAGATTGACCAAAGATCAAGCATTAGCCCAGGCGAGGATTTGCCTGAATGGGCCCCAGTTAACAGGCAAGAGGTTATTGAATTAATTTACCAACTAAAGTCTGGGAAAGCAGCTGGCCCTGATATCATTGTAGCAGAGATGTTAAAAACTGATCCAGACTGGTGGGCTCCAGTGCTGGCCTCATTATTTACCTGCATCAACAAATCTTTAATGATTCCCAAGGACTGGCTAAAGGCGACATCGTTGTAATTTCTACAAAAAAAAGGAGACCCCAGTGTCCCTCTAATTATAGGCCGACTCAGCCTTTTATCTATCTTAGGCAAATTGTATGCTAATTATTTACTGAACAATTTAAAGAACTGGACAGACCAACACCAGCTACTCGCCCAGAGCAAATCGGGTTTCGTAAGCAGGTAATTCCACTCTAGATCACTGTCTAATTCTCCAACATCTTGCAAGCAAATACGATAATGGGCACAAGGAAAAGCAAGCTTTATGCTGCTTTTCTAGATTTGATGGGTGCCTTTGACCCGTAGATAGGGAACTGTTATGGTATAAATTAAAATCCTTAAACATGGAACAGAGACTTTTAGCTCTAATTAAAGCTGCTCCTACACTAATACAACTTGCCAAATAAGAACTCCAAGAGATGGCACGCTAACAGAATCAATTAAGGTTAATAGTTATTAAACAAGGTTGCTCCACTGGCACCCAGTCTATTTTGTCTATTTCTTCATGACTTCCTGCAACCTTAACCAAAATCGATGGCCATCCACCACGCTTTTTAGGTTCCCTACATATATCTACTCCTGCTCTATGCAGACGACGCTAGCCTTTCTTTTGTCATCTTCCCAAGTAGGCTTAAAATGCCTACTAAACTGCAGTGCAGATTATTGTCATGTAAATAAGCTGACGCTTCAATTATGACAAGTCAAAGTTATGATCTTTGCAAAATCTAGGCGTAAATACAGCTGGAAAGTGAACAACCATGTCCTAGGAGCAAGTAAGCCAGTTTAGATATCTAGGGCTCCTATTCAGCTACAACCTATCTTGGGTCCCCACAGCAAAACAAGTAGAGAACAAAGCTAAGGTGAACGCTGCAGCGATTCTTCGATTTTTCTATTCTAAAGGACACCAATTTGTCCCCGCTGCACTGAAAATCTTCAATGCAAAGATAATCCCTCAGCTATTATACGGAGCCCCAATATGGATTACCATCTAAATTAAATCTGTCCTTTGAGTCAGTACAGGCATACTCTTTATGCGAAGAATTTTAGGGGATCACCAAGGTGTGTCCCCTATGACACCCTAATAACAATGAGAGAAAATCTGGACAAAAATAGCATGGGAAATTCGATGGCATGGACAAGAACATTTTAAGTACTGGACTCCAAATTCATTCTTGCAGGAGCCCAAAACCCAATAGCGCTTTATACATCGAACTCTTATCAGAAATCTGCTTCTGTGAAATGGTTGGCTGACATAGATAAGAAACTTAACAACATGGGCGGCTTATTACAGCTGCACCAGTTCCAAACTATGTCTGCCATCAGAATTCAAAATGAAATCAAATCTGTTGTTTAGGTCGAAAGAGAGAAACTGGGAATGGTGCAGTGAGGGGGGGCGTGCTGCTCTCCACAGGCCTTTGGGAATTGTCCGGACGTCAGACCATTGTGCCAAATCCTATTTGTATACATTTTGTGCAACCCCAAACATCGCGAGAGCATACACTTCTGGCTCGCTTAACGCTTCTGCCTAACGCCGCTATGACTCTTTGGTGCAGGTATAATAACACTCCATATGAGAACAGGTTATGCCAGTGTACATATGGCCGCTTGTTGAGAGACTGTTCGAACATGTACCTATTGGAATGTCCAATGTACGAAGTCAAGTATTACGCTTCTATATACATCTTGCTGTCCATTGATAGAGAGCTCAAAACGTGATGTTAGGCTACCATCTGTTATGAATTTTCTACCCAACTGTTCCTGTGGATCTTTGTATGTGAGAATGTTGCAAGTTTTTTGAGGAACTATTTGGTAAGGCGCAATCATTGCCTACATAGTAGCAATGGCTAAATTATTTTATGTGTGCATGAATGTTGTGAATGTTCAACGCTGTTTTAATGTATTTTAATATTTGAATGTCTCAGTTAGTAGATAAATGCACCTTTTTACTAACTCTGTAATTTATAATGCCAATAAAGGCTTTGGAATTGGAATTGGATAAAGACATCTAACATCTAAAGATCTACATATAGCAGCCAGCCACTATCACAAGCTGAAATGTATTAAGAAATCCCACATTAACATTGCTCTGTGATTAGGTTCATATGTAATTAATGATGATCACAATAATTTAGTTGAAAGTATTTAACAGATCCCTTTTTCCAAGGTGGTATAAATATGATTGATTTTTGTTCTGTTATCTGTTTTGTCTAAGGTACCTGCTTCAGAATTTGACATTTCTAAAGAAAATGAGAATACCCATCACATGTGGTGAGAAAGAGGTTTGCTTATGGAATTGTGATATGTATCTGTAACAGCCAGAGGCTTTTGAAGAAAAAGAGGAAAAGCGAACTGTCAGAGTTCCATAGTAATACCTGTAAAGCATAACCGCATGTGCTGGAACTGGTTCCTGAAAAAGGGGATGAGGATAGCAGAGATGTACCCTCAGTCAGGGCAACTTCTGATGTAGTCTACTGTTGCTGACTCTCCTCCTCCCGCTGTGGCCAGCCTGGATCCATGTTCCCAACTGTCCAGCATTATTAAGGAAGGGCAGGTTGTTGCTGCACGGTGGTGATATTCCCGGTGGCAATGACAGAAGCACTCCCAGTTGCCTACACTGACCAGTGCTTTCAGAGAAAGGGTGTGCCAGTGGTGCATGCTTGCTAGTGGGAGAAGGATGCAGGTGGTAGGCATGCAGATGGTGAGGTGGAAGGGAAGGAAGGAGAAGGCTCTTCTGGTGAGCAAATGTGACCATCTTCCCAGGATCACCCCCCTCCCAAACTTGGAACCAGCCCTGAGCAGAGACATGGGCTGGTGGGCATAGGCTCTGTAAGTGTGCCAAATGTGTGAATCTGCTGATATGTTTGCTTCTGTCACACTGGCTATCATGTTCTTAAGTATGTTGTGTATTTGTAATAGTAGATAAGCAACAGTATGAGACTTAGAAGTAGGATGACTGTTTTTAAATTGGCCTGACATGGTTTGTTCCTTTCTTTATTTCATTTTGTTTAAAGCTTGGATCAGTCAGAGGAAGAACCTGATGCCTTGCCTGACCCTTTCAATACTGTTATCCTACCTTTTACTTGTATGTCGTACACTGCCACAAACCAGGATTTTGTGCAGCACCTCTCTGCCTTGATAGCAGAAGCTGTGGAAACTGCGGACCCTTTCTTGGCGGAAATTCAAAACACAGGGAGCCTTTTGAGTGATTCCAGAATTACAGACTCTGAAGATGGCTACTTTGAAATGGGACTTCATGAAGGAGACCGCGTATTAGAGTTCACCACTTGTTCAGATATTGTCGCAACCTCTTCTGACAGCACAAAAGCAGAGCAAGATCACATACTCAAAGTCCTCTGGAGTTTTTCAATTCAGGTTCATAAAGAACTCAGGCAGTTTGCTTCCTGCTTGGTTTTGACCCATAGTGTGGTAGCTGTATTTGAGATTCCTCAAGACTCCAAAGGAAACTGCCAGCATATTTTTTCTGCCTTGAAACTAGCACTGTGTTTTCCATATTCTGACCTCTCAGAATTTGGCTTTTTAATACCAGAAATATGTCTGATGCTCAAGTTAAAGAACAGCGACACCTGCTTATTGGTAGTTTCAGATTCTCAGAATCTGCTAGATTTCTATTCCTGTTTACATAGGTGGTGTTCTCAGTGCTGCATGCCTGTTTCAGCAAGTTCCCTCCTGTATTGTGGCAAAGCGAGTTTGCAAGAATTTGTCTACCAGCTGATGGGATTTTATCACATTTCATCTGAAAACACAGAAATAAAAGGATGTTTCCCGGTGTATCTTTTCTGCCATGATAATGCCACTACTGAAAAAGCTTTGTGTCAGGCAGAAATAGCCAGTGGTGACAAAACTTATCCTAAATATATTGGTGGCTCCAATCTTTATTCAGCAGTTTCTAAATCTGCTGAAGAGAGCCACTGTATGTTCCATCCCTGTTGGATATTTCTAACACCCCAGCACCTGCATATAGTTCAAGTTGACTTTACTGTGTTGCCAGGTGAATACAGAGAGACCAAGGATGCACGGAGCATATTCAACCTGAGCAGGATTCCCCTGGCTTCTGTTCTTTTGCATCCTACCAGTCATTCTATTCAGCAAGAAGGCTCATTTTCAGATGGGCATATGCTAGAATTCCTCATTGGCTACAAATTCATCACAGCAGTGTTTGTGCTACCTCATGAGAAATTCCATTTTCTAAGAGTCTATAGTCTTCTGAGGACACTTCTGCAAGACATCAAAACTATAATGATATTCAAAGCTTCCAGTAATGCAGAATCAGTAAGAAAATCTCTCTCTGACTTCAAGAGGCTTGGCCAAAATGCAAGGTGATAACCACTTTTTAAAGTGTGTGTTATAAATTGGGAGAATGGATATGTGTTTGAACATGACTTGTGAGGTTGATGCTGTTGAAGTGATGATAAAACACTTTTACAAATAGTCTGTTTTGAATAAACTGTTGACTGCTGTAGTTATTGTTAAAATTCTAACCAAAAGTTCTTACAAGCAAAGTAAAATTCTGAGGATACTCGAATTGCCTCATTTTTGTATGGAAGGACGTATAGTTGGGCTCTGCTGTGAAGGCTGGATGATATGTAAACATTAAATGCTGCGTTTGTGGCATTCATTTAATTTTTTGACAATATCTTTTTTATCTCTTCTGTTCTTTAGCTTTTCCAAGCCTCATTTGCCATTTTCATCTCTCTACCCATCTGAATTTCTGATGCACAAAATTACTGAAGAAAATCTGATACCTGTGCACCTTCCAGTCTCTTCATGTCTTCAGTATGTAGCTGGGCTAAAGGAAAAAGCCATTATGGAATTTTTCCATTGCAGCATTGCTGAGGTATTATACAGCAAGAAAAATTCCTTGTAGCGGAGATTCCAGAAGAGTAACCCTATTAGTCTGTTGAAAAACTCCCATCAAAACTCCTTTGAAAACATTTATTGTAGTGGGGGCGAGAGTGCTGATATTTGCAGGTTTTGTTTACAGGTCATGTCTTTTTATTGGCTTGAAATTAAGCACAACAGCTAAATCATCACCATTGGATATCGCCATATTTTATATTCACAGGTTGTGTTTGGAAGCACCTTCATCCTATAAATGCTACAAGCAACCAATTAATCATTATTATAAACATGCTTATGCCTGACCCTTTTATAGGAGCATTATAATTCATATGCTCATATTTCAAAATGCCTTGATTACTTGAAAGGAATGGAAATGGGGGCTTTTAAAATAGAATTAGTATGAGGAGACTATGGCCATTTACCCACTGAGAAATTAAAGCCAGATACAACCAGGTTTCAAAAGAAACAGAATCTTTTCATTGAGGTTACACCCTCCCCATTGTGTGTCTGATGAGGACATTGATGTCTATCACGGTTTCAAACAGTGCAGTACTCCCCACAAATGGGCAATCTGCTCAGCAACTCTGTTCTTCCTCATCCTGATTGGCTGTTGTGTTGTGTTGGGGCAGGAATTTTTTAAAACTTTTTTTTTTTGCTCAGCTACATCACCACGCACATGCATAGATAGAATTTCCTCAACACTTTTTTTTGCACTAAGCTACGTTTATGTGTGGCTTCAACTTTTTCAGCACTCTTTACCCATGCAGCTGCGCTGGCACGAAAGTCTAATTTTAGTTTACAGTTGGCACAGAAATCATGTTCCACGCAGCCACGTTTCAACGTAGCCGCCACCAGTGCGAAACAAAAAAAAAGGGCGGCGCACACATTGCGCACAGCCCACTGCGCTCTGATTGGCTGGAAGGCTCCACGTCACTCCCTACAGCGGGAAAATAAACCTAGATTCTGTCCCCTGATCCTCCCCACCGATCCAGTTTTGGCACGTGTTTTTTAAAAAGGTGGTCTTCCATGCAGGTTCTTAAATAACACATGATAAGGGGGAGAGGGAGCGCCAGAACTGGGATGAATCCGTGTTCAGCAGCTAAGCAGTGGGGAGTTTTTGCTGAAACCTTGATATTTTGCGTGAGTATCACGTGATTAATTGACCGTGGGGAATCAGCCTACTTTGTAATCATCACCAATGAAGTCCAAGCCACAGGTGTAAGGAAGGCTTGGCTTTATATCAGTATACATATTTTAACAAATCTGTATGCGAGGCTATATTTGAACCATCAGTTGATTATATTGGTGATATTATAGGTGGAGAATGAAGAGCTGAGGCATCTCATGTGGTCATCTGTTTTGCTTTACAAAATTCCTGACGTGGAAGTCACAGCTTGTGTTCTACTCTCAACTAAAGCTATTTACTTTCTGTTGGATGATAATGTGATTCATTCCAGTGAGCATCCTTTGGGTAAGAAGACGAAACTCTTTGCTTCTAACTATGTCTGTAAGAAGGGCAGTTTCAACAAAAAGGAAGAGAGCCATATGCCATTTCTCTGAGGCAAATTGCCTTCCAAACTTGAGAGCTGCTATAAAGAATAAGGAATAATAAGGAATATAATAATATAATAAGGAAAAAGACAGATAACCCCATGAGACCCATTTTTTTCTCTACTGAGACTAATAGCAGCTCTTGCAGGTAGGTGAGTAATTTATTTCTGAGAAGCAGTTCACTATTTCCCTGACATCGTGGTTCTGAGCCAAATCTCTTCTTTCCCAGCTGCTTTTGAAAGCATGTTAGCTTGCTGCTAAGCAGACGTAATCATTCTGTTACAAGGGGTGCATCTGAAGTGAAGTTGGGAAATGTAATATTGATTTTCAGGCAATTTTAAAATACATGTTTACATAAAATTTTTAATCACTATACATTCTCTGTTTTATAGATTTTTGGAACAAGGGTCCATTTGATCATAAATTTAGCTCCTTCCATCTTTCTTGTTGCTTAGTTATAAAATTGAATGATCTGCACTCTGTAAACATTGGCCTTTTTGATCAATATTTTCGACTTACTGGTAAGTAGATGTGAGCTATCTTTCTTTTTCCCTTCCCTTTGTTCTCTCTCCCCCATCCGAATTTAGACTTCATGCTTCTTTCTCTTTTCCATAAACTGTAAACTTTATTATGTATATAGATAGCTTTGTATAAACAACAACTGTGCTACTTTCACAGTTCAGCCTCAGTACTGATATTCTCCAATTTATCATTCTATGCTTCACTATTTTTATTGAACACAGCTAAAATAGTGTTTGTTTTTTAACATGTTTTGATGTTCTTATGCTCATTGTGAGAAAGCCTATCATGATTTTCTTTCAGCCCACGTCAAGCTTCATGTTTCAAAGTGGAAAAGAATAAATACAAAAGAAAAGAACATTTTTGTTGTCAAATATAAATTCCCTCAAGTTTTCCCCCTCCTTCAGCTTTTTCTAGTTACAACATGATGTTTGATGGAAGTCATGTAACAGGGATTGTGGGCTCCATTAGGTCCAGCTTTATGATTTATTTTCAGGGTTTCAAGCAAGGCAAAGATTTTACAGTGTTTTTCACAATACTTTTAAGGGTATTTCTTTGACCTTTATTTGCAGTGAATACTAGTAAAGTGGGAGCGGGTGATATCCCATGAACAGGATTGAAGACAACACCATGAATTCCTGGACACTTCCTTTGCAGTCACTAAAAATATATGATTGACATAGAATTATTGTCCTTTATCTCCAGAATGCTGCTGTGTAACACAGAAAATATTACACAAAAGGTTGATTTTGGTGTATTTTGGAGTGTAGCTTCATTATACTAGACTGATAGAAATGTTTTGCCCCCAGTGGTGTTGTACAACACTCAGTTTAGGCGGCTTAGTAGTGTATTTAGGAGAACAAGGAAGCAGACCCTGCTAATAAAAGACTCAGCTCCATAAATAATGTGACATGCATAGAGGCTTTCCGCAGAGAAAAGTGTATATGATATAGGAAGGTGCAGATGATAGAAGTATGTGAACAATGCACCAGAAATTTTCTGGAAAACCACAATAAAGGTATAATAGAACATTTCAGCTTTTTTGGTTCTGTCTCCTCTTCAGGACATTCAGCAGAACATATATTAACTTGCCTAACGAGAGACAGTTACAGTACTCATGCCTTTATTCAGCACCTCATGGCAGTGCTCTCATTGCTGGCAAGGACACCATCTCCAGAACCAGTGGACAAGGATTTCTACTCTGAATTTGGAAAAAAGAATAAAGGTAGAATAATTCCAAATGTTGTTATAATATGAGTGATGGGTGCCTTTTACCAGAACATTTCAGACATACTTTATGTATGCACGGAATATTTTTCTTTTAAGATTCTGTCTTGGTCATTTGCGGACATTTAGTGTATTGCCATCCCTGGCAGACCAGGATGGTTCTCCTGTTTAGGGCTTTGGGAAAAACAAGATGTTTCTGTAGTTTTCCATAGGCAGAAGCTCAGGAAATCTCCCAGATCTTGTGCTGAGCAGCAGAGGGGGGATCTACTTCATATGTTGCTGTCTTCTCTGAGGTTCCGTAAGTATCAGGGAGATTAGTATTGTTGAAGGCTTTCATGGGCAGAATCAACCCACATGGGTTTTCCAAGCCATGTGGCTGTGGTCTGGCAGCCCTTGCTTCCAACATTTCACCCGCATCAGTGGCTGGCATCTTTAGAGGCACATCACAATGACATGTATTTCTCAGAGAAGATGCCATAGATGCCTCTGAAAATGCCAGCTGTAGTATTGGGTAAAACATTGGGAGCAAGAACTGCAGGACTGGAAAACCCACATAGCCCATTAGGGAGGTATCCTTCTGCTTTTCTTTCAGAAGGAAAAAAAAGAATCTCTTGGCTTGCTCGTGAAGTAGGGAGTTTTCAGGTTTTTCTTTGGCAGTCCTCCCCCATTACAAAGTCTGAGAGATTCACTGCTTTTCTTGCAGTTTGGGATGTGGGTCAGGAACCTTGAATTCCTTTATTACTCTATAGAAAACATGATGTAGTGATTAAGGTGTTGGACTTGGCTCCATGGAGGTTTGCTTGGATGACCATGGACCAATCACACACTCTCAGCCTTCATCCTGGCTAGTGTTTGGATGGGAGTCCTCCAAGGAATACCTGGTTCATGGAGGCTAGCAATAGCAAACCACCTCCTATCGACTCGCCTTGAAAACCTGTGGGGTTGCCATAAGACATCTGTAAATTGATGGCAAAAAACTCTCTATAGGTGGTCACCGGATATTGATGTGGCCAAGTATCTCGTGTCAATAAGAACTCCCTTTCCTCTTATTAGTGTCATCTACCATTTCGTCCTTTCCCAGGCTTTGTGAGTGTAGCTTTGCTTCTGCTTTTCTTGAGAGTAACTGCATTCTAAAACTGGGACTTGATGCTACTGGATGAGCACAAGAGGGTCTCCATTGGACCGGATCTAACAGGGTTTTAATTGGACCATTTCTGCGTAGGCAATGTAGTGGGTCCTTCTTTGGTAGAAGCATATATATGAAGCATTAAAAAATAGCAAACAGTAGGGCAAATGTCCATAAAATTCAGAAAGAAAGGGTGAAATGTAATTGTATAAATCAAGGAAGTACAGACACCATTCACAAGAATAGTAAAGGGCCATTTCTGTAGTTTTGCAAAAACAATTGAAAAGTTTTATTAAGGTAGCTAGCACCTATGACTAAGGAAACCCAAGGCCTTATTCAGCGTTCAGAAGAGATTGTACAAAATCTTATGAAATCTTTAAGGTGCAACTAGCCTCCTGTTTATGTTTGCTGCAACAGATTAACACAGCTACCCTCTGGAATTTTTATATTTTTAATATGTCCTTATTTTTACATTCTAAAAGTCTTGATTTGCATTCCGAATCAAAATATGAACAACTTTTTAAAATCTGGACTTCTATAAAAGAAAGATATTCATATTTATAAGAAGCTATGTGTGATCTGTCACTACAAATATTGCCAAGTATATTCCCCTACCTTCTTAAACAGATTCTGCAAGTAGCTGAGCTGATTCTGCAATTCACTGGAGACAGTGAAGCAGAAATAAGCAGGGAAAGTAAAGAGATGATTTCACAGTATCCTGATTTCACCGGATCTGATTATTAATTGTTTCGATTGCATGTATTCATTTGTCAGTTAAAAAGCAAGCTTGTTGAACCTTTTAATGGTCACTAGGTTTCTTTTAGAAATTTCCAAAATATCGCTATTTAGCATCATACTTGGCATTTTACACAGCACTTCCTAGATTTCTGAGTGCCTCCATAGATCTTTCAACAGTCCTGTCAAAGACTAAGAAATACAAAGTATAAGTCAAAACTATAACTTTTGCTTGCAGGAAAAATGGAAAACTATGAGCTGATCCACTCCAGCAGAGTGAAGTTTATATATCCCAACGAAGAAGAAATTGGGGACATTGCCTTTTTGGTAGCAGAGAAGATGAACAGTGTGGTTAACCTTCAGTCTCTGAACATCCTCCTCTATGTGTTGGCATTTCAAGTGAATGCTACAGAAGGATCTGTTCAATGCAACAGCTCCCTGCAACCTAAAACTCTGATCTTAACCAGTTCGGATTTGTTTCTCTTTGATGAGGATTACATCAGCTACCCGCTGCCTGAGTTTGCCAAGGAACCACCGAAGAAAGATAAGTATCAGCTTACAGATGGAAGAAGGATTCGTGATTTAGATCGAGTACTCATGGGCTATCAGACATATCCTCAGGCCCTCACGTTTGTTTTTGATGATGTTCAGAATCTAGATCTCATGCAGAACCTGACCCTTGATCACTTTGGTAACGTTCTCAGTTTTCCTAAAGGGCAGGCTGCCCAGGAGGTCAGTAGCGATCGAGAGATCCTGTGGTGTGTCTTCATCCCAAGTGCAGAAAGCCGTGAGAAACTAATATCTCTTCTTGCTAGACAGTGGGAGATCCTGTGTGGCCGAGAGCTGCCTTTGGAGCTCACTGGGTAGTTTTACTTACTGCACAGCTAAGGGATTCGTTGGAGGAGTATGAATTTAAAGCACAGTATTGAATTAAGCAGGGATTGGCATTCTCTTCACAGCAACATAATGTGGCATTGAAGCTTGCCTCTGTATTACCATTATAGTTTCTTGTGCAGTGAAGAGTTTTTAATATTATAGCATAATCTGCTAATGAGTTAAACTGGAATTTTTTTAAACTCTATTTTTATGTAACAATGTATATCCAGGATTCTAATTAAGCATCCCAGGCAACTGTATGGAAAAAAAGGAGTCAACATAAACAAACATTCATTTAGGGCTGTTATGTTTCCACTGTGTCTTTGTACATTTATATATATTTAAGTCTTGCTATTCTATACATAAAATGTGTAAATAATGGTAACAAAAGATGCTTGTGCTATGTTAAAGTGCAATGTTCTTTGTACAAGATGTATTTTATTGCCTATGCTGCTAACAATTATTTAATGATCTTGCAGATAATTTGTACACTTGTTTTTTATGATGTGTCAAATTGAATTTTGTTTGTTACTCATGAGTGCGATGGCAAAATTCACCCTTTAATCAAATGCAACTTTTGAACACTTTTAACGGTTGAGAAAGTTACCAATTTCATCTTATCGTCACAGACATGAAGATTGGACAGGTTTGACAAGAGTGCCCTTGTTGCTAGCAAATAATAGTGCATTTGTGTTTCAGAGCACTGTTTCTGTTGCCAATTTTCTCAGTAAATAAAGTGGAATTTGACACAATTGCTCTTCTCACTTTGCCTCTTTTTAGATGCATTTTTACAGTGCCATCGTTTCCCATGTACTTTGATCATACTGCAAGTCAGCAATACTTTTACCTTCTTAATAGACCATTGGCCTATGAAGGAAAAAATCAAGAGGAGCCACAAGGGTTCATTTTATCATAAAAAATACTTTTGAGGAAAAAGCAAGCTAGATATCCTCATATGGAGGATTATTTTTGACAACCATACTTGTAGAGCAGTGCACTGCAGGCTGTTGAAATATTTCGTGTTTATTTTTGAAATGTCACCCTTTTTGATTAAAACTGAATGCCCATATGCAGCCTATCCGGTGTTCATGCTAAAACACTTATGCTAAATGCTTGGGCACTATTTGCATTCTTTGGAAATCAAAAACTTTGGCTCTATGGATTTTTTTTCCAGTCTCCATCTTTCTCTTGTATTACATGGCAGTATACCAGCTACATCAAACATTATTGCTACTGTTGGGGGTGGGGGGGTGGGGGGAGGTTTGGCCCAGGAATTGGGAGGTTTCCTGTTCCGAATGGAGTCACGATCCCCCTAAGGGAATCAATTCATAGCTTTGGGGGTGGTGCTAGATCTGAGTCTCTAGCTGGATGAACAGGTGGCAGGGTTAGCCAGGGATGCCTTTCACCAGCTTTAGCTGGTGAGCCCCTGCAGCCCTTCATGTGGGTGGAAAATCCTTCCACTATGGTTTATGCCTTGATAACATCAAGATTAAATTACTGCATTGTGCTGTATGTGAGGTTACCCTTGAGGGCTGTTGTACTGAACCATGTGGCTGGAATGTTGACTGAAGGAGAGAAAGAACCATATTGCTCCAATCTTCTTCCATATACACTGACTCCCAATTTCCTTCCAGGCCCAATGTAAGGTGCTGGTACTAATCTTTAAAGCACTATAAGGCCTCAAGCCATCATACTTTAAGGATCACCTTCAGACACCCCCGCCCCCCCATGCTTTGGGTGCCCAGCCATCTGAGGCTAGATGGAAGGCAACCTGAGAAAGACCTTCTTGGTTGTGGTACTGAAATTATGAAGTTTCCTACTCAGGGAGGTTCATCTGTCTCCCTCTGTTTTTTAGATAGAAACAAAAGACATGGGGTAGATATCAGCAAAAAAATGAAAGTAACCACCATATTTAAGCTGCTAATAATATGATAAATACCCCATGAAGTGCCAGGTGCTTTAATTATACCAAAAGTGTTCTATGTGAAAGTGCAAAACACAATACATGAACAATAAATACCAAGGTCCCTTCACTAGGTTTCACTTATGGCCAATCCGTGCTGTCCAATACAAAGCATAAATATAGCTGTTTCAAGTTCAACGGTACAGCCTTACAAACATGGACACCTCTATTGGGACATCATCATTATCTCTGTAAGTTGACAGTCATGAAATACAAAGTTCAAGCCTTAAGACAATCTCTAAAGGCACAGGACCAGTCTTAAATTCAATAGTACCCAGGTCACAGGTGGAAAAAGCTACTCTGGGAACAGATGATAATGTACAATCTCCTGGTGGGTAAATACAGTATATCAAGACTTAATTAAGTCACTTTTTCCAGTCAAGTTGGTAAGTATTAAACTTTATCCTGTTTAGTTGGTAAGTGGCAAGAATTATGTCCATGGTAAACTTGCATTTTCTATATTCTTTATCAGTTCTTATATCTAATCATGCTTCGATGTATAGAGATTCATAAGAATTAACTTTAAGATTCCCTTCTCTAGCATAGACTTCACCTTCAGGGGCTCTGTTTATTGACTTCCACCAGCCAATGTAGACTTTTTTGTTTGATTCCCCCCCCCCTAACTCTTTTTAGCTGCCTTTCTGCTTGTATGTTGTGTTAAAATACTTTTATATACCATATAAACTTGTGTATAAGCCAACTCGTGTATAAACCGAGGCACCTAATTTTACTACCAAAACCTGGGGAAACTATTGACTCACTTATAAGCCAAGGTGGGAAGCCCGGAGGCAGAGGGAGCTCCTTATTTGGGCAGTGACTCCCCCTGATGTCATTGCCCAAATAAGGAGCTCACTCCACCTCCTGGCTGCCTGGGCTTCCTCAAACCCAGCCGGGAGGTGGAGGGAGCTCCTTATTTGGGCAATGACATCAGGGGGAGTCACTGCCCAAATAAGGAGCTCCCTCTGCCTCCTAGGGTTTGAGGAAGCCCAGCCAGCCACAAGGGCGGCAATAAGCGGCTTGTGCAGCCGCAGGGAGGTCGTCCGGCCACGCCCCCAGCCTCGGCAGAGGTCTGAAGAGCTGGCTGGTAAGCAGGACTCGTGTATAAGCTGAGGGGGCATTTTTCAGCCTTAAAACAGGGCTGAAAAACTCGGCTTATACGCGAGTATATACAGTATTTGTATTTTAAGAGCTTTATGGTGCATGAATTGTTTTAATGTTTGTTGGTTTGTGGACTTGGTCAAAAGATTGCATAGAAATAAATTTTAAGAGGAAGCTTCATAATGGGGCAATAAAAAATTGAAGAGGAATTATACAAACTCTAAATAGCTACAGTGGAGAAAAACAATGAGGAAACAATTACATTTCTCATTAAAAAATTCTGAACATTGATCTCCAAACGTAAATTTTCCTGTTTCATTTAAATGTATTCTCTCTCAGCTGTTTCTGACTGGAATCTGATTGGTTATTAGCATTAATACATTTGAGCTCTTAGCAACTAATTTCCAAATGTAGGAAGTTATTCAAATATTTATTATAGTGGACTCCCTTTTGATATAAACCACAATTGCTATAAACACCTAAGTAAAGTTTGTAGGCCCTGTGAATACGAAAAGCAGTATTCCATGGAAATGTCGAGTATGTGAATACTTTTTTATTGTTAGCTGACAATAGTTTTGTTACATTGATTTTCATCTTCTTGAATGGAAAGAATACCCTCCTCCAAGATACAACAGTATTCCAAGGCATGGAGCACTGGTCTAGATCTGGACATGCCAACCTAATCTTTTTACAGTCATCACTTTGGGAATTGTTCTCCTAACCATTTCATGGATGTGTGTTGATCCTTTCCTAGTTCACTACCTGACACAGTTTCATGCACACATTCAAGCAACCAAATATAACATTCTGATTTTGCCTCAGAATGCTGTTTGTCAGTAATGAAGTTGAAACATAATTTGGTTAGCTCACCCTTCATTATATGCTCTTCCCCCCCCCCCCCCCAGCTTCAGATAACTTAACCAATCAGCCTATTGGGAACCAAACAAAAGTGGTTTCTCTTAACATTTAAAATGAGAGGGTTTTAAATCTTTCTGAAGTGCTCTAAGTAATTTGTAGACATCAGAAAACCTACACAATGTAATGCATGTTTTATGGTCTACCATAAGTCTTGGCAGTCTTTAATTTTTGTCAAGAATACATAAACACAGGATTTCAATTGCAGAAAACTGCCTGAATCTAAATGAAGGCTGTAAATATTTTACAAAATATTGGTCTTTTTGCCCAGTACTTTCTCCAAGTATATTCTGTTATTTTGGGGTTGAGGGTGGGGGAGTACCAAGAATCAAATAATTTGCATCTGCACACATGGGGTGGAAGCAATTCATGCAGGCAGAATATGGTGTAAATTTCTGCTGTAGGAGTTTACAGCTGAACAATTTTTTTGGTGGTGAAAGGATAACAAGAAATATGAGGAATCATATATGTTGAAGGGGCCTTGTAAATATTCTGAATAAGCAAAGTTAAGGCTGTATACAAATTCTTATTTTCTGTTGCCTTATCTCAAAAGGAATATTGAAAACTTGGAAGTACCGAAAAAAGCAATAAAAACGATCTGGTGGATGGAGAATTTGCCTTATGAAGCAAAACTAAAGAATCTGTGGCTTTTAAGACAAAAATAGGGATGACGTATTAGAGACCATGCATGGTATAAAGTGGAGAGAGACTGTTCTCCCACCCATAATGTTAGAATTGGGGGGTCGCCATATGAAACTGATGCAAGAGACACAAAACAAAGTATTGCTTCACACAGGGGAGATGAAGTCCTAAATGGCACACGTGTTTTAAAGGGGGTTGGACAGATTTGGGGCCTATTGCTGCTTGATAGTCATTATAGCTGAATGTGGAGCTCCACATTCAGAAGTAGAATTTCTGTTCATTGGGAGATGATGGGAACTAATCAGCAGGTAAAAGGCTTTAGGGCTTCCCTGTGGCCAGCATTGGAAACTGCACACTGGATGGGTTGTTGGTCTGGTACAGTAGGGCTAGAGTTAATGCTCTTGAATAATCTTAATTCTGCCACAGTGTTGCCTGCATGTCTCAGTTCCTTCCTTTTAAACCCCTGCTGTATGGGATAGTGAAGTATGAGCTATTACCACTTTATGTTGCAAATTAATAGAGATGTAGACTTAAAGGTCTCTGATTTCAGTAAAGCTCTTACATTCTTGGTGCAAAGCATGTCCACTGTTGACATGAAGCATAATAACTAAGTTTACATCCTCTATAGAGCTTGTGTGTGTACAACTAAACAACTACGTTTAGCTAATGGGTATGTAACATTGCTATTGATGTCAAACATCAGCATGCCTGTCTGATTTGTTTGGTGCACAGAGCCAGTTTACTGTCCAGACCAGAAATACAAGCCCTGAGGAGCCAGTACTGATACTGGGGCTTCGCTTGAAAAAAAGAAAGAAAATCCCTGTGATCTCACATGTCATCTGCTATGCTGCATGGAAGAGTTGCTGCTCAAGAAAAATGCACCTGCATTCCCTTTGGATTGTGGAACTAGCCGTGTAGGTTCTTGGATCCTGGCCACTCTGTGATGCTTGTGAAAGTAATTTTTCTAACAGGTATTATTTGTCTCAGGGTGTGGATGGAGGGTTTCAAAGCCAAAAATAGGAAACAGTAGTTCCATCACTTTCTTACTGGTGTTTCATACAAGTTTTAATTAATTGTGATGTCTACTTATGTCAATTGTGTAGCTTAACTGTAGTAATAATTTATTTAATAACTGCCCTTTAATTTAAATGCATAATAAGAAGTTTAGTGGAACAAGATGTAAATCATATACAGACATCAAATATCAAGCATACAAAGGATTTGACTAGGGGAGTTTTTTGGTGTGGTGGTGTTTGGCAACAGACTTAGCCACAAAGTTAGCCCTAAAGTACTTTATTACTCCAGTGTTGCTGAAAACAACACTAAGCAATGATCTAGGTTGAAAATGACTTGAGATGTTACTGCATCAATATTTTATAAAGATCAACTTTATCAAATACTTGTACTTTGCTGTTAGATATAAGATTTAAAAAATCACCACATTAAGGTATCCTTTGGATCAATAACAAGTCTAGTTCACACTTTATCTCACAGTTACACACTGTTAACCGGTTTCATTCCACACTGAAAAAAACAGGATTTCCTTCCATCTGTTTTGAACAGATAGATGTGAGAGGAAATCCGTAGACATTCCTGTTTTGAATAAACTTTTTCTTGCTCAGGGTTATCTTTTTACCTCTGAGCTCTTTTCTTTAGAAGAGATTCTACTGATTTATGCTTAGGGTAAAAATAATTCTGCTGTTGCATCCTTTGGAATGAGAGATTCGGAGCACGCAAAACATTTCTCTCTGTTTACCTTTAAGTTCTGGGTTTTCTTGGATCTAACTTTTAGTAGGCGGAGTTGTCTTACAAAAACTGCATCCGCCACATCCCTGGCTAACGCACAGGGCTCCTTTCAGTAAAGGAATGAAGATGAAACCTCATGTCTTATTCTTTTTCTTACCAGCCATATGCTTAATTTACACAGCCAAAGGGCAGAAAAATAAGGTAAGTTTGTAGTTCTTTCTTTGAGACTTGCAGTCCTGTGTCCCCATTGAGCTTACTGAAGAAGTTTTATTTCCTTCTGAATAAATTGTCTCAGCCTGCATGTTAAGTAGATATTTTGTAAATATATGACGTAATTTTTTTATTTCATTGTTCAGACCATTAAAATCACTTTTTCAATTAGATTTTATAGTTAGACTATATTTTTTCAGTATGTATTTGTATGATTTGTGTGTGTGTGCCCATTTGCACATGAGCAACATTTAATTATTAATCAGAACAATATTGTTAATGTTTGGATTGAAAAGGTGCCTTGGTTTAATCTGATGGCCTATTTTAATATCAAAAATTGCAAAAAGTTAGACAGTAGGTACCATTCTAAATATATCTTCTGACATTTTACCCACTGCAACATATCTGATCGTTTTCAGAGTCAGGAAACTGGGTTGGATGAACATCAGGTCAGATTCAATGCTATACACTCACCTTTTAATGTATTTATTTATTTAATTCACTTGCAGTTCACCTTTTTCCTTAGTGGGAATCCAAAGTGGCTTCCATCATTCTCTTGCTCTGCATTTTAACCTCCCAAATCCCCTGTGAGGTAGGGTAGAGGCTGAGAGTGTGTGACAGACCCAAGGCCACCCAGGGAGCTTCCACAGCACAGGTGGGGAATTGAAACCTGAGTCTCCCAGGTACTAGTCTGACACTCTTAACCACTACACTGAATATTTGCCAGGTATTCAAACTTGAAAAAAGTGGGATTTGAAATAGAACATATGCAAAATTGCCAGAGATGCCACCCCCACCCCCCATTCCAAGCGTAAATACCGTGTTTCCCCGAAAATAAGACAGGGTCTTATATTAATTTTTGTTCCCAAAGATGTGTTAGGGCTTATTTTCAGGGGAGGTCTTATTTTTTTCCATGATTTTGTGCCCAGATCAGCTGCGCCGGGGAATCTGTAACTAGGGCTTATTTTTGGAGTAGGGCTTATATTTCAAGCATCCTCCAAAAATCCCGAAAAATCATGCAAGGCCTTATTTTCAGGGTAGGTCTTATTTTCAGGGAAACAGGGTGAGCTCTATGTATGCTTGAATGCCATATTTAAGTCTCATTATTGAATAAAAATGATGGTCGATCTCACAAATGATTGATTCACTTGACTGCTATTTTATTTCATGTGCTGGTGCCAACAAAGGCCAGTGCATTATTTAAAGCTGTCCCATTTTATATACTGGACTGTCTTGTTAGATGCTGCATTTCACAGCTCCTTTGTCTTAACTGGATGAACTGTGAGTAAGGGTGCTTGCTTACTGCTTCTTCCCCCCACACATTTTCCCTTCTATCTGTCCCAGCTGATGTGCAATGCTACCAAGGGGCACTGTATATAGCAATACTTTGCCATGGCTACACTTGGGGTACATGTGGTGTTGATAATACATGCTTCAGATGTGGTTAAATAAGGTATACTAGATAAGATGTACTACATGATCATGACATCAAGCTATGCTGCTGTTGAAGGCTGGGGAAGTTTGCATAGCTGGCCTAAATAATGTACAATAAATACTTATAATAAATGTAGTGACTAAACTAGAGGCACTATGAAACTTCCCTAGACTATTTAGAGTGTTAAACTGTCTATGATGTGTTTGTGCAAAGTACCGTGAAGTCACTCCTGACTCTTGGCGACCCTATGAATCAGTGTCCTCCAAAACATCCTTGCTCAGGTCTTGCAAACTGACTTCCTTTATGGAGTCAATCCATCTCATGCTGGGTCTTCTTCCTCTTTTCCTGCTGCCGTCAACCTTTCCTACTATTATTGTCTTTTCCAGAGACACTTATCTTCTCATTGTGTGACCAAAGTACAACAGCCTCAGTTTTGTCATTGTAGATTCTAGGCACACTTCAAGCTTTAGTTGATCTAACCCCCCCCCTTTTTTTTGATGGTCCACAGTATCTGTATCACTTACCTCCAATACTACATTTCAAAGGAATCTATGACCCCTTCCGCACACACAGAATAATGCGTTTTCAATCCACTTTCACAACTGTTTGCAAGTGGATTTTGCTATTCCGCACAGCTTCAAAGAGCATTGAAAGCAGTTTCAAAGTGCATTATTCTTTATGTGCAGAAGGGGTCTATGATACAGAGTCCTTAAAGATTCATATGTCACATTCAGGGCAATTAAAATATTTTTGGTACTGCCTGTCCTGGTTTGCCCCAGTTCACTGGGGCAGACACTTCAGATTATAAAGAGCCGCTCTCTGGCCCTGAGATCTCTGAAGCACAGGGGCCCTCTGAACGTTTGCAGGTGCTGCCACAGCAACCACCAGTTATGATCTCCACAGCAGTCCAGGAACTACCTGTAAATGCTCACACCCCATTGGCACCGTCTAATGACCTGAAGCTGCTGCAGGAGCTCTGCCAAGGTCCCCCCGCAGATGTTTCCCCAGAATCTCTGGATCAGAGACAGAGCATCAGGGCAGAGACAGACCTGACAAAGGACCACATGATAAGCAGCCTGGGGGCTTTCACTTTCCAATCTCTCCCAGGAAGGAGATGAAGTGAAGTAGCTAGGGTTAGTAGCTTCAGGTTCAGAAATACCTGGAGATTTGAGGATGGAACTTGGGGAGGGGAGGAACCTTGGTAAGATATAAGCAGTGGTGGAATTCAGCAGATTCGCACCACTTCAGCAGAACCGGGGGGTAAAATGGTGCTTGTAAACAACCAGTTGTTAAATTATTTGAATCCCACCATCAGAACCAGTTGTTAAATTATTTGAATCCCACCACTGGATATAGGGCTATCAAGTTCATCTTCCAAAGCAGCCATTTTATCCAGGAGCAGTAGAATAAATGTTTTAAACAAATAAAATGCAAATAAGGGACCTATGTAGTCTGGAAATCAGTCATAATACTAGGAGATTTCCAGCCCCTGCCTGGAGGCTGGCAACTCTAGAAGTAGCTCTAGTCAGATCTGGGACTTTAACCAGATCATCAGAAATGGTCAGATCACAGTTTCTTACATATGTCTTCAGAATTTTGGATGTTTTGTAGATTTTTGCTGGAAGTTTTACTTGCTGTCATTGCTTTGGCTATTGCCTGCTTGCCTCCATACCTGCCTCATGCCTACTCTTCCTTATTCTGCTAAGAGGCACTCTGGGAACCCCAACCCGCCACCCGCTCCCCTTATGGCAAGGAGGAGGCCGTAAGTGGGGTCGGGCGCTGGGGTGCAGGGGGGCACGGGGGTGTGGGGGATGGAAAAATAAGGTCTTGCCCTGGGTGCTATTTTCTGCCAGTATGCCTCTGCTGCCTACTTTTCTTGACTCCTAGCTGTCTGCCTGTCATGACTCCTGTCTCACTGCTGCCACCAGATCACTGCTCAGCCACAGTGACTGTGTGAAGATGTTAAGCTATACAGAAAGACTAGCTCTGTGAAATGTGGGTAGCTTAGCCCAGACAACTGCAGGGAGCAAGCAAGAGGACTTGTCAACTCTTCTTGCTGTTATACCAAATCCTCTTTGGAACCCTATACTTTAATACAGAGCCGGTTTTGTGCTGCAGAGAATTATTTGCTCCTTCCTAAATACTTACTCAATTAGTCCCTGGCAGTAATGAACAGAGGCCAATATAGAATTCTGTAAATTTCAAATTTTGTTAGAGACAGAATCTTCATTCTCTCTAATAACAGCAACAGTAAAGTAGGTGGCTTGAACCAATCATGAAAGCAGCAAGACCATACCAAATGCCCATCATGAAGACAGTGCAGCTCACCTTCAAATCAAAGTTGGGTTTCTGCATACTTGGCTTTCAGAATAATGTAAATTAGAAAAAATAAGGATTTCCCACTGAGCATGAAGACAGAGAGATAGGGAAACTGGCCTGCTCAAGCACTTCACAGCTGATAGTACCCTGAAGGTTTCCCAATAATTTATCTCATCTGCTCCCTCTCCCCCACACAGTTCTAGAACAGAAAACCAGCATCTGTCATCTGTTTGAGGGTAATTCAAAATGCACCAAGTCCATCTATATACATCTTTTGGGTAGAGTAGATGGAGAGGGTTGCTCACAGGGCATATTCACTATAGCATTCAAATGCAGCAAAACATGAGAACTGTCACTGTTGAGTATTGCTGTGTTTTGCAGTGATGGATTATGAAGTAATATGGAAGCCCTGCTTGTGGTGGTTGATCAGTGACGGCTATTTCAGATGGGCAAATTATCACTTGCATATAAGCACTGATGGAACTCCCTGTAACACAACAGGGCAGGGTAACTTAAAGTGTGCGGTGGGGAGTTCTTGCTGGATATTTCGCATGAGTATCACGCGATTAATTGACTGTGTGGATTCCACAAGAGACACTGGGAGAAGGGAAAGAGTTAAACACCCCTTCAGTGCCTCTCAGTTCCAAAGCCTACCTCAAACAATATACGCACACTGCATTTTTAAAAATGTGCCACAGATGTGTAAACCATTATTGTCTATGACATGTGGTTGGGCATCCAGACTATGCAGTTATCTGAGTGATAGTGCTTGCTGCGAACTTTCAAAGATTTCAAAATATGGTGATCTTTGCTAGATTACATTGAAAAATGAGGAATAGCTTTTTAGAGTACATAGTATAGGAAACTAAATAGTCCTGTATCCTTTAGGAAGGTACTGTTTCCTGCATCTATACATGTGTACATATTATGAATCCAAAATGGAGAGTTTAGTTTGTGGGACACACAAATGCCTTAGTATATAGGGTTCCTCAGCATAGATTCCATACGTCTGGCATTTTATTTTATATTGGCAAAGAGAATTTAAGAGGGCAACACAATTTACTGTTACTTTTTTTCTTTTTAACAAGAAGTTGTATAAGAACAACCATGATTTCCTTCCTGCTTTGCAGTTAAAGTCTATGCAATGCAACAGAAAGCTGACTTTTACCCAGAACACACCCTGTACTTCCTGTGCTGTAGCTAACAGATTGGCATGTCCGCTAGGGTGGATAAAAACAAGCAGTTTGGCAGAAAAGGGCTGCAGGTAAGAGTTCTTTTTCCTTTCAGGTTGAAGTGTGAATCATTACTTCTTAAAGCTTTTGTGCTATCTGCCTAAAAGTATGTTCCCAAAATTATGTCACATTATAGCATGACCTGGAAATACAACTCCAGGTGGGGCTACATAGGTGGAAATAGAATTGATTTTTATCCGATTTGGTCCCCAATTACAAAGAATATATTTAGCTTCCACTCTAATAGTGTCCTGAGTTTGTCCCTTTGCTTCTTCCCATGTAGCAGAACTGACATTAAGAGATAGCAGAGTCAGGCTTGTCCCAAGGCATATGGCCTGCTAGAGAGTCCACGGTTGGTATTGCCAACTTGCAGAGATGGATTGTGGAGTTCTCCTGGAATTACACCTCTTGAAGGGCGGACTCTATAGCTTCAGATCCTTGCTGACTTTCCAAAATCTGCCCTCCATAGGCATGACCCTCAAATCTCTAGGAATCGCCTAAACAAGAGTTGGCAACTCTACCCACTGCTGCCTGAGATCTTGACCCCGTTCTCCCCATTAGCAGGGGCAAACTGGCCATTAAAGCCGCTGGGGAAAGTACTGGTAGATCAATAGCCTGCCTGGAAATCTGACTGGCCCCAAGCAAGTGGCAACCCACACCTCATTTGGGGTGGCCTTCATAGTTGTAGCAAGCCATTGACCTTCTCCATGGCAACAAGAGAGCCATTAGCCCTTACCATGTATAGGGTGGATGAGTAGCCACCACATCCAAAGAACTGGCTACCCAGGTGAGCTGCTGCTGGGATGTGCAAGCTACTCTCAATCCCCACTGTGGTGAATAAGCTAGCTTCTCAGGCTACACAGGTGAACACCTACCACAGTTGAATGAGCTGCCTGTCTGAGGCATCTAGTGAACAGTTACGATGGCAAATTAGCTGGCTGCTCAAGCCCCCCCTTAAGTAGCCATCACAGTGAGTCTACTTGTGCCTATTTTCTTCCTCCGTTGAGGGGTGAGCCCCTTATTAGGGTTGTTTTGCCTCCTAGTCTGTGCCTGCCCTCTAGGAATGGGAGAGCACCCTAGAGATTCCTATAGTGCCACAGGGACCTCTGGGGGAATCTGTGATTTCATGCTAGGAGAGATATTGGAGGGAGCACAGCACATACCTTTTTAGTCTTGCCAGTGTTGATTGGGGTATGAAGGAAAGTCTTTCTGCTGCCTCTTCCCAGGAGTATTGGGGTATGAAGGAAAGTCTTTCTGCTGCCTCTTCCCAGAAGAGATCTTGTGCATGAGGGAGTGACAAGAATCACATCTTCCTTAGGATACTCCAAAACTTGGAGCCACAATTTGCATATAAGTTATTGATGCAGTGAAGAGTAAACTGCTGCACTTGGGAACACTGTTGAGGAAAGGCTAAAACTTGATATTTGCCATAACACTGGGTGGTCTGGTGCTAGATAAAAGGGGCTTGAAGCACGTGTGTGCATATGTAGTATGTTTCTCTGCACAGCACGCACTGAAATTGCATTGCACCTGCCATGTTATCTTGCAGTATACAAGTGTACTTCGCATGATCACTGATTGTTGTTTTGCCAATACATTGTTTAGACATAACTTTATTATTATTAGTAGTAGTAGTAGTGGTGGTGGTGGTAGTAGTAGTAGTAGTATTTAGTTGTTGTTGTTGTTGTTGTTGTCATTAATTCGATTTCTTAACTGCTCTACCCCTGAAGGGCTCAGAGCGGTGTATGTGTAAACAAAAGAATAAAACAATAAAACTAGTGCACAAAGACAATCGTACAATCGTTAAAATCCATGGAGTCAATTAATTAAAATAGCAGCAGTATAACCCATCTACCACTTGGTAGGTGGCGCCCGGTCTTAACCCTGGGAGGGGACCAGCAGATGGTACATGGGCATCGAGAAGGGGGATATCTGAAATCATATTATGCACTTGTGTCTCATTTGTTTATTTTTTTCCATTTTCCCTCCATTTTTCCTGCCCCCTCCAAGCCAGGAGGTCTCCCGTCACTTAGCAGATCCATCTCACTTCAGCAAGGTTGCTATATTATGGATCTTCTGAGAATAGTTTGGAACTTTCTGTCATAATCTCAGTTCATTTGAGAGTGTTCACTGAACAATGTCATATCCCGCCCCCCCAATGTTAATTGTTAATTTTTTTAACAGAAAAAACCCCGAGTAATCACAACATTTTCAGAATGAATATTATATGCAGACAACGCATTTTGCAGCCAAGTCTCGGCTTTGGATTTCCTTCATTTCTTTTCAGAGAGGAACCAACCCAATGACATGTGTTTCAGAGGCATATCTAGGCAAACTGGAGCACTGGGACAAAACCTGAGTTTGGTGCCCCCCCTATGGGCGGCCACCCTCCCCCACCACAACCAGACAATGATTTTTTTCACCAGCTCACAAAACATCTCTCACCTCCAGCAAAACATACATGGCTCTCTCCCCACCAATTCTCTTTCCTAATTTTGTCCGCACACCAACCCTATGAGGTAGGTTGTTAGCCTGAGAAACAGCTCCAAGCCAGTGCAAGTGGGTATTAAGCATGTAAATCTCTCGCAAATCACCCCCAGCAAAACATTTGCCAAACAAATGTCAGCATAATCTCTCCTAAAACACCTCCAGTGGAATCTACCCCCGAACAGCATCACTTTCAATGGTGTTTAAACGAGGGAGCCTAGATTCTCCTTTTAAATCCACCTTAAAGGGAGAATCTGGGGTCCCCAGTTAAAACAACATTGAAAGTGATGCTGTTTTGGGGTGGATTCTCCCCCACCCTGAAATAGCATCACTTTCAATGTTTAAACTGGGAACCTCAGATTCTCCCTTTAAATCCATGCCAAAGGGGGTGGATTTAAAAGGAGAATCTGGGGAAATTTGGGGGGTGCCTGCTGTCAGGGGTGCAATTGTTAAGCTAGCAGCACCCAACTTTCAGGGTATCTTTAGGAGACTCTCCTGATGATACCACCCAGGTTTGGTGAAGTTTGGTTCAGGGGGTCCAAAGTTATGAACCCTCAAAAGTGTAGCCCCCATCTCCTATTAGCTCCCTTTGGAAACAATGGGGGATGGGGCACTCCCTTTGGGAGTCCATAACTTTTGGCCCTCTGAACCTAACCTGGGTGATATCATCAGGAGAGTCTTCTGAAAAATCCCTGAAATTTTGGTGCTGCCAGCTAGCCTAAAAGCTGCACCTCCTGCAGGCCAAAAAGTGGAAAGACACTAAGAAATACAAAACACACACAAACGAACCTGAATTTTTGCGCCCGCCCCCACCCCCCAGTGACCAAATGGGGTGCCCAGGGACATTTGACTCACCATGTTTCCATGGCAGATACGCCCCTGATGTGTTGGCAAGCCTCATGTTGATGACGTCACTATTTTGCTTTGAGGTCACTGAACAGAGTGGAAGACAGCAACTTTTCCTCCCAGTCAACCTGCAGTACAGCCAAAGCCAGCTTCATTTTATTGAAACACTTCTGAGACTAGAAAAAAAGTTATGGTTCTGTCTGTGCATTAGACCTCTGGTAACTAGAGGAGATTTGCAGCCAAAGCACTCCACGTAGCCTTAGCTTTGTTAATTAAATATTTGGGGACTTCAATCAATTGCTGCCCCAGTAGACCTATTCATGCCCTCTCAGCAGCAGCCATGCAGTTTTCCTTTGTGGCTACAAGAGAGCACTTACAGGGATATCTGTGGTCTCAGATTTAAATTGACTTTAAATGTTTTAGGAATTCAGATCACACCTTTTCGTTGCTTCGCTATCACATCTTGGGTTTCCGTGCTGTTGCTCTTCTAATTACTACATTGATTCAAGTGTTTGATACATTCCCTGGCACCTACTGGCAGATTTGTGAAATGCAAGCTTTACTATAGCCCAAGAGTAGAGCACCCACAGGGACATGTGGGGTCACATGTCCCCAGGCACATGCCATCCTGTCTTGCCCCCCCCCCCCCGCAAAATTGCCTCCATTTACCTCCTCCTCTGTGCTGACTCAGCTCACAGGTCAGCAGGGGGGAGGGGATGGCACCCATGGGGCTGCAAAATCACCCCCAACACACCTCCCCCTTACCCCCTTGGCCGGCCCCGGCCCTGCCAGGTCACTCCTTCACTCAGTGGAGGCTGAAGGAACAGCCCAGCGGGGTTGTCGCAGGGCGCCCCACCAGACCCGATGGAGGCCACAGTCAAATGCCCCTCGGCCTTGCCCTACCAGGCTGTCCAGGACTGCCACCGGCTCAGGTAAGTGGGGTGTGGGGGGTAGCTACCACAGAGATGGGGGCATGCGGGGGTAGCTACCACAGGGTGTAGGGGGCACAGGGGGCATTAGGGTGCCATTTTGTCTCAGGCACCATTTTCCCCTGCTACGCCTCCGGTCAAATGCAATTGGTTTGGATGGTATTTGTGATCAAGCTTAGATTTGGGTGGTCTAATTTTGATCAACTTGATGCAAATCGCCCATTGTTTAAGAAGACAATAAAGAAGCAATGCATCTGCAATTCTCCCTGATGGTATGGCTGCTCATGATAACTACTCAGGGAGGGTTTTTTTTTTAATATTTCAGATATACAGTACAGCTGGAAGAGATTACACTTTCACTATCAGGCTGTAGTCATACTTGCAAAAAGGACATTGAAGAGAATCTCTGCTGCCCGGGATACTGGGGTTCTGAATGTTATGGTAAGGCTTTCAGTTCAGTGCATCATATTCCAGCCAGTCAAGGGCTCTGGGTCATGAAATAGAAACCTTGCAGCATTCATTTATTTATTTAAATAAATAAAATTTTAATTTAATTATAGCTACTCGCCCCCCACAACAGGGCTCAGGGTGGCAAACAACAAAAAATACCAACAAACAATAATAAATCAGCGGCAATAACAACAACCATAAACAGTAAAACCAACTACAGATGGCAGGAAACCCACCCCCCTACCTCACCCACCAGAGGCCAATGATGATAGCAGTCAAGCCAGCTGGCTAGATGGGAATGCCTGGTGGAAAAGCTCCGTCTTACAGGCCCTGCGGAACTCATTCAAGTCCCGCAGGGCCCTGATCTCACTGGGGAGGTTATTCTACCACGTAGAGGCCAGGACTGAGAATGCCCTGGTAGAAGCCAGCCTGACATCATTTGGGTCAGGGATCTCCAGCAGGTTCCCCTCCAACAAGCGGAGGGACCTGATGGGGCAGGACGGGCAGAGGTGGTCCCATAGGTATGCAAGACCAAGACCGCTCACACCCTTAAAGGTTAACACCAGCATTTTGAATGTGATCCAGTACTCAATCGGTAGTCAATGGAGTTGGTACAAGACTGGTGTGATCTCGTCTCCACTTGACTCTCCAGAAAGGAACCAGGCTGCCGCGTGTTGAACTTTAATTTGGGGATGGGACCTGACAAAGGGAGACTTGGAGCTGTGTGCATTCAAACCTTGTGTCCTGACTTGAGCTGGCAGGCAGAGATACCAGGTTACAGCAGGGAACCAAGTCCAGTCCAAGAGTCAGAAGTCTGATTTCAGCATCAGAAGTCCAGTCCAAGGGTCAGAATGCACAGAATCCACAAGTCAGAGGAAGCATTGCAGCAGTCACGAGCTCTGTTGTGTCCAGGCCTGGAGCAGGGCTGGATGCACAGCCTGCTTCTGCAGACGCTTCTTGCTCTGAGTTTTGACCTGGCTTTTGTTTACCCTGTAAAGCCTGCAGGAGCCCTGGCTGCTTCAAGCCCAGCCTTTGTTGGTTCCCAACCTGGTCTGAACTTACTGGGCTCTGCTCATTCCCTGAAGACTCATCGCTCTCCAGGGGATGGCCCATGACACCTTGCAGGTCTCATTAGGCACACAAGGGTGTTCAGCATTGGCCCTTACCATTGGCAGGTAGCATGAAGATTCTGGATTGGCCCCACGTAATAGATAGCCTTTGCCTGGTCAATGAAGTTTTGCCTATCCCACTTCAGGCTCCATCATCTGTCTTCTTTGGGCAACTTCGCAGCCTTCAGGTCCACTTTATGGCGATCTGTTAAGTGAGATCACAAATGGCTATAGCATCTACAAAAGTGGAATCATCAGAACAACAGCTATTAAGTTCACTGTAAAAGCAATTATTCCAGTGTAGTAAAAAAGCTTAATACACTGTCACTAGTCTGAGATTCATCTGCCTTAGTGGCAACGGAAAGTTCCATAGCAAATATATTAAAGGAAAGAAAACAATAGATGAGAGCCAGTATGAACTTCATTCTAAAGGCCTGTGTTTGGCTGTCTGTTTGCCAGAATGCCCAGCTGGATTTGGAAAACCGTGCAGTGGCCATGGGACCTGTTTGGATGGCATAACAGGGAATGGAAGTTGCATCTGCAAGGTCAGTTGGGGTCACTTACCATGGGTAGGAGTGCTTATATATTTTCTTGTGTGGATGGTTGTAAACCGCTCCTGGAAACACTATCTATATAATCTAACACCCATCTGTGCCCCCTTGCTGCAGATACTTAAATCCACTGATAGGGGGCATACTGACCCCCAACAAACAAATCTGAAAAGTTTCTAAAAATAAATGGAGGTTTAAATTACCCCAAAATAAATAAAGCATTCTATGTCGATGCACAGAGAATGCTTTTACCTTTGGTGGCAGCCAGTGTCAGCCTGCTGCTGATACCACCCTGGGTTGGTGAAGGTTGGTCCAGGGGGTACAAAGTTATGGGCTCCCAAAGCGGGTGCCTCCATCCCCCATTGTTTCCAATGGAAGCTAATAGGAGATGGGGGCTACACCTTTGAGAGTCCATAATTTTGGACCCCCTGAACCAAACTTCACCAAACCTGGGTGGTATCATCAGGAGAGTCTCCTAAAGATGCCCTGAAAGTTGGGTGCTGCTAGCTTAACAATTGCACCCCTGACAGCAGGCACCCCCCAAATTTCCCCAGATTCTCCTTTTAAATCCACCCCCTTTGGCATGGATTTAAAGGGAGAATCTGAGGTCCCCAGTTTAAACATTGAAAGTGATGCTGTTTCAGGGTGGGGGAGAATCCACCCCAAAACAGCATCACTTTCAATGTTGTTTTAACTGGGGACCCCAGATTCTCCCTTTCAGGTGGATTTAAAAGATGAATTTGGGCTCTCTAGTTTAAAAACCATTAAAAGTGATACTGTTTGGGGGTGGATTCCAGCATCACAGCAGCCGCCCAAAACTCAGATTTTGCACCGGGCTCCATTTTTTTCCTAGCTACACCTCTGCCCAGAGGGGAGGGCAGAAGGGGCTGCCCGCTGCTGGCTGGGAGGCCAGCTGGTGGGGGGAGGGCAGGACAGGGGAGTCTGCCATCCTGTAACCCTACCCTTCATTCCCTGCCTTATGGATATGATTTTTCATGCAATGATAAACTGGTAAATATCAGCAACTATATGTGTGGAGCAGGGGTCCAAACCAAAAACATACCAAGTGCAAAAATGCCTGTTAGCAGAATTAAAACACTGATTGAATTATTCCAGATAACTAAGGCTGTAAGTCTCATGGACTGTATCTTGAATACCATACCCTGCAAAGGTTGCTGTATTACAAGGGATCTAGGATACATCTCATCACAAGGTTTTGCATTTTCTCTGCCTTTAGAAACCATCTCCTTAACAATCGATCCTTCCCTGATCCACTCAAAGCCTCAGCCAAATTTGAATACCTAGGCAGAGACTCCAAGAAGTAACTCTGCATAAAGTCATTCAAGACTAACCGTGATCCAATCACAAGAAACAATTGGTGCTAACAACCCAGTACTTAGAAAAACAATAGATGAGCTACTAATCAGCTCAACCCAGCAATCCCAGCATGGAAACCCAGAAAATCCAGGAATAGAAACTTACTTGCTCCCGCCTCAAACTATTCTATGGGATATAAAAGCACAGTGCACCCCAAGTTCTTGCTGGCTCTACTCTAGCGCTAGCTGGCTAGCTAGCCAGCTCCTAGTGAGCTCGCTGGCCCGCTCCAGCTCTTTACTGGCTGGACCTCTCTTGGCATAGTTGGTTTGAGACACGATATCATCCTTCGCTTGGATTTCCATGCTGGCATAGGAAATAACCCATAAACTGAGATTACAATCGCACATGAGAAGGACACACAGGGAAGCTTGATTTAAATTGAGTTTTTCTCTTCTTGATTTAAATAGCCTTGATTGTTAGTTTGCTACTGACACAAGAAGAAGCCTACCAACCATAGCATCAGATGAGCAAACCATATTTCTGTAACCTAATCAGGTACCACCAAAATGGCTGTGTGTGGATAATTTTAATGTTGTATAATGATAAAGTGTCATGTTTACATGGCACGGCTGATTATATTCTAAGGGATATATTCTAAGTGACAAGGTTAAAAAATGTCGTTGTTGCTTTATTTAGGACAACTATGGAGGCTATGCTTGCCAAGACTGCTGGGATGATACTCATTTTGGCTCAGATTGCCAATCTGGTAAATAACAGATTTTGTTCAACTACAGTGAAAAGTTATCAACTGGAGAAGGGTATTTAAGTGGGCCAATGCTGATTGAAATATCCTTTTTAGAAGCATCTTTTCCAATTGGATGGCTGCAACAATGGGCGAAGGGGGTACTGGGTTTATGCCCTGCTAGAGAAATCAAGTTGGGCATTGTAGGGAGCAAGATGTTGAACCTAATGATCTTTTAGTCTGATCCAATTGGGCTGTTCTGTTGTTCTTATGTAATGAGTGGGTGTAAAAAGTCTCTTTCCCACTGCTCCACAAATCGGTTGCTTGAATTGCCTTGTCATTTCCTTTGTTGACTATAAGTCTACTTTAAACTACTCTCATAAATATTCATAGAATGGAAATTAACAAGCAGATTTGGTAAAGTAAATAAATTACTTGCAATATATGAAAATAAGCATTTAGTAGGTTGTGTATTTTTGATTAACCACTATAACTTAAAATGAAATGAACTTAGCAGCCCAGTTTTTAGTTAGCTAAGAATCATGAACATTTCCATTTTGTCTGGAATTTCTGAGTAACTTAAAAGGTTGCACAGAAGCTGGTATTTTTAAGACAATGTATATTTGGATAAGGGTATAAATAGCACTTTTCTGGTTTGTCTCCTTGTTATTATGCATGGTTTCCTGTAGCCCCCTTTCACAGTCGTTTAGAGTTTCATCTTTGCATTCTATCCTTCAAATGGTTAAACATTTTTAAAGTGGTTATTTAAATCATGTCATATATTAAATCTCAGAAATGGCCCTCAGGTGTACAACAGACTGCTGTTGTTTCACAGGATATTGTAAACCACCAGCTTCTGGTCAATGAAAGCATCTTTTCCAGACCAATCATGTTGCTGTGCAAATTGGTCAACAAATTGTAGGGCAACGTGTAACACATATATGTAAAACCTGTGTTGAGGCTGGCAAATCAATTGGAAAACACTTCCTCATGAAGAACATGGATTTTAATTATATCACATAGTGATCAAAATTTTCTTATTGGTACGCAATGTATAATATTTTTGGATTTTTTTAATTTTCTCACAAAATGCTGTAAATGTTAAACCTTTCTTCCATCTCTCCCACTGTTCTATCAAAATACCATCACCACAATTTCCAGACCATTTAATCATTACAGATTTAACCACTTCATCTTTTGTATCCCATTGCAATACCATCTTATACATTTTGGTAATCTATAAGAACATAAGAACATAAGAACAAGCCAGCTGGATCAGACCAGAGTCCATCTAGTCCAGCTCTCTGCTACTCGCAGTGGCCCACCAGGTGCCTTTGGGAGCTCACATGCAGGATGTGAAAGCAATGGCCTTCTGCGGCTGTTGCTCCCAAGCACCTGGACTGTTAAGACATTTGCAATCTCAGATCAAAGAGGATCAAGATTGGTAGCCATAAATCAACTTCTCCTCCATAAATCTGTCCAAGCCCCTTTTAAAGCTATCCAGGTTAGTGGCCATCACCACCTCCTGTGGCAGCATATTCCAAACACCAATCACACGTTGCGTGAAGAGTGTTTCCTTTTATTAGTCCTAATTCTTCCCCCCAGCATTTTCAATGGATGCCCCTGGTTCTAGTATTGTGAGAAAGGAAAAAATTTCTCTCTGTCAACATTTTCTACCCATGCATAATTTTATAGACTTCAATCATATCCCCTCAGGCGTCTCCTCTCAAACTAAAGAATCCCAAGCGGCTGCAGCCTCTCCTCATGGGAAGGTGCTCCAGTCCCTCAATCATCCTCGTTGCCCTTCTCTGCACTTTTTCTATCTCTTCAATATCCTTTTTTGAGATGTGGTGACCAGAACTGAACACAATACTCAAGTGCTTTTTCCTTGTGTTATATAAAGGCAGGGTGGGGAACCTGCAGCTCTCAGATGTTCAGGAACTACAATTCCCCATCAGCCCCTACCAGCATGGCCAATTGGCCATGCTGACGAAAACTGATGGGTGTAGTTCCTAGTATCTGAGCTTCTGGTTCCATTCCGACTCTCAGAGCATGACAATCTTTGCAGTTTATTCTCAATTCCTTTCCTAATTATCCCCAGCACAGAGTTTGCCTTTTTCACAGCTGCCATGCATTGAGTTGACATTCCCATGGAACTATCAACTAAGGCATGCTAAATCCCTTTCCTGGTCTGTGACTGATAGCACTGACCCCTGTAGCATGTATGTGAAGTTTGGATTTTTTGCCCCTATGTGCATCACTTTACATTTTGCTACATTGAACTGCATTTGCCATTTCTGAGCCACTCACCTAATTTATCAAGGTCCGGCGGAGCTCTTTGCAATCGCCCTGCGGTTCTCCACCACTACATAATTTGGTATCATCTGCAAACTTGGCCCTGCTTCTACCCCTACATCCAGGTCAATTATGAATAGGTTAAAGATCACTGGTCCCAAAGCGGATCCTTGGGGACACCACTCCTTACATCTCTCCATTGTGAGAATTTCCCATTTACACCCACTCTTTGCTTCCAGTTTCTCAGCCAGTTTTTTTAATCCATAGGAGGACTTCCCCTCTTATTCCTTCATTGCTGAGTTTTCTCAACAGTCTCTGGTGAGGAACTTTGTCAAAATGTGAAATCAAGTAGACAATGTCACTGGTTCCCCCTTATCCACATGCCTATTTACACCCTCAAGAACTCTAGTAAGTTTGTAAGACGGGATTTGCCTCTGCAAAAGCCATGCTGACTCTTTCTCAGCAGATCTGGCTTTTCTACAGGTGTTATAATTTTATCTTTAATGATAGATTCTACTAATTTGCCAGGAACAGATGTCAAACTGACTGGCCTGTAGTTTCAGGTCCCCCTAGATCCTTTCTTAAAAAAGTGGTGTGACATTGGCCATCTTCCAGTCTTCAGGGATGGAGCCTGATTTCAGGGATAAGTTGCATATTAAAGTGAGAAGATCAGCAATTTCATGCTTGAGCTCTTTAAGAACTCTTGGGTGAATGCAATCTGGGCCAGGGGATTTGGTTGCATTTAGTTTATCAATGGCTGCCAGAACTTCTTCCTTGTCTACCACTATCATCACTAGTTCCTCAGAATCGCCTCCTAAGAAGCTTGGTTCAGGTGCAGGAATTCTCCTCACCTCCTCTTGGGTGAAGACAGATGCAAAGAATTCATTCAGCTTCTCTGCAATCTCCCTGTCATCTTTTAGCACACCCTTTGTTCCTTTGTCATCTAACAGGCCTACCGCTTCCCTTGCTGGCTTCCTGCTTTTGATGTACTTGAAGAACTGTTTGTCGCTGGATTTGATGTTCGCAGCCATGCGTTCCTCATAATCCTTTTTTGCCTCCCTTACAGCTAACTTGCCTCCCTTACTTGCCTCCCTATCATCATTTATACACAAATTACATTCAAAATATGTCATTTGTGGATTAAAACAAGCTTTCTTATTATCATCTTTAAACATTTCTAACAGTTGGTAATAATGAAACCATTTTTAAATTATATCTAAAGCAGTCATAGGTTTAAATTCACATTTATTATCTTGAAAAATCAACAACTCTCTATATGTAGGCCATTTTTCTTGCATATTCACTTCTTTTCTGGCAAATGCTTCAATTGAAGACCATAAAGGAGTAATCCCTGTAATAAAGCTCTTATATTTCAATCTCTGAATTATTTTTGGTCAAAAAGCCAGTCTGGACTTCACGTATAAAAGATCTCAAAACACTTTTTAATTTTCTTGCCAGAATTGCTGCAAACAACTGATAATCATTATTCAAAAGAAAGATTGGTCTGTAATTCTTGACTTCACTTAAATCTTTTCCTTTTGCAATCAAGGTTACATTGGCATCTCTCCATATATCTGGCAGTTTCCCTTTTTGTAAAATCTCAGTCATCATTGCTAAAAGTGGATTCATCACTACTTCTGCAAATATTTTGTAATATAGCACTGGTAATCCATCTTGTTTAATTTCACTTGGTTTATAACTTCAACTAGTTCAATTGCCGAGACTGGGCTATTCAATGTATCCTTTTGCCTTTGAGATACCTGCAGTGAGTTTTGTTTATTTAAATACTCTTCAAAATTGTTCTCTTCCAACTTAGTGTTTTCATGCAATTTTGAATAATATTTATAAAATGCATTCCTTATCAACAAGAAGATTTTGATCAGTATATGGTATAATTGAAATGCATGTTCTTTATGAGGAAGTGTTTCCCAATTGATTTGCCAATCTCAGCATGGTTTTGTTTTTCATATTACTATATGTGCAAATTGGTCAAACAGTTGGACTTTTCCTGTCCATTCCTAGTTACTTCACATTGTTCTTATGGGGAAGCATAAAGGTAAGTTCATAGTAACTGTGGTATCTTGATATATTGGTCCCAGAAGTATAGTATCTCCACTTTTGCATGGTGTTTATAACTTTGGTTTGCCTTATCTCTGACAGTATGTGAGTGCCAGCATGGAATCTGCAACCATGGGATCTCTGGTGATGGAGGGTGTACCTGCTATGGTGGATACACTGGCCCCAGATGTGATCAAGGTAAATGTTGTTTGCATTTTCCATCTCTTAGGTTTCCCAAAATGTGTTGGTTTTCAGGTTATACATCCCTGATAACTGATGTGCTTTATGCCACTATTGGGCCAGTGTCTTTGCTGAATGCTTCAGGTCTTGCTATCTTGATGGAAACTAAGTGTTTTGTTAAATGAAATGATAAGGTAATCACTTGTTCTCTAACATTTTCTATAATCCTGGATGGTTATATAAGCAACATTGGCTTCTGAAAGCCTGCCACACTACAGAACAAAAATTGGGTTGCTTGAGAGTACAATGATTTGGTTTACATCCAAAGTTGGAAATTGTCGGTTGTTGTGCCTGTTTTGCAAGAACTGCTGCAGCATGAGTGCCATACATAGCTTGTAGCTTGAAACTAAGGCTACCTATACCTATTCAAAACTTGTGTCTTTACTCCCTAATCATTTTTAATAATTTCCTGCTGCTCTTTGCTTAGGAGGACTGTGAAAAAGAAATGAGCAACAGTTGACTCAGTCTTACCCTGTCTAGCACTGTCATGTTTCTAGTAATTTGTTCTTGAAGTACCATATAGTTAGAATATGTCTCCTCATTTTGGCCTATGAAGGTTGGTAAATAATTAAACTATTAACTTTCTTGTGACATTATGTTTCGAACAAGATTTCACGATATATTTTTCAGCCATTGGAATCCTACTGCTCACTGTTATGTTCCCCTTCCACCCCACATCTCAGAACACACATTCAATCCGGGATTTTTATGGATACAATATATATGTGAGATATATTTCTGATTTATATTAATGCTAACAGCTATATATGATGTGGAGCAGGATGAAACAGGCTAAGAGCAAGCCTAGAAACGGCAAACAGTCAGTAGAGAGTTAATCTACTCATTTGCTCCTTGATATCCACACCCAAGTCAGAGCTACAGTTAATAGTTGTGAATGTGCACTGCGCCTTGAATTGAGATGCAACCTTTCTCCCCTTCAGCTGTTCCTAAAATTTCCTAAGTGCTCCCATTCCTGATTTAATCTTGCTGCCTCTGCAAAATTACAATAGCCAGATACTTACTCTGCTGGCCATCTATTCAAGGTGCTTCTAATGTAATCAAGAGAACAATTGGCTACCAACCCCCATGGTTTAGAACATTAGATAGAGCTGCTAATTAGCTCAGCCCTGCAACCCAGCACAGATGCAAGAAACAAAACCTAATGCAAAGGGTCTCTTTTCACGCCAAACCAGTTATCCACCCTATAAAAATCCTGCTCACCTTAAGCTTATTGCTCATTTCTAACCTGAACCTCCCTTGGTCAAGTTGGTGTGAGACACGATATCGTCCTTCTACGGGATCTCTGTGCTGGCATAGAGTCCCTGCCTTCTCCTTCATCTGCTGCATTAGAACCATTAGGTAACGTATCACCCTGCTGTCTCCCACTTCCCATTCTATCATCCAAACCTATTTTTCCCACCTTTTTATATCTCTAGAAACTGTAGCTGTATGTTGCCTCCATATCTTTACTTCAGTATGTGTGCTCTGATCAACCAAATTTATATAAACATTTTAAACTTGATTTGGACTCGTGTTATTCTGTGGAATTCTTCATGCCATATTTCCCCAGATACATAGTCTCAAAGATCCCAACCTAGCCTTCTCTTCTCACATTTGCTAAATTGAGGTTGTTTCTCCCCAAAGCTCCTGCCAAAGCCTGGTTGCTCTCCCCATTGCTCTACCAAGCTAAGCTCTTTTCCCCAACATATTTGCAAAACCAAGCTATTCTTCCCCATTGCTAACCCCAAAAGAAATCCTTCCCCCTGTTAAGCTAGGTAACATTCCACCATTATTATTTCCTGTTTAGAAAACATTTTCATGCTGATTTTGCATGTGTTCTTCCACTTATCATAGATAACACTATTCATTTCCTCCTTGAATTTCCTTTTGGAGGATGAGGTAGTTATTTTTTGACCCTCGCAGAGGCTCAAGTATCTTCACAACAATATAAAGTTTTCCCTGTGTGACAATGAAAGATGTTCTCAAAGCACACTTGCTCACACAGGACACACTGCATCAAATGTGTTTGTTATTGCATATATAAATGTTTGTGTGCTATGTAGCATTATTTTAAAAATCCCATGTCTATAAGGAAAGAGCTGCAATGGGAAAAAGTCAATGAGGGGCAGTACTTCTTCCTAAAATATGGTAATTAAATGGGGGGAGCTCTGGGCTGGACATAGCCTAGTTCAGGGTCCAGGGTTTGGGGAGACCTCTTGGCTCTCCAGATGTTCAGGAAAGCCTACAATCCACCCTATCAGCCCACTCCTGTCAGCATGGCCAATTGGCCATGCTGGTAGGGGCTGATGGGAATTGTAGTTCCTGAACATCTGGAGAGCCGCAGGTTCCCTACCCCTGTTCTAGTCAGTCTTCTAGATGCCTATAACGACTGGAATCCCATGAACCCTTACCTGTAAATAAATCTCACTGACCTTATTTGGTCTTTTACATAAGTCAGCATGCACAGAATAAGTCAGGAAATAATTTGTATTCTCATGTATGATTTTTTAAAAATCTCTTTTAAAATTTCAGAAGATCCTCTCTGTAGAAGCGTATTCTGTGGTGATAAATCCCATTGTGTGGTGAAGGATGGGCAGGCAAGCTGTGAATGTTCACCAGGCTATAAGAAATTTGGAACGAGCTGTCAAGGTAAGAGAAAATGCCCAGCATTCGTATAAAACGTTAGAAACCTCAAAAAGCTTTGTGCAAATGCATTTTTGTAAGATTTACTATAACCCTCTTTGTAGTGCTTCTGAGGGCCACCATGGATCCATGCACAAAGATTTCCCCAAATATTATATGGAATCCAAATATCAATCCAAATATTATATGGATCCAAATATTATATCAATCCAAATATTATATCAATCCAAATATTATATGGAAGTCAATTGTGTTTATTAGTTATCTGGTTCCAGGGCCTACAGGATGGCCTAATCCCCCCCCCCTCAAATGTTGTGCCTGTGAGGTAGGTCTATAAAGAGTCTTCCCTAAGGTATGTGTGACCAAGTTGAGTACTTGACCCAACTGTCAATCATTTGTTCACATGGGGACTAACCTTTAAAAAAATCTCTGTCCTTTCACATTACTCTGAACACATTATGAGGAAGGAGGAGCTTCAGGCTTCCCTCCTCCATAATATTTGCTAATGGAAACAGCCAGTGGCATACCGACCAAGGGAACATGTGGGGTCACATGTCTCGGGTGCAGGCCATATGATCATGTGGGTGGGTGGAAAATCTCCCCTACATGGCCACACCCCTCATACGCCACACACCCACAAGAGCACAGAATTCCCATGGCCTTCCCGGAGCTAGCAGCGAGCCCTGGCCCTGCTGTGCCTTTGGGCCCTCCGGAGCTCAGTCCCCACAGTGACGGTGGAAGCAGCTTCTCTGAGGGCCCTCAGCGTCTCCCCACCATCTTGAGGGCTGAGCCGGGGGTGGGATTTGCACCCGGGTGCAGTGCCTGAGCCGTGGTCCCTTGCCATCCTTCGGCCCTCCTGAGGCAATGGTTGGCAGGACCACTTCCCGTGACAGAGGGTGGAGCCTCGGAGCCACCTTGACTCTCTCGTCTGCAGAGGCAGGACTGTCCCAGCCTGGCTCCCTGGACAGACCAGCTCGACTCTCCAGGTGCCCAGCCGCACTGCTGCCTCCTCCTGTCTCGTGAGCCCGAGGGCCAGGCCACCCAGCCACGCCAAGCCCACTCCCTGCACTCCCCTCCTGCCTGAGCTGACTGAGCCAGGGAAAGGCATGAAGACTCACATCTGGGACTGGGGAAGGCCGTGGAGGCAGCCGTCCATGTGGGGCCTTCCTGGGAGGGAATTCTCCAGGCATACCCGAGGGACTGGCAACCCGCTGTGGGGGTGGGGGCTCCCATATCAATTATAAATCTGAAAACACTGCTAGTCCTACTGCCACTACAATTGACACCTATACAACACCTGTGTTGAACAAAACTATTTACTTAGGTGAAAAAGTAAGGTGAAAAAGTAATTAAGGTGACTTATTAATCTAGAACAGTGTAAACACAAAACCTTCCACCATACAAAAGTACACAACACATGTATGAGTCAAACAGTTTCCTTAGTAACAGTCTTGACTGTAATGGTAGGGAACTAGAGTGATGCTGTACTTCTTCTTTTGGAATGCGAAGTATTCAGCAGAAGGCCATTCTATCTATAACACTGTTCTCAATAGCAAAGTATTTTCATAGATTACTTCTTCAGTAGATGTAAATAATCCTCTGCGAATGGATAATTTAGTATCTCATTAACGCAGCTTGCTTAACAATTCTCAAGGCACAGACTTCAGGACACGATCAGGTGCACCATGTCTAGGATCCCATGCACGTGTGGTTTTCCTTTTTTTTGTTTTAAGGCCGTGGTGGCGAACCTTTGGCACTCCAGATGTTAAGGACTACAATTCCCATCAGCCCCTGCCAGCATGGCCAATTGATGGGAATTTTAGTCCATATCATCTGGAGTGCCAAAGGTTCGCCACCACTGTTTTAAGGGGTATGTCTGCGAAGTTATAACATCACTATTAGAGAAACTGCAGCATGCACATATTTGTATTGCCATAGCTTTGCAGAGCTCCATCAGCCAGCGGGTAGGGGAAAAATGTTTTGGCTGGCAATGCTTGTGTTCTCTGCACTGTGGGAACCAGAGGCATATCAAGGGAGCATAGCACCCATGGCAAAACCTAATTTTTCCACACACACCCCTCCTGGATTGTGCCCCCATTGCAAGAGAGCAGCTGGGAGGGAGGCAGGCCTGGGGAGGGGCTACTGCCCATAACCCACTCCAGCATGCCAGTCCTCCTTGCGGGGCCTGGAGAGCATGCTCGGAGTCCACCTCATGCCCCTGGGCCCCTTCCCCTCACATGGCAACACTCCTGCCCTCCGTTGCCAGGGAGATGTGCACCTGCGGATGCTGTGCCACCTCCCATCTCCAGCAGACTGGTTGCGCTCAGCTGAGCCCTGGCCAGGGAGTAGAGGGGTGGCAGCAGGCCTGTGTTTTGTCTGCAGGTGGTGGCGGGTCTCCCCAGCATCTTCCCTCTGGCTGGGTGGTGGTGGGGCCTCTCTCTCACCCAGGCTGCCTCCTCCAGCTCAGAGGAGAGAGGCCCATTCCTGACTTTGCTGGGTGACTGAGCTGCTGCCCGCTGGCTCCAGAATGGGGAGGGGGCCAGACCTGGTGACAAAGCAGAGGCGTGGCCGGAACGCCTCATCTGACCAGGGAGCGCAGCCAGGTGTGGGAGGGATGGACAGGTGGACAAGGCGGGCCTGGCCTGGCCAGTCAGCAGTCACACAGGTCCATGGGCCTGTGGCAGACTTCCAGCCCAGCCCACGGCTTGCCACGCCCCCCATGATCAGATGGGTGGCACCTGGGGACATGTGACACCTCATGTTCCTTTGCCAGGTCCACCCATGGTGGGAACACAAAATGCCAAAATGAATCTTTTAAAAATGTCTGAAGGATGTTTTATTTCTGCTGTGCAGAAAGGACCACTGAATAAATCCCATTAACCTGTACGTAGGCAGTAAAATGATAATACAGGTCAATTAAGAGCATAAAACTGCCTTGTCTTCTGAAGATGTGCTGAAATAAAAACTGCTTATTTGTTTCCCAGAAGGCAGTGGTGAAATCTGCCTGCAAGTGAGATCACTATCATTGAAAATAATCCTGCACCTTGTCTTCCCCAATCCATTTTCAGTCAAAAGGGGGGCTTAGATTGAATACAGGGGGCGATAGTAGTATCTTGGAGAGGGGCCATGGCTCATCTCCAACTAATAGAATCAGGTATTAGGTGATGTGAAGCCATGTGGCCTAAGACCCTGGATGCTGCCTAAGACTCTGAACAGCTGCTGCCAATCTTGATAGACTAATCTTGATAGACCAGTGGTCTGACTCACTACAAGCAGCTTGTTGTGTATAAAGGATCTTAAGGAAAAATGCTTTTTTTAATGTACCTAAAACCCAGGCACTAAGGGCCTTAGAGGTCAAAATAGGCATTTTGAATCATGATGAAAGACAAATAGGTAGCCAGTACTTTCAACAGGCTATCAAAATCAATAATGATCCAGAACTAGACTGATAAGGTTCCAGATCGGCGGCATCATCCAGAAATCCCTGGCATTGTGTTATTATTAACACAGGAACTGCAAAATGCTAAGCCATTTGAGCACAACATGAAAGGAACCTTAATCCTTCCATGATTTCCTAGCACCTCTGCCCCTATGTTGTAGTTGCGTTTAGAAAATTAAAAACTAATTTTCATAGTTCCATGCACTGGTTTGTTTATCAACATATATGGGCCCAATGCACAAAGATTTCATTAAACACGCTTTCTTAGACATAAGTGAGGACTAACGAGCAGGCCAAAGTCAAGACAAACATATGTGAAAAAGGTAGGCTAAACCAAATGAAAGTCCATAAGATTTGTTTCAGATGAACAGAAACATTTTTAGTTTTGCTTGTGTGTTCCACAAAGGGGAAACACTCACCATCAGAAGACTGAATGAATTCCAAGTGAAAGTAATGCATTAATACTTGTAGTATAAAGAAAAAATGTCTTGCAAGAATACCAAGTGCAGTTCAATCTTTTGATGCACCCCAGTACCAATCAATAAAGTACAAATAGAATGTTTCTAGATCAAGCATTCTGAAAATATCAGATGTAAACAGTGTCAAGCACAGAAGTATTGTGGGGACTACTGAGAGAGGTACAAATATTATGGGTCAGACCCACCATAATGGAGATTGTAGTGCTAAGACTGGGCACTTGCTGATACTAGAATGGCTTAGGAACCTTCCCTTCCCCCCCCCCCCTTTTCATGTAGTGCTATAATTGCTGAGGAAATTTCATTTAGGATCTTGCCTTGGATTCTGGCCATTGAAGTTCATCCAGATTAACTACAACCAATTCTGTTTCTTCCATTAGTTGACAACTGTTCTGTTCCCCAAGCAAAACTGTTTTGGTGCCCTGTGCCCAGCCAGAACAGAGTGGGAGAGTCACAAGCAAGGTTTAACAGTTCAAACAAAATGTTTAATATTTAGAAGAATGAAGACCCTAACTTCTCCCAGGGTCTGCCTAAAATAAAGTACTTGCTTGACTGGACAGTAGAAGCTGTACACTTTTGTTCTTTCTTTGACTGCTTCCAGGAAAGTCCACTTCTTTAAGTTGCTTGAGTCTTTACTATTCTCTGTAAACCTCAACTTTGTGCTCTCTGTACACCTTTGACGTGACAAAATACTGCTGCCTCCTGACTCCTTAGGCACCTGTACTGAACTGACTGAACAAGGTGATTACTGGGTAATTTAAAAAGACTGCCTCTTGGGAAACTTCTTACAGGGACAGGGCTAACTAAAATTCCCTACCTTTGGAAACTATACAGAGGACTAAACCCATGCTAGCTATGGGAAACTGATACTTAACAATGAAAATGATAAAGGCTTCTGTGGGGGCATGACAGCAACATTCCTGCAAAACTTCTAAGTTCTGGTAGGAAACTTTTGACTTGATTAGAGGTTTCTCATTTTCCATTATTTCCAGTTCAAGATCCTTGCAGGTCCTCTCCATGCTCTTCATTTGCTGTTTGCAAGACTCTTGGGGCAGCTAAGTATGAATGTACCTGCCAATATGGGTACCAAGGAGATGGGAGAATATGCCAACCCATAAACCCCTGTGTCAATAATAATGGAGATTGCCCAGAAAATAGCACCTACTGTAAGTTCTTAAGTCCAGGAAAGGTAAGCTGATGGATATCATACAGATTCCCTGTAATTCATGTTTCAAAGCAGACAATTCAGTGTTGCTATCCCGTTAAAACTGACTGTAAGATACCTAGTACACTATTTTTCAGATACTCCGTATTTTACAGTTCTACTTCTATGGATTTATTTACAGTCCCATCCAAAGCCTAAGGTGGCTGGGGACTGTGCCACTGCTGTGCCGCCCCACCACCTTTGGAGGACTTTCCAGCTGTGCAGGGAGGCAGGGAAAACTGGCAAAAAAACCCTGCAACTGGAAAGCCCTCCACAGAGCTAAACGAACTTGGGTGGTGAAAGTCCAAGAGGTCGAGTGCCGCATTCCCAGCCTTAAATCCCAGGTGGAAGCTGACTAACATTGACTCCACCCCCAGGAATGCCCTGGCTTGCCCTCTGTACTGGCATCCTGTTGGACATCATTGTAGCTCTGTGACAGCTGTAACTTCTGGGTTTCACTGCCCTGGACTTGAGGGGTGGCCAAACATCAATGTGCTTGCCTCCTGCACCAGAGGGACTGCTCCTTATGCGGCAGAGGATGTAAATGTGCCGGTGTAAGGCTGTGCCACTCCCCCAAGCTCGGAGGTAGGCACCGATAATGTCTAGCATAAAATAGGATTAAGGTAGAGACCAAACTAAGCACATCTTTGTCAGTGCCGTGCTTTGGGAAATTTGCAGCTATTTCACTCACAATCTTTTCTATCATTTCTTAGGATGTCTTCTTAAATTAGTAAATAAAGCATAACTTTGATAACTTCTTTGAAAATGAGTATTGAGGTTTATTATCAGCCACAAGCCACTACTATATGAACAATTACATTCAACATCATGTAATTGCTAATGGTTTGCTAATGGTTTCAACATGATTATTAATCAAATTTCAGTACTCATCTGCCTTTGAAAAGCATGCCTAAAAGTACATAGAGTGTCTGCAACTGGATTTGGCTATGTAAAAGTACTTTAAGAACCTAATGAAGTTTGAAGAAATTGTCACTAATGAAGAATGAGCAACATGGTAGAGAACTGTCTTGCTCCAGGCTGAGATCCAGGAGTCCCGTTAAAACAGCTGGAGCCAACGGAGAATCATGGATGTTGTTCTAGGCTAAAGGCACAGACGTAGCAAGGGAAAATAGCTCCTGGGGCAAAATAGCGGAGGAGCGCCTGGCAGGCCCGCAGCAGGCTTCAGTGTGTGGGGGATGATTTTCTGCCCCCCCATGTGACCAAACGGGCCCACTAAGGCATTTGTCCCCACCCCACCCCGTCCCATGGTAGCTTAGCCACTGGCTAAAGGTGACCTGCGGCATCTTTCAAAAATACAGGCCCCTCCCATTTACAGGCCCCTGCCAGCAGTTAAAGGGCCATGCCCAGTTATAGTGACAAGTACTGTAATTAGGATGCGGTGGTTCATGGCTTACCAGAGGCGTAGCTGGGCCAGAGTGTGCCCAGTGCGCACTCTGTGTTTTCCGCCCCCACCCCCACTCCATGGCGCCCCCCCTTCCCCCCCACCTTCATTCAACTTGGAAAAGCAGCCTGTCCCCTTCAGGCTGAAAACGACCTGGTGGGAACTACACTTCCCGTGAGACCCTGGGGCTCACAAGGTCTCCTGGGAAGTGTAGTTCCCACCTGGCCATTTTCAGCCTGAAGGGAACAGGCTGCTTCTCCAGCCTGCACTGTTTCACTAAGGTAAGTGTGGGGGGCGGGAGGGGAGGCAGGGCCCCCAGTGCAACACGCCCCCCTGTCCCCTGATAGCTCTGCCTCTGCAGCTTACAGAGGCATGAGGGGTCAGTGAAAGAGAGACTTCTGATTCAGCACTGGGCTCCGGAGCAGGGAGTTCAAGGATCAAGTCCAAATTAGAAGGCAGAGCAGTATTCCAGGGTGAACGGACTTACTCAGAGTCTTGGGGCTCTGCATCAGTGGTGTAGGAGGTTAAGAGCTCGTGTATCTAATCTGGAGGAACCGGGTTTGATTCCCAGCTCTGCCGCCTGAGCTGTGGAGGCTTATCTGGGGAATTCAGATTAGCCTGTACACTCCCACACACACCAGCTGGGTGACCTTGGGCTAGTCACAGCTTCTCGGAGCTCTCTCAGCCCCACCTACCTCACAGGGTGTTTGTTGTGAGTGGGGAAGGGCAAGGAGATTGTAAGCCCCTTTGAGTCTCCTGCAGGAGAGAAAGGGGGATTTAAATCCAAACTACTACTACTACTACTACTACTACTACTACTACTACTACTACTACTTCTTCTTCTTCTTCTTCTTCTTCTTCTTCTTCTTCTTCTTCTTCTTCTTCTTCTTCTTCTTCTTCTTCTTCTTCTTGCATATCAGAGCAGATCCTGCCTCCTTCTATGGCAGCATTAGGCACTCAGTTGCGTCCTCCTCTGAGTCTTTGGCCTCTTTGGCTGAGGAGAAAGATGCCATACTCTGGTCCACCATAAGAATGAGCTCTCACCAGCCAGGTTGTAGAGTAAACAGCGAAGCCTTTAACTGCCCAAATAACTGCCTCATTTGGAATTACTGCAGATGTATAAACTGCATTAGAATAAGAGATGCTGAATCATGTTAAATGCTTCCTCAAAACTATCTGAAGCACACAACAGAGGTAACCTGTTTTTTCTTTCTTCAGTCAATATGCGTGTGTAAACCAGGAATGACTGGTGTAAATCCTGCAATGGGCTGCACATCTAACAGTGGATGTCGGCTGTACCGCTGTGAAAAGAATGCAAAATGTGAAACAGGCCCTGATGGGACTGCCAGGTAAGCTATGTAAAATGGGTACAATAGAAAGGGTGTGTGCAGCTGAAGTCACCAAGCAAGCAATTATTTGCACACAATAAGGCTAGCAGTCCTAGACTGTATGACTTGGGAGTTTACTAAGTTTACAATATATATACTTATCCCAAAAGATAGCCCCAAAAGATATTCCCAAAAGATAGCCAATAAAAGTATATATTATAAACTTAGTAAACTCACAAGTTATATACTCTGGGACTGCTAATCTTATTGAGTGCTAACTATTTGTTTGTTTGTTTATCCTCACTTTCAGCCATGAGGTACAGCCACTTGTATGCAATAAGCAACCACTGACTACTTTTATGAAAAAAGAATCTCTGATGCTGAATCCCAATGTGATCCATTCTAACCAACAGGTGCCTGTACCCTGGCACTCTCTGTTGTGACACCCACCTGGTATAATGAATGACCTGCCTTATGAGGTCAGGAAGGCTCCCCCACTTTTATTATCCACTAAATATGTAATATGGAATTACTCCGGAGGATATTTTTATAAAGTGAATAGGATTGTGGTTTTAATTTCTGTGAAATTTTAGGCAGTTTTATTGCATTGCTTATTATGCTGTTTTAAATTTTGTAGACTGCCTTCAGTTTCAGAGCACACTATAAATGAAGCAAAGAAATCAATAAATATGGTGAACTGTTAATGTCCAATGTATTTTTGGTGGATAAGATGATAGAGGGAGGGCAGGAGGGAGGATGGGTGGGGTTAATGCCGATGCCACCCACCCCTTCTGCATATTTATGGTACATAATGTACTAGGAACTATAAATCCAGTTACCTCAAGTTTTCTATTAATTTACCTTATGCCATACCCTGCGTATACTTGGTTCTGCCAGAGATGAAACTTGCCCTCAGATCTTTGTGACTTGGTTGCTATCACCATTGGTAAGTTAAACCAATATTTTTTTAGAAATTGTTTTGTTCTGTTATTGATCAGATGTGTCTGCAGCGAAGATGAGATTGGAGACGGCAGGGCATGCTACAAAGCTATTATTCATGACATTGCTGAGCTGAATATGCGGGGAAGAACTCGCCAGAGACTAACCAGCGCAAAGTCAATGTTTGGTAACTCCCTTTAGAATTTGTTTAAGCATATGGAATGCAGAGTGTTATGCAAGAGAGTAATCAAAATTTAAAATTTCTCCCAGCTTTGCTTCACCATATTTGTACCTTGATTAATAAAAGCATAGAACTGACATGTGAATGAGCGAAAGAGAAAAGCCGGTACTTTTTTCTTTTCTTGTGACAGTACCAGTACTGAATACTGGCATCTTTGGTGTGTATGTTGGGGGTGGGGGGAGTGTCTCCCAAGTCTTGATCATTAAGCGCAAGCCAGCCCCGCTCAGCCAGAGAAAGAAACAGTGTGACCCTCAAGAATAGCCTAGTGGGAATCTGCTGAGGGAGGAGAAATTGGTGGAGGTCTACTCAATCTTATATGTGAGTACTGGCACTTTTTTAAAACAGGAAGAGCACTGGCATATCAGTGAAACCCCTGCAAAAAAGCCTTGCTATTTAACCCTTTCTAGGGACATAGTGACTAGAATAAATGGCATTTTGTTGCTCCTGCCATGCCCACTGTGCTACCAACTGGATCCAAGCTGAGGAAACGCCCTCTGCTGACTGTTGGGGGTTTGCTGAATCCCTGCGGTTTATCAGGACCCTCCTCATGTTCTACACCAAGCAGTCACTTGAGTAACGTGACTTGGAGAAACAGTCTGAAAAGTAATAAGTCCATGATCAACCTTGTGGAGGAGTATCTGGAAGGGAGGATTACAAACACTGTCCACATCCCTAACATCCATGTGGTCTGTGTTGAGCCTTCAGATGTACAGTTTTCTCAGCAGGTGAGGGAATCAGCTGTGCATGTGCAGGCTGTTATGCAAACATTGAACGAAACATGTCAGTTGGGAGCTGGGGCAGCACCTCTGATTCCCACCAACACCACCACCACCACCACCACCACCACCACTAAACACACCCATATATTATAATATGTGCAGGACTATTACATGTGCTTTTAAATATCTTTGTCTTTTAACAGATTTAGGTTGTGCACTATTGCTGGGAAAATATGGACCTTTCACAGTTCTTGTGCCATCCTCTCCTGGTTTTCCTGATCGATCTCAGCACTTTGATGTAAGTGCCCATGCAAATTCCTCACTGAGGCAGTGTTATGTATCATAATATTGCTAATAGAAATTGATAGCTTGGATTGTTTGGCCAGCTCCAGCTACAGCAGGAGGTGCAGTTTTCTGAGAGTCGCCCTCCCACACATACTCTTCGACTACAAAGTATTACATCTCTAAGTGAGGAAAGATCTCTGTTTTTGTTGTCGCTAACAACCTGGACTCTAGTAGGATATATTATTTCTAAGAAACTGTGTTGTGGAATTACAAGTGCTGTTACAAAAGAGGCTGTGAATACATGTGAACACTTCTGGGTTTTGGTGTTTATCTTCACAAAGGCTACATCTGCACACCATTTATGCAGAATGCACATAATTCCTGGACAACATTTGCTAGAGGATATGATGAAAGCAAAGGTCCTGTGGACTTTGTCTGGACACCAAGTGATCTTCAGTGACCAGGTAAAATCATTTGATTGTTATATTTAACTTGATTGAACTTCTGGCAATAGGGCTATTGGTTCTTTCTTTCTTTTTTGAATCCCTTGTTCTTTTGCCTTCTCTTCATCTATTCTAAAGTCCTATCTATTCCTTTTCAGTACCTTGGCCACAAGATGCTCACTTTCCTCAAGCACATGATATTTTGTTCCATTTTTTTGCTGCTTCTTGAGGATTCCATTCAAACTATTTCCCTATTCCCTATACCCTTTGCAAGTTTGGTTGGAAGGGGCCAATGCTTTGGGTACCAAAGTGAAGGAAATCTTGATGCTCACAGAATTGTGTCCCCAACCAACCAAACTTCAGCAAAGTTGGTTGGTTCCAGTGAGGAGAGTCACCAGTAGCCCTGTGGCAAATGTGATGCCCCTACCCACAGCAAGACTCCCACAAGAGCCCCCTATAAAATCTCCAGCACAATCCAAATTTGAAGCACAACAGCAAGCCCCATGTAAGTCTATGATGGGAAATTACTGTTTTAAGTTACTGTTTGCCCACACATGCAAGTCTATGATGGGAAATTTTCTCACCATATAACTGCTGAAGAGCCTGCCAGATTCTTTTATCTTGACTTGGCTCCATTGTAGCCAATGGGGAATTCCTGGGGGTGTCTATAGGGGGTGCATTTTTCAAGGTAGAAGCACCAAACTTTCAGGGTGGCTTCAGGAAACACTTCTGGTAAGAGCACCAAGGTTTAATGAAGTTTGCTTCAGGGGGCAGTAGGAGATGTGGCATACCCCTTAGGGGATCCATAAAATTGGATCCCCTGAAACAAACTTCACCAAACCTGGCTGCTCTTACCAAAAGGACCTCTCCCTGAAAGTTTGGTGCCTCTACCTTAAAAATGTGCTCCCTGAATGCATACACTCAAAATTTCCCCATTGACAGTAATGGAGCCAAGTCAATTCAGTGGGAGAATCTGGGGGGGGGGGGGTTGGGGAGGTTCCTGTAAAGGGCACATTTTTCAAGGTAGAGGTGGCAAACTTTCAGGATGGTTTCAGAAGGCTCTTTTGATGAGACTACCCAGGTTTGGTGAAGTTTGGTTCAGGGGGTTCAATTATATGGAGCCTCAAAGGGGTAGCCTCCATCTCCCATTGAAAACCATTGGAAACAATGGGAGATGAGGACACTCTTTTTTGTGGTCCAAAAAATGGACCCCCCCCCCAAACCAAACTTCACCAAACTTGGGTGGTCTCATCAAGAAAGTCTCCTGAAGCCACCCTGAAAGTTTGATGCCATTATCTTAAGTCTAAAGCAGCTACCAGATGCACTCTTACAGTGTGATCTTAAACAAAATTATATCCTTCCAAATCCACAGAAGTCAATGGATTTAGAAGAGTTTAACGAGGTACGGGATTATATCTTATATTGCTAATTTTTTAAATATACATTATGGTGAAGAGAGCTTGCCATTTCCCTTATCATGGATTCCTTGTTAAATAAATCTCCAGTTTCATATTTCTTGAGGCAAAACCCACAGTTCATTAGTGGTCCCACATTTTTCGTTTCCTCATATTGTTTACAGGATGTCTCATCCTGATGATTGTATGGATTTACTCTGTGTAACCTGCTGAGTCCCATTGAATGAGTGAGTGAGTGAGTGAGTGAGTGAGTGAGTGAGTGAGTGAGTGAGTGAGTGAGTGAGTGAGTGAGTGAGTGAGTGAGTGAGTGAGTGAGTGAGTGAGTGAGTGAGTGAATGAATGAATGAATGATACTTTACCAATGAGATCAAGTGTCCCAATCTGTCAATTAAGCTGGGCTGCTGCCATGCTAAAGCTTTCACTGTTATAATAATCTCTATTCCTTTCTTAGCTTCGTAAGAGCTACAGTTATTCAGATAACCCAAAAGAACTATATACCATCACAGACTACAACTATCCAGCTTCTAATGGCATTATACATATTGTCAGTGCTCTAAAGAAAACACCTTCAATGGAGAACCTTGGAAACTCTCAGGTATGTTGAGAGCTCATTTACCTTTTGGAAAAGGGAGGGCAAGATAGCTAATGCTTTTGATAGCAAACACTTTTAGTTAAATATCTTTCAGCTAAGGGCCACACTGAGACTTCTCCCCAGTATAGTTCCAAGGCTGCTTCCTCACCAGGGCGGTTTTATGTGCTGGTCTCTATCCCCTTCCCTTGTGCAAATATGCCTTTTTCTCTATGTCACCACAAGGGAAGGCTCTACAGACCTGCTTTTAAAAAAATGGAAGCTGGGAATTCAGAGAATCTGCTAACACTACAATGATAGTAAAATTGCTATTTTAGGGCTGTTTTTAAAAAAAACTGGAGGAGGGCTCTGATGCCACCAATAATGGCACTGATTATGATAGCACCTTCCCTAGAACATCCTCATTATTTAAGTCATGTGTGAAAGAATATAAACTCACTCCACAGCAGGAAAAATGTATCTGGGGACAGATGTGTGGAAGCATCCTGTCCAATCCACTTACAATACTTGTGGATTGACTCCCAAGAAAATCAGGAGTAACTCCAGCATGCAAAAACGGTCTCTAATACTTATGTGGGGGTTTGAATCCACTCTCCTAGATTTTAACCCAAAACTACTACGCACACTGACTGCTGGTCACTTGTGCATGCTTGTTTAGATGCATACAAACAACATTGTAATGGTATATTGCTAGCATTTAAATCGGATTCTACCTGCAAATGATCAATATCTCATTCTACTTTGTCTCTTTTTCAGAAAACAATTGGAGAGATTCTTGCTTCTCTGGAAATTGCCAGCCGATTTGAAACCATCTTAGAAGTAAGGATGTTTCTTCTCTGGTCTTGGTGGATAACTGCTTAGTATTATGGCATTCTACAAGGAATGTTGATGGTGGTTGTTGTACACTGTTTTTTCTATTTAAACATTACCTATTTAAAACAAATCAAATTACCTGTGAAAAAAACAAAAGCTGAACCAAAAAGTGGAGGAAAAAATAGCCAAAAGAGCTGCTGGTTCAAATGAAGAAGGATATTTTATTTATTTATTCTTTATTTATTTGTTTGTCAAATTTAATATACCACCCACCCCTGAAGGGCTCTGGGCGGTGTACAAACCAATTAAACATAACCATTAAAATTTCCAGCTAAAACCATGAAACAGTATCCAACCCTAAGTCCATAGAACTTGATTACATGACAACAACAAACAGTAACACACCGAGGGCAGTCAAAACAGTAAATATACAACTAGATGGAATATCAGATAGAGTATGAAATATAGGGAATGACACCCTCAACAGCTGACCTCTCCAAAAGCCCAGCGGGACAACTCCATCTCGCAGGCCCTGTGGAATTGTTCCAAGTCCTGCAGGGCCCGGATGGTTGGAATAAGAGTGTTGGAGGAAGAGTTTTATTGCATAAGTAAAAATATTTTCTTAATGTTTCACACAAAACTTCCACAGGGGGATACACTAGTATTTCAGCAAGAATGCAATATCAATGGAGACCACAAGCGATGAAGCAGACCTCATGCAGTTAGTTACTCTTAAGAATGTAAGAAGAGCCCTGCTGGATCAACCCAGTGGTCCATCTAGTCTAGCATCTTGTTTTGTACTGTGGAAGTCAAAAAGGGCATCAGCGGCCTTCCCCTGATGTTGCTCTCTGGTGCTAGAATTCAGAGACTTACTCTGAATGAGGAGGAAGAAGACTAAGTAGAAAGACTTAATAAATCTCCTGAGGGAGAGTTGTAGAAAGTTTTCTAATAATACTTTTAAGGCAACAGGATTCAATTACTTCTTCCTCACAGTGTGCGTAAACTTTTTGGAATGTGTTTTCTAAAATGACCTTTCAAAATGAATGTTTTTTCCTGAGGTTTTTATTTTTATTTATTTATTTTATTTATATATTCGATTTGATAAACCACTCAAAGGGCTCAGAGCAGTGTACATGCCAAATAGGGAAACAGTAAATTACAGCGGTGTACATGCCAGAGCAGTGTACATGCCAAACAGGAAAACAATAAATTATAACTAAAAAGAAAGAACAAATTGAATAACCCCAATAAAATCAATAAAATACAATAAAATCAGTAGCAACAACGACCCACTCATAGTTAGGTGGATGGCGTCCGGTCCTAACCCAGGAGGGCAGATTTTCAAATAAGCAGATGGTACATTTTCATACAGAGAAGATGAGATTTTGAAAGAGAACCTTCTAAGAGTGCTGGTCTATAAAAGAGGCAGACATGGTACAGCAAAAGTTTGAATTTTGAGGGCAAAACTTGAAAGTCACTATTGGATTCTGCAATGTTGGCGCAACATTTTGCTGCCTTTAAAAATCAAAAGAGTTTTGAAAGAATTCTTTATCAAAAAAACTTATTCAGGACAGTGATGAGGGCATAATTCAGCACAGAAGCCCTGGAGACATTGTATAGAATGTATGGTAAGAATAATTGCATATCTGTATCACTAAGGTGGAATCCCCACTACCGATTAATTGTATGATACTCACGCGAAATATCCAGGTTTCAAGACAAACTCCCCACAGCCTGGTGGCCGAACACACGTTCATCCCGGTTCTGGTGCTCCCTCTCCCCCTAATCATGTGTTTTTCCAGAACCTGCTTGTATGTGCACCTTTTCCAAAAACATGTGCCAAATCCAGATCGGAGGGGAGAATCTGGGGTCGAATGTGGATTCAATTTTCACGCTGTACAGAATGATGCAGGACCTTCCAGCCAATCAGAGCACAGCGGGCTGTGTGCGATGAGCGCACAGCCCTTTTTTCACCATTTCGCCGGCTGAGGCTAACGTTGAAACGTGTGCACGAGAGAACGGCACCGCCGAAACATGTGCATGAGTAGCAACTTATTTGCTAGTGGCAATTTTTTTTTCTTTTAAAATGGGGAAAGGATGCGGGCACGAAACTGCACACCGAAAACAAGACGAGGGTGCAGTTAAGTTCCCGCCACAACACGATAGCCAATCAGAAGAAAGCAAGATAGGCGGGGATACTGTGAGTACGCGCTTTAGCACGTTAGCATGGTTTTTCTGCAAAACAAAAAGTCTCCACCCCAACACAGCACGACTGCCAATGAGGATAAACCTGCCAATCTGATCGCGTGTCTGTGGGGAGTCTAGCATTGTTTGAATCCATGATAGACATAGATGTCTTCACTAAAAACATGCTGCAATGGGAAGGAAGAATCCGTGATGAAAATGTTCCAATTCTTTTGAAACCTGGCTGTATCTGCATTTAATCTGAAGTGGGGATTCAACCTAAGTACACCATAATGTACATTCAAAGTCTTTTATTTTGTTAATCCATCATGATTTTAGACAAGAATGATCTGTGCTTCATATTTACAGAACTGTGGCCTGCCTTCATTTCTGGATGGTCCCGGACCGTTCACTGTGTTTGTACCAAGTAATGAGGCAGTGGATAAATTAAGAGATGGAAGGTTAATTTATCTCTTTACTAAGGTGAGACTATCTTCATTAAGTCTACTAAAAATAGTTCATTTATTCAAAGAGGTATTTGTTGCCATACTGTCTAGATTGCCTGGACAAGAAACAAGGAATTTCTCTGCTAGTTTTAGCAGGCACCTCCACAGCACTACTGCACAGGTAGATGGTCACAAGTGTCAAGGTTGCATGAATGCTGCAGGCAATCATATACTCCATTCTGTGAAGAAATTTGTGAATTGGCCATTAGGTTAGAGACACATGGTCTGATTTCAGATATAGCAGCGGATAGGATTGCCAACCTCCAGGTGGTAGATGCAGATCTCCTGCTATTATAACTAATCCCCAGATGACAGATCAATTTAACTGGACAAGGTGGCTCCTTTGGATGGTGGACTTTATGTCATTATACCCCATTGAAGTCCTTCAACTCCCCAAACCTCACTCTCCCCAGGCTCCGCCCCCAAAATGTCCAGGCATTTCCCTAACTGGAGCTCTCAACACTAGCAGCATACCCTGATATGAAAACAGAGTTTGAACACTATGGTTTAGGGGAGTGTACTTTTAAAAAATCACTTAAATTTTATTCTGTTTTGCTTTTTAAGGGCATGATTTTTGTCAAGTTGAAATTTCATGGGGCTGTTTTGATTTTGTTATCATTTTAGGGGACAGTTTTCAGGTTCTAGAATTATGGCACCCCAAAAAGCATCTTTAAAAAACACCAACAATTAAAACAATTTTGGATGCATCATCTTTCCAGGGAGCATGAGTGAGGAGGGAGGGAGGGAGGGAGGGAGAAAGCTGGCTGCAGCAAACAGTTGGTTGCTTGAGTTAGCAGCCCTCACAGGACTCTGCCTACCATTTTTTGATTGCTGGCGCAAGCTCTGTCACCTCTAATGCCCGTGCCAAGAACTGCCAGCAAGGCTAATGATGGCTAGGGAAATATGGGACTGGTTTGATCCTTCTGTTCTTTATAAATTCAGAGGGACATGGTGGGGGAAGGTTGATGGCTTCTGGAGAATGTTAGTCAAATTAGTACCTTAAGTACCCAATGCCTTTAAATAATAAATGGATATTATTTTCTATCGAGTGGATCTGGCATCTAAAATTCCAGCAGTTTCCTGGGGTCAGCTTACTCTGTTTCCCTTCCCACTCCTGGCCTCCTCAAAACACTCCCAAAATTCCAGGTGGTAAATTTTTGTTACTCTAGAGCCTGCTTGAAACTGTCAATTTTGTGTATATCTTTGATTTGGGAACATCCAAATGCACCCACCTACTACGGGTTGTTCCTAATAAGAACCAAGCCATAGTTTGAGATTTGGCATGAACTATACTGTTGAGAATCAGGAATGTCTTGAGTTTCTGAGTTCTGTGTAAAGAGGGGAAGGTAGGAAGAGAGGGAGAATGTAAGTCAGCCTGAATACTTCCAAGCTCTGCTATTTGTAATCATAGTCCATGATTTGTTGCTATGCCTGAATCAGCCATAGAGAACTATACTTGTACCACACATCTGCATTTGTACTGTGTGCACCTAGTTCCAAATACAGCTTTCTGGACAAAAACAATTGGAGAAAAGGGGAAAGTTTGTCCCATGTAGTAATATAGAAATACTTGTAAGTATATAAAAAGGGTCTTCAGTGTTTAAAGTGTGGCTCTCCTGTGTCTAGTATATTTTCTTTACTTTTCTAGCATGTCCTATACCTTCCTTATTTACCCTTTACCCTGGTCGTCCTGGATATTCTGACTTGAAAAACACAACCATAGTATGAAAAGAATGTCTGTTGAGAGCATTTGTGTGTTTTTTTTAAAAGACTGCCTAATGTGCAAATGTCGGTTTCCTGGTAAGTAGAGCTTGGAAATGGAAATGGTTAGGATGCAAAGTTGTTCTTGGCATATCTATGTAAACTATTTTCCAGCCCTTGGTATTTGACAAATACATTCTGTTTTCAAAAGCACAATTTGAAGAATAATTTGTAAGTGCGTTTTCAGTCATCTTTATTGTAATTTTTTAAAATGCCTATAAAATTGTTGTTTCTTGCATCAGGGAATAAACAAGCTCCAGGAACTTGTGAAATACCATATCTACACAGCAGCAGTGGTAAGTTTCAAGTTTATGGAATTCTTTTGGCCAAATGTTAATCAATGAATGGATGAGTTATTGCTATTCCTTCCATTCTTAAGCTTCCCGTAGGGGGCTAACACCAATATATGACAACAGAGCAACATGGGGTAATTTAAAGCTGCTTGCATTTCATTTTCAGAGCCTGAGAATTGCCTTAAAAAGCCAGATGCATGACCTGCAAAAATTACACAAAGAATTAAAGTCATTTCAAAAAACAATGTAAAGAAGAGTATTCCTTTGTAGCCAGAATACATATGTATGCTAGATATGTCTCTGGGTGAATGTTTCCCTTTCTCCAGCTCAGTCAAAGGAAACGTTTTCCTTTTCATTGCCTCTCGATCCTTGCCCAATGCCTACTCAATACCAACCCAGAGCATCCACTCAGTCAGAGAAAATGGGAGGAAGAACAGAAGAAGTGTGTGTGAGAGGGAGATTATCGCTTTCAGTGCTAAAGTCCAGTGGAGTTCCGCATTGATAGAGGCAGTGGTACTCATGTGTCATCTGTCTGTCACAGGCCTGTTTGGATTTGCAAATAGTTGGTTTGATAATTTGATGAAATTCTTTTTCTATGTGAAGCCCTTGTGTTTTGTTATTAATCTCCCTTTCTATGGGCTTATTGAAAAACAGGTTTTGGGGGAAAATGCTGAAAAGGATGGGAGGAAATCCTAACATTTAGATGCCAACTTTTAATTGTGGTATGCTGAGTTCCATAACGTAACAGTTGGTCTGATTGTGCACACGTGGTGTGTGTGTGTGAAGCTGCCTTAAAGTCAATTTAAGACTTGTTGCTTTAAGAGAAGAAAAGGTATTCTTTATCCTGGTGTTTGTGGATTTTAATGGCTTCCCTGTGTAGTCTGTCACAGTAACTACTGGAATTGTCAAGAATTGCTGTGTCTTCAAACAAGATCCTATGACTGGTTTGGTTTAAAGCATTCTCAGCTGCTGCTGATTTCTCAGGTTGGATTGGTTGGCAGTGCCTTTCATGTTCATTCATTCTTTTCTGAATGCTGTATTTTATAGTCTCTTTGTATACTTGTCCACTACTGCATGGTATGAGATAAAATCTTATGGTGGTAAGGAGGTGTCTCTTGTCCTTTGCTGACTGTAGCATTTGCTGTCTTTTTGGTGGGTCTGAAGTCTATTTTAAGGTTATATTTTTCCATTAGTTTTCATATTTGATCAGTGATCCTCCTGATGTTTGGTAAAACATACCTTTCCCGTGGATGGCTGCTTTTCCCCAGTCCTGCATTTTGCTCTCAGTTTTATAGCCCTTCTGATTTCTGAAGTAGCCATTTGCTTGCAGAGTCCAGTCTAGGTGATTCAGTTGATCAGTGATGTACTTCATTCCTGATGCCCTATTTCATGACAGAGATATACAAATACCATGTTTTAAGAATTTTCTTGTAATGATAATCTCTTAAGCTGTATCTGAATAACTGAATATCCATTCAGTTTACTTTTGTTTCGCAGGCACTGTGACTATTATCATCCCTTTTCCTCCCACCCTATGATAGAGAGATTTACAAGTGCTCCATTTTCAGAGGTATTCAGTAGCCAGGGACACTTGAACTACATCTGTGCCAAATTTTCAGATTTGGCATAGTACAGTGTCAAGCCTAATCAAAATCAACAGGTCTGTTCAAAGGAACGAAATTCATGTGAATAATTTTTCTGATCTGAAAACAGAGCAGAGTGAGGTGTGGATGAGAAGCAATACCAACATGACTTGACAAGTCCTCTCAACTTCTTGTTCCGATCTTGCTTTTACCCTGAGGCACAATTAATGAGTGGAGCAGAAGGCCTTCCTCACTTCAGAAATGCAAGCATAGTGGTGGCATAAATGAAAATATCCAGTGATCAGAGAACGCTAGCTCAAGCTTCAGGACCCTGACTGTACAAGTAAAATACACTTTATATTTTCCAGGTGACCGTGGAGAGGCTAACAGTGATGCCAAATATTATGACCATGGCGAATCAGATATTGACGGTCAATATCACTGAGGATGTAAGTGCCTGAACCTAGTCACCCAACTAATCGAAATTAACTACAGGAAATGTAGATAAAAGTTTGTGGTTTTGACTGAACCTGTGTCAGATTTCATCCTGACCTGGATGACCCAGGCTAGCCTGATCTCATCAGATCTCAGAAGTTAAGCTGGGTGGGCCCTGGTTAGTAATTGGATGGGAGACCACCAAGGAATGCCTCTCTTGCCTTGTAAACCCTACAGGGTCACCATAAGTTCACTGCAATTTGATAACATTTTTGTTTTTCAAGATGTTTAAGCAGATTGAAATGTACCAGCTATTGATCTTCTTATGACTTTGTTCAGTATTAAGTGGATTTCCAAAACTTTTTTGTTGAATAGGTAACTAGATCTTTGGGTATGTGTTTGTGAGTGTGCATGCACACATGCAAATGTATGTTTTTTTGGCCATTTACTTCTGGTAAGAATGAGCCAGATCCTGAAATACTGTTTCTTTTACTACAGGGAAGATTTCTATTGGGTGACTCTGGTGTTGCGATAAACAAAAGAAATATTTTAGCATCGAACGGTATCATTCATACATTGGATGGCATCTTGATTCCTCAATCAATAATCCCCATTCTGCCTCACAAATGTAATGAACAGCTATACAAAGCTGTAGCCGTAAGTGCAGTCTACCTGGTCTTTCTCTATTTCCTGCAATCTTTTTCTCATGTATTATAATTCAGGAAAACATATGCTGACCCCGTCTTCACAATATGAACTGTGCTGGTTCTCATCCACTTGTGCAAGAAGGTGGTTTGTTGCTGATGTGCGTAATTCCAACAAGCTTTTCATCATGCAACTTTCCTGGGAAGTCAGCTGTTTCCCTCAGAGAAATCCACTCTTTTGATATAAGACTAAAAGTAGAATTTTTCGTTTTGTTTGTTATGTGTACATTCTTCCACATTGTACCCACGACATCCATTATTTACATAACAGTTCCATTTCTCAGAGGACATTAGTTTGCATTTTGTATGTGAGTCAGGCTGTTTTGCTGACCCAGTTCCTGCCAGCTAATCTGATTGTGTTTCATTACCTGGTTTAGAAACATCTGCTTCCTGCTGGAGACTCAAAAAGAACTTTTAGGCACAGAAATTTCATGGTCACAGCCATAGTCATAACAGCTGCACAAGCAGATATTTCAGTAGGAGCTTAGTAGCATCTTTTTATTTGAAAAAATTAACTCTGCTGGATGTGTTGTCTTTTGACATTGTTAGTCTCTGAAGGGGAACAGACATTCAAAGGCACTTGATACTATTTATGGCACAGAGGGATAGTGAAGTAGCATGAGATAAATGCTTGATAGGGTGCAGGCTGCTTCCGCCCCACGAGAACTCTTGAGAACACTCAGCAAGCGTAGCTTTCCCCCTAATTGTATTCTATGGTGGAAAAAACGTGGGATCATGTGGCACATTTTACAGCCTCTCCCCCACTATCTTGATTTGAAAATCCTTTTTTAAAAAGCCACTTCCTTTTTGCTCTGTTTTCTGTTTCTTTGTGCCAAGTTTTTTTCCCTCACTGAAATTAACATATTATTTTTGAGTCTCTTTTGTATTAAAGGCATGCAACATTAAAAAGCATTAAAGGAGATAAATCTGGAAATGTCAGAAACAAATATAGTCAGGATGTAAAAGGCTCCCAATGGCTTCATACAAAAACAAATGAAAAGGCATATTTGTACTTCCCTGGAAAAAAATGGATCTAGTCATTTGTCTGTTTTCACTAAGCCTTTAAAAAGACTGGAGACTTTATTTCTTTTTTAGAATGTGATCAGCCTAATATTTGGAAGTAACAATTGCTTTACTTTAGAGATGACACTTTGACTGGCCAGGAAAGATTTAATGGCCGAATATTTTTAAAGCATTCTCTTTATCTGGCTGCTGTCTTCCTGCAGCTTTGTAAGGAAGGGCAGCAGGGTCAGAGGTGCCTACTTTGCTGGAGTGCTATCTTCACAAGCAGGAAGTAAGTGCTATGAGGTGGTGGAAACAGCTGTAGTCACTTTAGCACCCCCCCTCTTGACTGGTGGGGTTATCAAGACAGGTCAAAAATGAGCTGTTGGGCTCATAAAGTTATATGAACCACTCATCTGATGTAGGCTCCAGAGCCATTTTAATTCTCAGTCTTCCCCTCTTGGTTAACTCTGGAACCGATAACCACTTATGTGTTCCAATTTTGAGATCCCTGCACTTATGACCACAGGTGACCAGTAGGAGGTACTTCTACTATGCTTCTGTGTTCATTCTTGATGGCTGCAGATTGTTGGGGCAATCTGCCCTTCCTAAACAATGATAACAGAATGACATAAACACAGAAAATAAAGGCTTGTTAGTCAATTGCATTGTTTACTTTATGGAATATTTGATAATATTCAATTACCATATCTATTTTAGTGGCTACCATCCTCATGCAAGGACACCCCTGAATGGACTTGGGGAAAGGTCAAACACTCTTCATTGTAATATAATTTGAACAAAATACCTAGAACAGGGGTTCCAAGCTTATTAGTAAGATGGCCCTCAAATGTCAGCACTTAAAAAAAAAACCACAGTGTGAACAAATCCATCAAGTTGCAAAAGCCAGGGGCCCATTTTCACAGGCTTTGCTACCCGCTCAGTGACAAATGCTGATTTAGAGCATGGGGTCTGAACAAAAACTCTTCCGAGACTCAGAAGACCACTGTAAAGCTGAAACTATATAGCTGACATTTCCAAAGGCAAATACAAGGACTGGGATCCCAGCTGCTACTTCTCTGCTGCAAAGTGGCAGGGAAGCTGGAAGTATGAAAATGACAAAGAGGAGAGTGTCCTTAATCCTGATCTCCTAGTGTCTATTCCCTTACATTGCCCAGGTTTGCATTGCTGTCCGAGGGTGGATCTCTTTTGCGCGAGGCCCTTTGTCAATAATACACACTACTCCGTTGCTGGGGTAATAAATTAACCATAGCCATTTTATTGAGCAGAAGCGTGAGGCTAAGCATGGGTCTGGATCTGGTCATACTGGTAACGTGCTACAGCTCAGCAAGGCGGGTTCCCTGTCCCGAGCTTCATTCTACTGCAGGGCTCTGCCGGGCGGACGCTCCTGGCCAGAGATGTTCCCCTTCGGCCCCGTTCTGCAGGGGCAGTTGCCTCTTGCCGCTGTTGCTGTTCCCAAGGGAAAGCGTAGCTCCCTAGCTCCCTTCCCCTTGCCCTTCCAGAGCCATACCCATGCGCCAAACCGCCAAGTACTGGGCTATGACAAAATAAGCATGCATTAACATAGAAAATTAGGGAGAGGTGGGTGGGTGATACTAGCCCTTTCTAGCATGGCTCCCCTTCACCCTTACTGGGCGGCATCGGATGGTCTTGCTTCTCCCCACCCCGAGCAGCAATCATGCCTCGTGGTGATTCACAGGCATCTTTATGCCTCTTTGCTGCACAAATGCTTTGCCTTCAAGCACTCACTAGTGTGTTGAACAGGCCAAGTGTCACTGACTTATATCTGAATGCTTTACATTTGTGGGTGGTGTATAAGGGAATGAGCAATAGTTTTTGATGGTCACATAGTATTTCTACTTCACCAATGTCTTTGAAGCTAGATATGTGTGTTCCAAATTTTTCCTAATCTTGGTTTTTATTACAGGGATCCTGTGTTGACTGTGATGCCCTTAATACAAGTGTTTGTCCACCACAAAGTACACCTATGGTAAATAATTCTTATTTTTGTTTATGGTGATGGTGGTGATGATAAAAGACTCTCAATCAGTTCCAGTTCTAGTTCCAAAGCAAAATGGGCACCTGTATGCAAATGAGTGTTTAACCGTAAGTTGATTATAGCTTTGAACACATCTTCAAGGCAGCTGCTAATGAACTACAGATAGGGCAACAGCCTTATCTTTACCAGACAGCAAATATATTAAATTCTCAACAAGGTTCTAAAGGTTGTCAACAAAGTTTAAGCTTCTTTAAAAATGCTGCAAATGTACAGTGTTTTTAAAGAAGGTGGTAGAAGTTTAACTAACATCTTACAGTAACAAAAAAAAAAAATCCAGGCCCAACAAACGTACATTTATCTGTAGTTTTGGATTGCCATTTGCATCAGGAATTATCTGTACCATAGCAGAAAAGCTAGTACATAATACATCAGGCAGGTTAATCAGAATCCTATAGACATGGCAGATTTGACTGAGTAAAAATTACTTGAAGCATGGCTAAATGTCTGAAGTTGTTTTGGTTTTGTTGAAAAACTGATATGGAGCTTGCTTTCCAGCAGTTGTTGCATTTCAGAACTCTTTGATGCATTCTCCCCATTTTGATCTTTTCTGGTTCCCCATCAGTTGCTATATTAACTTGTAGAACTGCAGTTTGGCTAAAGTGATTGACCCAGCCCTCTCCCCTGCCTTATAACTGCTCCTTCTCTTTGTACTTGGGGAAGATGAGAAAGGGGAAATAGAAGGGTATATTACCAGATATCAGGTGCCAAAGATTCCTTTTATACTTTTTTATGAGACTGGGCTGCAGCAGTGACTGTAGCAAAGATATCTTTCTGCTTTGAACAATGCTTTCAGCATAGCACCGTCTGATGGAACACTGTGAGTAGTGACTGGCTGAGGGGGCTGTGCATTGGATATCTCAGACCACTAGTAGCAGCCCTGCATACATTTTGATCAGTGCTCTGTTTCATAGAATCATAGAGTTGGAAGAGACCTCGAGGGCCATCAAGCCCAACCCCCTGCAATTTGGGGGTTTGGTGTGTGTTTTTTTTAAGGAGGAATGAGTTTATCAAGAAAAATAATTTTATTAAGTTGTGTATTCAGAAAAGTAGGTAACATATAATATACATACATTTGAAATTGTGGCTATTTAGTAGCACTGATGTTGCCAGTCCTCAGTGGATTCCCTGCCCCCAGCTTCTGTTTCCCACTGCTGCTCAGAACCTCCCTGGAAGTGATGTCAGTACTCTCTAGAAATCACCAAACATTCTATGGTTTTACTATAAATCTTCCATTGATTCCTAAATAGGCATGGTTTCACTCCTGGGGTTTTCCAAGAAGTGACACCATGCCTTTGCCACTGTCTGTCCCCCCACCCCCACCCCACCCAACAGCCTAGTCTCCCTCTGGCACCCTAAGTAGCACTCTCACTGCACTAGGTTATTCTGGGTTGTAATAAAGCACATTCATTCTCATTCCCCAAGATTCATTAGGGCTGATTCAGTGTTGTCTTTATTTCCACCATTTCTCTTGGTGGAAAGGACAAGTACTGTTTTATGCACTGGCTCTGTACCAAAGAAATTTGTTTGTAACACAGTTTTTATTCTTATCCCATTGTTCTGCCTTATCATGTGGTGAACCTGCAGATTATATTGGAGAGCATGGTCAGTAATGGCTGTTAGAAGAGAAAACTGTCATGTGGTTTAGCTGACAGGCGTGCAGAGTAGCAAGTTTACTTTGACTCCCCAGTGAACTTCCTCTAGCTGACAAGATATTATAGAAATACATGGAAAATACTCATAATTCACTTTATTTCCAAAGGAACATGGGATCTTCCCAGGGGAATGTATTTACATCCACAATCCTTTGAGCTTGAATGTTCTGAAGAAAGGTTGCATCAGATACTGCAACCAAACTCTTACGGTAAATACAAACTACAGAATAAAGACTCCAAAATGTTTATTATGGGATTTCATTTTTGCATTTTATATATTTGTCGGATCCATTCCCAAACCCTCTCCTGTTTCTCCTGCTATCCCTTCATGAAACATGCTCTTGCTTTAGTAGTTTAACAAGCCTCTCTGTAGGGAGTCCCTACCATGTTTGCATTAAATGTGTAAGATTTCTCATTCCATTTGGTGTGGGGTCCAGCATCCCTGGGCAAATTTCCCACTCACCCATCTTCAGGCATGCTGTCTGTCAGAGCTCATGCATGAGTTGAGGCTGTCATACCCATAGGTCATTGGAAGTTCCCCTGCACCATCTGTAAACCAGGAACTACAAATGAGCAAATGGTAAATTAGCCATAGAGGTATGGATCCCCATGGCCAATGTAACACGCAGCCTAGCTCTGAGGAAACTCTTCAGTTCATTTCTTTGATTTTGGCCATCTTTTTGATTTAGGACAGTGGTGAACCTGGATGTGAAATGCATTTCCATTATGTTCAGACTATTCTTAATGGTAAAAGATGAACCCAGATGAAGGCAACAACTATTACAGTTTATGTTTAACACCTATTGTGTTATGTAACACTTTACTGAAAGAAAATGAGGATGATTTGCTAGCAAGAAAGCATAGCAAAAAATTAATTGGTCGCATCACTGGAAGATTGCTATGAAACTATCAGAAAACTATTAGAAATGCCGTAATTCCACAAGCATCCACCCAAGAGTATGGCTGGTTAAACTGAGGATGCATTTTTAGTTCTTTGTTCTACTGGGGTAAACTGTGTTCCCTGAAGTGGCACAAATGAACACATTTGTGCCACTCTGTACTGACAAATAAGTGAGCTTGGTTCAAACACTATTTTTACCATGAAAAGAGTTATCTTTTGGAAATTGTTTGTTTAAACCTATGCATATATTCTGCATTATTGCCTTAGATAAGACAAAGTTAACAGTCCATCTACAAGATGAGAACATGCAAGATAAGAACCAGATTTTCACTTTCTCTGTTTATACACTCACACACTCACACAGAGAGGAGCCATATTCTTCAAAGGCATAAAGATTGCACATTCTTTTTCACAAATATTGCTTTGGGAAGAAAAGAACTGCAAGCAGATACATTGATCTGGCAAATCAGCTTAATTCCTTGACATTATTAAATAAGTGGTTAAGAGATGTAACCCATATGAAAAATGCATTGTTTATTCAAACATAAAGGCTAACAATAGTTCCTTTGAGAGATGTAATGAATGTCTTTGTAGATTCCTGGATGCTGCAAAGGATTCTTTGGTCCAGATTGTGCTGCTTGTCCTGGTGGATTTACCAATCCTTGCTATGGAAAAGGGATTGTAAGTAAGAGAAAAAAAATCTCATGTAGTTGGGAAGACATTTTGAAAGACTTACATTGGCTATGACATCAGCATCAGGCACTTTACTCATTTCAAAATGGTTTGTGCTTAAATCACATCCTGATGAAGTTGACTATTGTGTTAATCAACAGTGTCAAGGATTGCCACAAGAAAATGCTGCTTACATATATTGCACTGAACTTTGCAAAAGCTAATGAAACACAAAGGTCATGCCTAGATTTGAAATACACACACACAGCGTTATTATTTTAGGCCCTTTCCACACGGGCAGAATAGAGCGCCCCAGGGACTGCAAAAACGCCGTCCCTGGGGAAGTGTTCGCACAGGAGGTGCTGCTGCTTTGTCCTGGCTGTCCCCGAGTGGTGTGAAGCTGGCTTCCTGACGGTGTGGTGCCAACTGCACCAGCGGGACACCACTGCTTTTCCCGTCGCCTTCACTCACCTCTTCCAGCGTCGCTCTGGAGGGCTGGAGGGACACACCCACACTGCCCTCCGACCCCTGGAAGAAGAGGTGAGTGGAGGGGACTGAAGGAGAGGCGGCTGCATGTGGAGCCACCTCTCTGGCTGGGGAGAAAGTTGGGGCTGCTCGCACGCTACGGTGCGAACAGTCCCCGAGCCTCCACCGGCATAATATAATTCTGTGTGGAAACACCCTTAGAAATGGTTAGATTTGAACATGTCTGGTTGTATCAGGAAAACAGAAAGGAAGATGCTGCATAAATATCTTCAGAAGTACAGAGATTACATAACAATAGGAACAACCCTACTAGATCAGAGAATCCTGACTCTAAATGGCCCTCTACTTTTTGCATTCATTCTTTACTTGTGGGCTTCCCAGTTGAGCACTGTGCCAAACAGAATGCCGAACTAGATGAGCCTTTGGTCTGATCCAGTAAGGTTCTCATGATACTCTTATTCACTTTATGATGCAGTTCAGATGCACATTTGCTATGAGTGTGTCCAGCATTCATTCATTTGTAGCTGAAGCCCTCTTCAGGGAACATATCCAGGGAGAAATCAGTAACTGGTGTACAGATTCAATAGAATGAGGTAGTTGTATGGACTGTACTACTTTGGAATGCAAATGGGACACGTATTTCTGTACGTACTAGTGCCACAAAGTCACTTTCATCAACCCTATGAATTAATGACCTACAAAATGTCCTATCATTAGCAGTCTTGCTCAGATAATGCACACTGAAGGCTTTGACTTCCTTTATTGAAATCAATCTGCCTTGTGTTGGGTTTAATGGTGCAGTGGTTAAGAGTGGCATATGCTAATCTGGAAAACCAGGTTTGATTCCCCACTCCTCCATATGAGCGGCAGTCTTTTAACTGATGGACCAGGCTTGTTTCCACGCTCTTATGCATGAAGCCTGCTGAGTGACGTTGGGCTAGTCCCAGTTCTTCAGAAGTCTCTTGTCCCCACCTACCTCACAAGGTGTCTGTTGTAGGGAAAGGAAGGAAAGGAGTTTAAAAGCCACCTTGAGTTTCCTTACAGGAGAGAAAGGTGGGGTATAAATCCAAACTCCTCTTCTTCTTTTTCCTCTTTTCCTTCTGCTTTTATCTTTTTCTACCCTCATTATCTATTTCTGTTACTCTTGTCTTGATGTGACCAAAGTACAATAGCCTCAGTTTGCTCATTTTAGCTTCTAGGGAGAATTCTAGTTTAATTTAAGAACAGAAGAACATAAAAAATAGCCTTCTGGATCAGACCGGAGTCCATCTAGTCCAGCACTCTGCTACTCGCAGTGGCCCACCAGGTGCCTTTGGGAGCTCACATGCAGGATGTGAAAGTAGTGGCCTTCTGCTGCTGCTCCCGAGCACCTGGTCTCCTAAGGCATTTGAAATCTCAGATCAAGGAGGATTAAGATTGGTAGCCATAGATCTAGGGTAGGGAACCTGCGGCTCTCCAGATGTTCAGGAACTACAATTCCCATCAGCCCCTGCCAGCATGGCCAATTGGCCATGCTGAAAGGGGCTGATGGGAATTGTAGTTCCTGAACATCTGGAGAGCCGCAGGTTCCCTACCCCTGCCATAGATCAACTTCTTCTCCATAAATCTGTCCAAGCCCCTTTTAAAGCTATCCAAGTTAGTGGCCATCACCACCTCCTGTGGCAGCATATCCCAAACACCGATCACAGGTTGCATGAAGAAATGTTTTCTTTTATTAGCCTTATTCTTCCCCCCAACATTTTCAATTAATGCCCCCTGGTTCTAGTATTGTGCGAAAGAGAGAAAAAATGCACTGTCGACATTTTCTATCCCATGCATAATTTTATAGACTTCAATCATATTCCTCCTCAGACGTCTCCTCTCCAAACTAAAGAGTCCCAAATGCTACAGCCTCTCCTCTATTTGATCTAAAAAAATTATCTAAAACCCACTAATTTGTATTTTTGGCAGTCCATGATATTCATAAAATTTTCCTCAAATACTACCTTCCAAATGGATCAGGATTCTTAGTGTTCTGATTTATAACTACCTGCAGAGAAAGGTTCTAGAATATCCCAGAACATGCTATGATATTTGCCACTTGCAGAAAAATATTGAAGTAGAATAATTTTTTAAAAATGTAATTTCTCACATGCCTTGTGAAGTGGTGGTACAATCTGTTTTACTACCTCTGCTGCCTCATTATTTTGCAGGTATGGGTCAACAAATGTCTACAGAGGGGGAGTGTGAAAGGATGCACTGCTTTTTTTAATCTTCCTAATTGCAGGAATGGAACTTACATGTGTAGGAGCATGCTGATGTTCAAAAGACCATTTGTTGCAGGGCCAGCATATCTAGTTAATAGTGGGAGTGTTATTTCCTGCTCCCTGTCTGGATAGCTTTGCTTCTCCTTGGATATGTTGACTGATGAAGGCTTCCATTTTCTGTGAATGGAATGAGCAAAGTTGTGCATGAAGTTAAGTAGCTTCAAAAATCACCTTGTAGAAGGAAAAAATAGTTGTATGAATCAAATTCTATAAATTCTTTAGGGGCATGAAGTCCTGACCCCAGCTCAGTGTGTTCGAAATTGTCCTTCTGTTAAAACCTTTAATTGTGGAATTTTGTTTTCCCTTTATCATGCTGGATTTTGTTTCTCCTCTTCAGTGTGCTGATGGGATCCGAGGGAATGGCCAGTGCCGTTGCTTTGAAGGTTTCAAAGGAATTGCCTGCCACATCTGTTCAGATCCAAACAAGCACGGGGAGAATTGTGATAAAGGTCTGTGACTTGTACTGTGCAGGAAAGCCACTGTGACAGGAAGCTGAAAGCAGGGTGAATTTAGGAAGGGAAAATTGAAGATGATTTCCTGGAAATGTTTCTTGAGGAAAAACAAGAGAGTAATGTAAGGACATTTTTGATAGAAATATGAGAGCTTTCATACAGGGTAGTCAACTCCAGCTTTGAAAATTCCTGGGGATTTGAGGGTTGTGTGCCCGGAGGAGGTGCTCAGAGGGGATATGATACCACTTCCAATAATAACATATATTGTGATGTCATATCCAGGTAAAAAATGAAATCCCCCAAGTCCTTTCCTTCTTATGAAGTTATTTCCTCCCATCAAAATCTAAATTTAAAATTTTAATTATGGACTTCTCCTTGCCTTTCTCATCATTTTAATGTTGGCAACCTATTCAAATTGCAAAGGATAAAATGTTTATCAGTGCACTGATATTGTGTATGGTATCTTCCACACTCCCCACTGCATTTCTTTGTTTTCCTTGTTTCTGATGAGGGTCCAGATATGACTCATTGGCAACAGGGGATCAACCCAGCAAATTTAACTCTGTGTTGCAACTTTCCTTACACTTGACACCTTTGTGTGCATGTGTGTGTTGTAGCAATATGGTGAGATGCCAGGACCATAACTGATGTCCACAACTACCTTTTCCCAATGGTGCATGTGCTTTGTTATTGATAGGCTCCTTTTCTCACCATTGAGAACTTCTTTCCATTGCCTGGACCCCTCCCTTTTTTCAGTTGCAAGTAATGACCTCATCATCCATCTGTCAGTTTAGCTTAGCAAAAACTGCAAAGATTGTAGTTGATCTTTGTACTGGTTCTCCAAGAGAAGGAAGGCTACTTTAGAAATTGTAATGACCATAAAGCTGCAGGGAAGCAAGTAGCAAATGGTAAGATAGGTTTACTGTATGAAGCATCCGAGTTAGATTTACTGAATGCATTGTTTGAACTCATACTGATGTGAGGGAGATGTTGTCCTTCTTTCTGTGTCTCTTTCTTGGAGGTGCCATTTAGCAATAAACAATTGTGGTATATGGTAGTATGTCAATAAACAAAACAATAAACTTTTTTGAAGTGGGAAGTGGGAATCACAGTACAACAATACTAAGAAATTTATTTGTGCTCCTAGCCTGGAAAGGAGCTGCTGTTTGCTCTGTTGGGAGTGGCAAATATCCTGCTTCCAACTCCTGTTGCCTGCTGGCAGGATGGAAAAAAAACAAAAACCACAGTTGGGTGACTGCATTATATCACTTCTGGGGAAAACCTTGAAGTGATGTCAATGAACTGTAGGAATCACTGGGAACTCTATGGCAATTCCTGGAGAGGCATGACATTTTGTTCAGGTTTTCCCTAGCTGTAAAAGCACCATAGTCGGATGGTGTCTCCATATCCCTCCAGCAGAATACTTGGGTAGTATGATGTGTAGTCAAGTGAGTTACTCCAGTTTTCCACTAAAACTAATAGCAGTTACACAAGGCCATTTCAGATTGTGAAAACTGCACATGGTGGGTAGAGGCTGATGTTATCAGCTTTGTTCCTAAGTAGAAATAATAACAAGCCAGTGTGGTATAGTGGTTGGATCGAGTCTTAAGAAATGTGAGTTCAGATCCCCAATCTGTCACGCAACTTGCCAAGTGACTTTGAGGCCATCTTTCACTCTCTGATCTAGCTCACAAGTATATTTCAACCCTTGATCTAGCTCACAGAGTTTTTGTGAGGATAATATTTTTTTACTAAAGGTTTGCTACAGAAATATGGAAATATGACTATTGCTATAGAATGGCTGAGCTAAAAGTTTCTTCTCTGTTCCTTTGATAGAATGTGGCTGCGTCCATGGAATCTGTGATAACAGACCAGGAAGCAGAGGAGTATGCCAGCCTGGATCATGCAAAGCTGGATACACTGGAGAATTCTGTAACAGGAGCTCTCACAACTGTGGGCTTGCTGGTGCCTCTCTAAACTGTCATCAGAATGCTGTCTGCAGTCTGAATGACACTGCAAGGTGGCTGTTTTTACATTGTTATTGATGTTTCTGTTGTTGCTTTTAGCATGGTTGTGACAGCCCTAACCCATTTTTTGAGCTGGGATGTATATGGGTGTGTAAACAAACTTGCTGCCTGATTGCATATTCCTCTTCCCTTACTTAAAAGGAATATTTGTGTTGTTGGGATAGGGTTGCCAGACAGTGGCTGGCAACCATTGGAAGAATTGAGGGTGAGGATATGGGGGGGGCGATGCGGTGCAATGTCAGCTGAAGCAAAATGTCACTTTATGTCAATCGATGCACAATGTCACAGTAAACGAAAAACAAAACAGAAATCACATAGGGTAGCGCTGGGAACCACCAGAGTTTACCATAGCGTTTTCAGCAATTTCTAGAGCTAACGATAGTAAAACCATAGAGCTTCTGGTGGTTCCTAGAGCTACTCTGAGTCACTTCTGGGGGTTTTTTTTGATCAGAAGAGTTGTAACACTGTAATTGGCACTGAGGATGTTTTTAAAAAAATTCTCTCACTGCCCAAAGCGGCAGTAGACAAATGGCACAGAGGGTGAGCAATTCCTTGTCCCCACCAGGGGAATGGAACCCTTTTGTTGGGAATGCTTATTGGATAGATATGGAGAAAATGTTGTTGTCTTTGCAAGGAGGGTGGTGGTGGAAAGACGTATAGGGGGCATAGTTTTGCTTTATTTAAACATTTTACCATGCCTTTTAGCAACTGGTTTTTGTTTTGGATATCAATTGTAATTCCAGGAGAACTCAAGGCCCAACCTGGAGGTTGGTAACCATAGTTTCTAAATTTGTGAATTAACTGTTGTCTGTGCTTCTCTCCAAGGTGTATCTGCCTCGATGGATATGAAGGGGATGGGTTTTCCTGCACTCCTATAGATGTCTGCAGAAATCCAGAACACGGAGTGTGTTCAGAAAACGTATGTGAATAAAAGGCGCTTTAGCTGCTGTCAGATTAATTATGTTTTATTTTTAACTTGCTGAAGAGGTTTCTGTTTTGTAAAGTAACTGTGCAAAAAATTCAATTTTGAGGGTAAGTTTTTTGGATATCATAAACAGACATAACAACTACTATTTCACCCAGTTGTACAAATTTCACCTGGGCCAGATCTCTTCCCCTGTATTTCCTATTTCCTGGTCTATCAGACTATATCCCCCATGCCCCAGCAAACACTACTTCCAGCTATGTTGTTTATGTTGTATCTAATTTCCATTCCCTCATTCAATTAGAGAGCCAATGTGATATAGTGGTTAAGTGTGGTAGAGAACCAGGTTTGATTCCCCGCTCCTCTGTATAAGTGGCGGACTCTGTATAAGTGGCGGAACTGGATTTGTTTCCATTCTCCTACACATGAAGCCTGCTGGGTGACCTTGGGCTAGTCTCAGTTCCTTCAGAACTCTCTCAACCCCACCAACCTCACGATGTGCCTGTTGTGGGAAGAGGAAAGGAAGGTGATTGTAAGCTGCTTTGAGACTCCTTACAGAAGAGAAAGGTGGGGTATAAATCCAAACTCTTCTACTCTTCTTCTTATCATAATTCTTGTTTAATTTGTTCTTCTCCCATTTCTTACCAGGCCATATGTACCAATACAGGTCCTGGCACAGCTAAATGCCAATGTAACAATGGTTGGACTGGAGATGGAAAGGCCTGTGTTGCCATAAACAACTGTGTAATGGAGAACAGAGGAGGCTGCCACACCAATGCTGACTGCCACTATATTGGTCCTGGACAGGTATAGCCAGAATACTTGATGAAAATTATCACTGGGGATCTGCTACACTAGGGTATGAAAAGTGCTGATATAGTTCAGGCCTATTGTAACTAGGCTTGGTCAATACCCTAGAAATTTAGTAAAATTTGGATTTGGATTTATTCAGGCATACAATTAGCTGTATGCCCAAATAAGACAAATAACATATTCGGATATACCCGAATATTCGAGTATACCTGAAAAATTCAGGACCATCTGATTTTTTGGTGTTTTTTCGTGTTTTGGCCTGAAGGGGGTGTATTTATAAAGCTAGAGGCACCAAAATTTCAGGGTATCATCCAGAGACTTTCAGGGTATCACCCGAATATGCCCAAATTCGCCCAGATTCCGGCCAAATCTGATATTAGTTGCACCCGAATCTCCAAGCCTAATTGTAACCACCACAGTAGAAACGTACACTCCCCCACTAAAGAAGCATTTGCTACTGTGGTTTAAATCTGTCCAAATCACCCACAAAACAAACAGCCTTTGGAATGCTGCCTGCTGCTTGAATGATACTGTGAAGTGGCTGTTTTTGCATTGCTGGTGTTTTTGTGGGTATTAATGTGGGAATTACAGCCCTTAACCCTATTTGTGAAGAAATGTGCCCATTTCTTCAGGTGCAATGAATGGTTACTGGGGTCTGTTTGCTACCTCTAGCTCATGAGAACTTGTGCTAGATTAAACTTTGGCTAGTTTTAAGGTAGCACAAGATTCCTGTTCATATTTGCATATTTCATAGCATCTAATCATCCAGGATCGCATAAGGCCCCATAACGTTTTTTTCAAAGCTAGCGCACATTTATGTCAGTAAGTTTTCTAATAGTTTATTTCTGACTTTTAAGACGCCATTGGAGATGCTAATTGAAGGGGGGAAATTCTAAACATAGAGTATGATATTTTTGGAAGCCTCTTTTGATGTACAACGTAATAATGATGCCCCCTCTTTCTACTTTCAGAACAGCTGTGAATGCAAGAGAGGTTATAATGGTGATGGTTTTAACTGCAACTTTATTGATCCTTGCTTGGTGAACAATGGTGGCTGCCATGACTTCGTAAGAAAATGGGATTCTCTAGGAAACTATGCCTATAAAACTGACTACTGTGTTTCCAGAGGAGGGAGGCAGAGAGCTGAGAGTAGTTTGAGTGAGGCACATCTCTTTTGTGCCACAGTTGCATCTTTCCAACCAGGTTTTTGCAGGATTTTAAAACAGTAGAAAAATCTGTTAGCAGAAGGGGAAGTAGGGAAGCCACAGTCACTCAAACTGCCTTCAACTCTCTGCACCCCCCCCCCCCACACACACACAAGCACACACTCATGTTAAGCCACTGACTCTTATCAGTTGTGCTGATCTTATTGCTGGAGAGCATGTGAAGTTATGTTCTCCTCTGTAATGGTAGTTTGTATCTACAGAAAGGCTACCAGGTTCTGAACCAGTGAGTCATAATGATGTCTCTGAATTACCTGTCTTCAGTTTTTAGTTGGCACAATGCTAGAGAAAGCCACACAACTGTTCTAGGTATATCCTTAATAGGGTTGCCCACCTTTAGGTGGTGGCTGAAAATCTTCTGCTGCAGAGATCAGTTCACATGGAGAAAAATGGCTGCTTTGGAGGGTGGACTCTATTACATTATACTCCATTGAAGTCCCTACTAGCCCCAAACCCCTCCTCCTCAAGCTCCACCTGCAAAGTCTCCCAGTATTTTCCAAAGCAGAGCTACCAGCCCTAATCCTGAGGGTATGGGTTGCTGTTTCCCGAATTGCCTTTTGGCATGCATAACAAATTGTGCTGCAGAAGTTCAACATAAGGTTTTCGGTTCATGTACATTATGAAGCCATTTGGCTTGTGCAGAGATGGAAACCACTCCTCCTGCTTAGCATTCCTAACAATAGAAATGGCTACTGAGAAAGTCCTGGCCCTGTTGGGTAACACCAAGCTTTGCTGCTGCTGTGCCTGTTCCATTGGGCCATTTATGGTCACAATTCTTTTTAATCCCACAGGCTGTGTGTGAATCTCTTGGAGCTGGGGACGTTGATTGCAGTTGCCCTGAAGGATACATGGGAAATGGAGATATATGTTATGCAGATATTATGACGGTAAGAAGGCAAAAGTATAGTTTTTATTCTGTGAGGAATGATAAGCTGAATTCAGTCATACGGTGTAGCTAACCAGTGGCGAGAGCTGAACTCTGAAGCATTCTGCTCTGGTTAAATTATCTTGAAATGTTGTGCATGTCCTGACTTGGATTATTTTAGAAAATATTTTGTTGTATGCCAATAAATCAGAATAATAGGCCAAAAATTACTGTGCAGTATTTTTGAAGGGAAAAACCAGTACTTTGCTAATAAATTACTCTCAATAGAATATTTATTGTGGGTTGGATCCAAAGGTGGTGTTCTGTTGACATAATGGTATCTAATTTCTGTTAGCAGAGGAGGTGCCAATTTTTGTCAGTCCCCCCCCCCAAACTCTACGAACCCATATTTTGCCCCCGTGCTGTTTCAGATGCCCCCCTGATCCCCAGAAGCATCATTTCAGGGGATTTCAGTGGGAGAGGGGAGACAGCAAAGTCTTCTTAAAACCTTGCTCTGCTTGTGTTCATTTGAACCTAATCCTATGTTTTTATCCTGCTCTTCAGTGCAATGTTAGCTTTCCACATGGGTCACAGAAGGCAATGAAAAGACAGTGAAAGGCAGAAATTCAGAGACAAAATCTTTGTCTGAATGCCCAAGGTGGCACTCAGAGTGGTCCTTCTTCCATGGGCAGGGATATAGAGACCAAAGTTTGAGTTAAGGACCTCCAGAGTTAAAGGAGTACAGTATGGGAGGAGGTGGCCCTTCACTTACTTCACTTCACTTACTCACTCACTCACTCCTAAACCATTTAAGGGCTTTAAAAGTAAGCACTAGCATTTTGAATTGTGCCCAGAAACAGATATGCAGCCTTTGTAGGTCTTCCGGATCCCTTTGTCCCCTCCCTCACAGAAACCTAGCCACTGTGTTTTATACCAAATTTAAGCTTCTGGACAGTCTTCAGGGCAGTCCCACAGGGAGCACATTGCAGTATGTGATTAAAGCATGCATCGCGTATTTCAATGGATGGAATTCTAGTGCATTTGTTCAGATCATGTTAACAATGTACACAGTCAAGGGTTTTAGAATTTAAAGAAGCAACATTCCCCCAGTCAAGGTCATGCTGCCCTTGCTCTGCCCTGGTCTTCCTTGAAGTAGAAGGCCAGTGTCAAGGTCCCCCTCCAGGGTACCAAAAGGGGTACCCGGTTGCCGTCCCTCCTATCCCTTCCCGGGCATTGGTACCTCCTGGCCTCACCCCTGGTCATGTGGGGTGGTTTAATTGGGTGTCTAAATACACCCCCAGGCTATCCAGCCCGGTCTAGGCAGACAAGAGGAGAGCCTGTTCACGCCACAGGACTCTCCTCTTCCAGCCCTCCAGCCTCTCGCTCCTTTCTCCTTCTCTCTCCTATCTTCTCATTTCCTTCTGCCACTTCTCTTCCCTGCCTTCTGTCCTCCTCCTCCACTATCCCCTGCGTCTTCTTCCCAACCTCTCCTTGCTTCCCCTCCAGCCTCCTGTCTCCCGTCTCCTTCTCCGTTCTTCCCTTTCCCACAACAACTTCCCCCAGGTGTCCCCATTCCTCTCCTTTTATTCCCTCCCCACCTCGCTCCGTCCTTGAAAACCCCTCCCTTCTCCAGACGCGCCTTCCTCCTGTCCATCGGGCTCGGCCCGGCACCAGCTGCGAGGCCGAGTCCCCGCCTCCCCCAGCACCACCTGCCTCCGCAGCTGCCGGCTGCGTCTGCTCCCGTCCGGGGAGCGTAGGGCTGGTGGATCCCACGTCGGCGGCCCCAGGGTTCTCGGCTGCAGCATCCCTCGGGCGGAGGCGAGGCCCCGGCCGGCCCGGCAGGCTCGCCTCCTCCCTCCCCGGCCTCAGTCCAGGGCCGGGGCAGCAGAGTTCCTCCGGCAGCGCAGGAGCCACCCCGGCATCAACGGAGGGGTTCCCCGCCTCCTCCGTCCGGTGCCTTGCGGGGACCCCCGCGCCTCGGCCCAGCAGCAGAGCGGGCGACGACGGAGATGGCCAGCCCGAGCCCTGCGGGGAGGCTGGCCGGGCCGAAGGCGACCGAGGCGGCGGCAAGTCCAGGGAGGGGTGGGCCTCCGCTCCCGGACAGCCAGTAAGGCCTCAGATTGGAGATGGGAGGTGGTTGCACCACCTTGTTCCTCTACCTTTCCAGAGCCTCGGTTCTTCCACAGTGCCTGAGCAAGGATACCTCGGTCTCCCTGGCCTGCAGCAGACTCTCCTTCAATATGCCACTCTCTCAATCCCCTACCCTGGCTTGCTCCTCCCCTTTACCCAAGCAGAAGTGCCCTGAAGCCCTGTCTCAGGCCCCTTCCGCACACGCAAAATAATGCGTTTTCAAACCACTTTCACCACTGTTTGCAGGTGGATTTTGCTATTCCACACAGCTTCAAAGAGCACAGAAAGCAGTTTGAAAGTGCATTATTCTGCATGTGCGGAATGAGCCTCAGCTACAGCTGCTTCCCAGGTTGCTCCCTTCCCCAAGCAAGGCTTGATGATGTGACTGGCTATCTATTACTGATAGGTTTGCCAGCTCTGGGTTGGGAAATACCTGGAGATTTTGGGGGTGGAGCCTAAGGAGGGTGGCGTTTGGGGAGGGGAGGGACCTCAGAAGGGTATAATGCTATAGTCTGCCCCTCAGGGGAATTGATTTTGGTCATTTGGAGATCAGTTGTAATATCAGGAGATCTGCAGCTGCCACATGGAGGTTGGCAACCATAATTAGTAAGCCCAGAGACTGCCACCCTGCTCCAGATGTATCCTGACTTGACTGGTGTAGCTGTGTTGGGTTTGTCTCAGCCCTGGTGCTCTGCGCCTGAAAGTCCAGGGTGGGTTCTATTGCTGGGCAAACCATTAGATACAAATTATTTAAGCAGCATTGGATTTTTAGAAAACTCCTCAGATAAATTGTGCTGATTTTGAAATGTTCTCTGCAGTTACATTATTTCCCTTATGGAATTCACTTTAACAAGTATAGTGATGGACAGTAGTATTGATAGGTGGATTCATGGAACTAGTTATATCCATCATTATTAGCCAGTGAAGTTAAATTGAAGCCGGTCAGTGTACAAAAACAATATATCTCAAAATATCAGATCCTGGCCAGTGGAGAGAACTGTTGCCTTCATGCATGCTTGTAAACTTCCCAGTATATGAAACAGATGTTGAGCTAAATGGCACTTTGGTCTGATGTAGCATGAGTGAGCCTTTGTGTTCTTGTAGGCAGAATTTATAAGTAATATTTTACACTGTCATGTAATCTAGATCTGGAAATTCATTATACTATCCCCTTGTTCCTGATATACTTTTCCATAGCAGCTCTGCATTTTTTTTAAAAAAAAAGCTTTCTCTTTTTTTTAAAGGAATTAGCACGAAACTACCACTTTTCTATGTTCTTTGACTGGATCAAGGTAAGACATTTCATTTAAAGCAACTATGTTTTGTTTTTCGCAGAAGAGGAAAATCCCAGACAACTGGGGGAAACTTTTTATGTTAAATACTTAAAGAATTAATATGCTAAAGAAAAAGAATGGCTCAGATTGCTCAGATTTACACTAACTGTGCAAGTGATAATAACAGTAGCATTCACAAGGTCTGCATGGACAAAAATAGCATATTAGAATTAATATGCAAAAGAAAAAGAATGGCTCAGATTGATGTTTGTAGAGTCTAAGCATTTTCATTATTTTAAAGGTATAGCTTTCATTCTGTCCTGACTTAGATGGCCCTGGTTAAATCTCATCAGATCTCAGAAGCTAAGCCTGGTCAGCCTTGGTTGGTACTTGGATGGGAAACTACCAAGGAAGTCCAGAGTTACTCTATGGAGGCAGCAATGGCAAACCATCTTTGTTAGTTTCTTGTCTTGGAAATCCTACAGGGTCACCCTAAGTCAATTGTGACTTACTTTCTACCACCACAGTTCTCAGCCCAATCATCTAAGCAGATATGGAAACTATTTAAAATTTCTTAGGTTTTTTTTTAATGTCAGAGATCTACAGACCATGAGTGAGGGTGTGAGTGGGATAACTTGTGGATATGTTCTGCCTTGAACCATTGAGCTGTGCTGTAGCTCTATACTGGGCTATAAAGACTGCTTCCACATGGTCTGTCCCCCACCCCTGCGTGGAATGTTTTCCATTGTTTGAAGCTTCTACTAATAAAGCGGTCACTTCTACTTCAAATCAGATAAAATAACTTTGAAGGAGCAAATGCAGTGTGGTTGTGCATGGACTGCCCATGAGGATTTTCCAACAATAGCCAGTTGAGAGGGAGATGGATCTAAGTGCCATCTTTAAAATGGTAGAATGAAACTCTGCATGTCCTGTCCCTTTATGGCTTTTTTCCCTGTTCCTAGCTGAAAGTTAAATAGCAAATGCTAATAAGCTGTGGGGTACCTTAACTGTAGTTCATCTGGGTAGGTAGGGGAAAAAGTCATGTTGCTGGATCCTCTCCTGTACCTCAGTAATACTCTTGTGACCTTATGAAAGCTGGTTTGTAGATCACAGAGCCTACATGGATTAAAAGCCATGTGGGCCAGGAGCTAATTGCAGTGAAGAGGAGAGGCTGAAGAATGGCATGAGAGAAACTGTTAGCCTAAAAGCATGGTGGGAATGATTTCACCGAGTGCATCCTCCTCAGGCAACTTGGTCATGTGTCTTTTTGTCCATGCAGACCTTGTGAATACTACTGTTATTATCACTTGCACAGTTTGTGTAAAATGCAGTAAAAAAAGCAGTGGGGTTTGTCACACACCTGCCCTGAGTTTGTGTGTTCTCATATGCATGTTCCTTGGTTGCTTGAATGTAAAAGGACGTTCCTCTTTGTGCCAGTTCCCCAAGTTATAAAACCAAGGCTCTCATGCATCTAGTGCCCTGGGGAACCCTGATAAGGCAGCCTCTGGGCAAGTACAAAGGGCAGAATCCCCCCCTCCTTGCTTGCATGTTCTTCTTGTGTAGAAGCAGTCTAGAAGTGTGAGTAGAATTTTAATCTCCCAGTCTGCTTTCTTAAACATGGAAATTAGCTATCATGCCTGAGGCAAATCTGAGAGAAATAAATATAGAACATAGAGCTCAATTGTAATACAGGGCAGTTACCTGAATTGGTGTAGCAAATATATCCCCAAGCTCCCTCCTGTCCCCTCTGCGGAGGAGCTGGGATCCTAGCACATTTTTTCAGCATCTGTTCTTTTGAACAAAGGAAGATTCCACTTTTTAAAAACGTTCTGCCTGTTTTGGTGGTAGCTTTCCCCAGTCCAGAGTTAGGGTTCCTATCATTGTGGGAGACACCCAAAACTCTTCCCCCATCAGATTACCTGGCACTTGCTACATGCTCCATACCCCAGATCAGGTTTTACACCCATCATCTATCCTCCTCCTTGGCAGTTTAACTAAATGGACTATCTCGGAACACAAACCTGTCTTCTGTATTCTCTGAGCCTTGGACATGTTTTATTGTTTTCCTTCTTGAGCACATGAATAGTTGCCGTGGTCTCTGGGATGCCTTGTTGCACTTCAAAGCATCCCTATGTTTGATCCTCAACAGTGATAGGTTTCAAAATATACCAGTCTCTGCTGTAATGAATCATTGCATTATAAGTGTGATTGTTATGTTTGCTCCCTATCCTGTTGTTCATAGTGTCAAATGTGACTGACAAATAATAAGGCTTGTATTGCTTTGTACAACAGGAATCTCTCTTCAGCATTCCAGAAGGAGCCAATGTGACTGTTCTTGTGCCAGTTAATACAGTCATTGAAAAGCTAAACAACACAGAAAAAGATTTATGGTTAAATCCTGATGTGTTGCCAGTTGTCGTCAGGTCTGGTGAGCTGTATCTGTTTCCTCTTACCTTTCAATTTGCATGAAAATTCTTTGCTGGTCCCTCCAACTTAGTTTTATCTGCTCTGACTGCTCTGACTTAGGGGCTTAACACTTGCTCACAGAGGACCAATGTTGGGCGTTCTATGTACAGAATGCTCAGTGTTTTATTTTTTAAAAACTCCCTTTCTAGGCATACAAGGTCTGGTTTTGAGTGGGTCCATAGAGTGAGGAGGGGGAGCTTTGAAGCCTTTCCCAGCACCATTTTGTCATCATTATAAAAAAAACTTAGGTGGGCCCATTTGCACATTAAAGCCAGTGTGGTGTAGTGGTTAAGAGAGGTGGACTCTAATCTGGAGAACTGGGTTCAATTCCCTGGTTCTCCACATGAAGCCTGCTGGGTGACCTTTGGCCAGTAACAGTTCTCTCAGAACTGTCTCAACCCACATGCAGGCAGGCAATGGCAAACCACCTCCAAATGTCTCTTGCCTTGAAAATTCTGTCAGCTGCGATCTCCTGGATGTTAGCTCTGCAGTCAATAATACTATTAATTTTCTTTTGTCATCTAATAACAGGGCTCACTTCCTCCAAGGTTCTTTCATGACTGGACAACTCAAGAAATATGTGGGCCAAGAACTACCCACCCTCAATCCACAGGTCAGGTGGAAGATAAACATCCACAATGGGGTAAGTGTTTTTAAAATAATAATGATATTCTTGCATAGTATATCACTGCCAAATAACCTGTGGAGAGTTTGCAAACTTACAAAACATATAAAGCTAGGGATATGCAGCATGGGGAAAAAATGGTAGTTTTTGGATCTGGATACCAGAGAGCCAATAAATGTTGATATTTCTGGAATTTTTCATGACCTATCCCATAAAATCTCAGATACCACACAGAAACCTGAATATATCTGGAAATACAGATAAGGAATTTTTAAGATTCATATTCAGACTGTAAATACCCAAATGCACATCCTGATATAAGACACCATTTTGAAACTAGGGAACCTAGAAGAAAGGAGAAATAAATACAGCAGGTAGAATTCAAAGTCAATGCTATGCGAAATCCTTTTTCTCTCCCTTGTAACAATTGATAAATAATCAAAACTATGGTGAATGGCCAAAATTAAAACATTAGGTTTCAGAATCAAAACCAAGAATCTTACTTTGAGTTGCGCCCCACCGCCCCAGTTCCATGTGGATCCCAAAATATGCACAAAGGTTGTGGTGGGAAATAAACACTGAGAAACAGGATACCAATCCAAGGTGTACATTTATATCGATTGTGTCAGGGAGGATTGAGGGTCTGGCTCTAAGCATTATATTTTAATGTCATCCTAATACAAAATTATCATGTTTGATTCTGCTTGCTTTCCAGACCTTGGTCATTCAGAATGCAAGGGTTGTAGCAGGTGACATCCCTGCTATTAACAGTACTATTTATATTATTGATCAGGTAAGTTGGTAAAAGTGTGCTGGATTTATGTTTTTGTTCCAGTTTAGGGGATTTATGAAGTCTAAGTGTATCACTCTGAAATATATTTTAATATTGAGCATGTCCAGAGACCTTTTGTTAAGCAAACACTTACACGGCAACTACAGCCAGGTGAAAGGTCATTTCTGGATTTGTAATTTTTCCTTAGGGACAGCGTCATGGTAATTTAAAGGGTGTGATGAAAGAAGTAGATTCGCTTAGTCTTCCAATTCCTTTTCCTCTCTCTCTGACATCAGGTTCTGTTACCACTACTTGCCGATCGTCCCCCACAGCATCCAGGTTTGCAGCAGCAACTTAACATGACACTCTCCTTCAGTAGGTTCCAAAAGCTGCTTGAGGTATGCAACCAATACTGATAGTATCTAGTAATTTGAACCCACTAACTGCTATACTAGGAAACTTCTTTTGCAGGAGTATTTATAGAGCATGATCAATGCAATAAGGGGCACAGAAGCTCTCTAAAAAGGGAAAATCAAAAAGAAATGAAGATGATTAAACCAAGTGATAATTGGTCATTCTGGTTTCCAAAATTTCTCTCTACCAAGGATGTCTAATTTAGGCTTAGGGGAAGGATTTTGTTAATTATCTACAAAACTGGAATATTTACAACCTCTCATACAAGGGAACTGTGTGTAATTGCTATGAAGTTCAGGACTTAGCAAAAAAAATAGTATAGGAGGTGGGGTGTTAAAAATTTAACTTGTTTTAAAAGCCAGCTTGTTTTTAAAGTAATAACTGGTGTGATTCTTATTGTAATATTTTGAATACTGTAGAGGATGGAGGCCTCCACGGGGAATGTACAGCTTGCTATGTGCTTTGAAAATGAGCTGTCCAATGTACAGCAAAGAGGGAATGGTTTAGGGGTCTGTAGAAGGTTTTTCTATAAATAAATCAAAAACAGGTTCTCCCAAGATGCTGATGTTTGAGAAACATTGTTCTGAACATTTCTGGATGTATGTTCCAGTCAGATGATCTTTCTGTTCCTCACTTCGGATTCTTTATTAATCAGGCTTGGTTGCTAATTTTTTTTTCTGAAACTTTCAGCATTATCAGTTGATTGGAGAGATTGAGTCTTCTGAAAAATATACCATTTTTGTCCCAGGAAATAGTTCAGTTGAGAAATATTGCCAAGAATTTAATATCACGCAATTGGTAAGAGCTCTGTGTGTTTTGTGCACGTATGTATTTTTGCTATATCATGTGTGTTTATTGCACTTGCTATTTTTGGAGGAGTGATGTTGGCAGTTGAAGGAGGCAGTGGTCCGCCCACTCTTAAAAAGACCATCCTTAGATCCTGGCGATCTGGCCAATTACCGCCCCGTTTCGAACTTATCGTTCTTGGGGAAGGTAATTGAGAGAGTGGTGTTGGAGCAGCTTCAGGGCTTCCTGGATGACGCATCGGTGCTCGATCCCTTCCAGTCCGGTTTCCGTGCTGGGCATGGGACGGAGACCGTCCTCGTTGCCATCACAGATATGCTCCGCATGCAGCTAGACCAAGGCGGATCGGCGTTGCTTGTGTTACTCGATCTCACAGCAGCGTTTGATGTGGTCGATCACGACCTTTTGATCCACCGCCTGGCAGCCTCTGGAGTGCGGGGCACTGTCCTTCAATGGATTGCCTCGTTTCTCCAGGGTCGGGGTCAGCAGGTATGGTGCGGGGCTGAGGCTTCCCAGAGGGCTCCACTTAGTTGTGGGGTTCCTCAGGGGGCCTTGCTTTCCCCGCTTTTATTTAACATCTATATGCGACCCCTTGCTCAGCTGGTGCGGAGCTTTGGGCTGGTCTGTCACCAATATGCGGATGACACCCAGCTCATTCTGTTGATGGAGAGGGGGGCGACCTCTGCCCCTGCAGCTCTACAGCATTGTTTGGAGTCGGTTGCTGGTTGGTTGAGGCAGAGTAGGTTAAAGCTCAATCCGGCAAAGGCGGAGGTCCTCTGGCTGGGCCGGGGGGAGAGACCAAGGGAATTCCAGCCGCCTATACTGGAGGGGTCGCTCTGGCCCCGACATCCCTGGCTTCGTAGCCTGGGGGGTTCGCCTGGACTCTGCCTTGTCAATGGAGAGCCAGGTGGCCCATGTTACCCAGGTGGCGTTTTTCACCTCCGCCAGGCACGGCGGTTGGCTCCCTATCTCTCCGGTCCGACCTGGCCACTGTGATCCATGCGACAGTCACCTCGAGGTTAGATTACTGTAACTCGCTTTACGCGGGCCTTCCCTTGCGATTGATCCGGAAGCTGAAGCTGGTCCAGGAGAATGCAGCGGCCACGGCTTCTAACAGGTGGTGATTACTCAGATCATATCACCCCTGTGCTACTGCCCGTCTGCACTGGCTCCCAGTGGAGTTCGGATGCGTCTTCAAGGTGCTGGTAATAACCTTCAAGGCCTTACGCGGCATGGGGCCCTCATATCTACGGGACCGCGTCACCCCTTATGTCCCACATAGGCCACTGCGTTCAGCAGTGGCGGAACTGCTGGTGACTCCTAGCCCTGCGTCAATGCGGCTGGCCTCGACCCGGGCCAGGGCCTTTACGGCTCTGGCCCCTGCCTGGTGGAATGCCCTACCTCCATCAGTCCGGGCCCTGCGGGACCTTGGCGAGTTCCGCAGGGCCTGTAAGACAGAATTATTCCACCGGGCTTTTGGGGAGGCTGGCCGCGGTTCTACTGCCCCCCCACTGAGATCCTGCCGATTCCCATTTCCATCTTGTCATCTTGGTTGGGCCTGCTGTGATTCCATCTGGGCCCACCTGTTCCTCCCTTCCTTTCTCTTTCTTTTATTTTTTTTCCTTGCTTTTAGCCTTAGGCGGGGCGCCTGTTTGAACTGTTTTTAAGCTGTTGAATTCCTTGGATTGTTCAAATTATATGTAATTTGCTGCCGGAGTTTTAATGTTTAATTATTATTATTATGTTATTATGTTATTGAGTTGCTGTTGATGACAGCCATGTTGTTGAGCCGCCTCGAGCCCTTCGGGGAAGAGGCGGCCTAGAAATCTAAAATATAAATAAATAAATAAATAAATATTGTAGTCTCAGATTTCTCATGCCAAATTTTCAAATCATTAGTAAGGTTTGTGCCATGCATTACAAAATGCACACTCTGAAGGCCTGCTGCATCCAAGTTGTGTTTTTCAGTGTTGCATGATGAAAGTTAACTTGTTGTGGCTTCCCAAGAAAACTCCTGGATGAGATCATCAAATGTGAGGCAGTAGTCCTAACTAAAGATAGAGTATGGCCGACGGCCGTAGGTTCAGTTTACAAAACAGATAGTAGTGAGTGTAATAAAAGTCTAAATTAGAGTCATCCGGGATAGGACCAGCAACAACCAGGAGGTTCTTCTACTACATTCCTTTCATGACTCCTCCTCATGGCTGCCTGGAAAAGGCCCTGGGAAACTGCTGTTTGCTGCACTATTTCCCACCTCTCTTGCTTTTCATTGGTAGATATCACCACTCAAGCTATGCCTTTTCTTTTGCTATCCAGGGCTTGAGGTGCAAATGCAAGCTAACTGCTTCCCATCCCCTTCCCTATACTCTTTCTTACACAAAGATGACAGGAGATTTTTGAATTAATCTGCCACTTCCTGGACTTTCTTTGTTCTAGAATTCTAGAACTAAGCTAGTGCTGGGACCCAAGCGGAGCATTCTAGAACAAATCTCCTGGCATTTTCTGGTGAGAAAGAGTATAACTGTCTGTAGCTCTGTCAGGAGTTTCTGGTCTCATTCGTAGATAAACAGACAGGCTCCTGAGTGTACCCACAATGTGGAGGAAGCAGATTATGAATCTTCTTGCAGACAGCATATAATTTTCCCTTATTCCACTATTTCTTCTTTTTTCTTCCCTGAATGTCCCTAACAGTCTCTTCCCTTTTCTTGATTCCTTCTCACCTTCCCACCCACTAGCCAAGCCTCCTTCTCTCCCAACCTCCCCCTGGGAAAATTCTAGTTGAATTGCACAGTGCCAATCACTGGTCCAGACCCTGTTGCATGATGCTGCCAGAATTGGGCCAAGTTATGTGGTGCTATTCAGACCAAGCCAAGTTGCATAATGGGGAACTTGCAGGGGTCACCCTACTTTCCCCAGTATCCTCCTCCCCACATTACTTCTTCTTTCCCATCTCCTGGCATCTCCATATTCTCACCTTGTCTTGCTTTCTTCAGTCTTTCCCACCCACCCACCAAACAACCTACCTATTATTTGCCTACCATCTTCAGCTTTATTTATTATCTATTTGCTTCTTTGTTTCTCCACCTTTTTCCACAATGAGGACCTGAAGCAGCTTCCATCACTCTCTTTTGGTCCATGTCTCCTAAAAAAGATCCTGTGACGTAGGTTAGACTGAAAACATATGGCTTACCCAAATTCACCCTGTAAGCTCCCATGGCAGAGTGGGGATTTGAACCTAGGGTCTGAAATTCTAACCACTACCCAATCCTGGCTATTTTGAAGCAGTTGCCTGGGGGAAGTCAGGCAAGGCATGTGTTAGAAGGCTTCTTGGTCCTTGCTGGTCCTGTCCCTGATTACTCTATTCTCAAAGACCAAAACAACCCTAGATTATATTGATACCAAACAATAATGAATAAAATTATGCTAGTAAAATATCTGATTGAACAATGCAAAGCACCTGCTGATTAGCTTTGTAATGTAATACTAGATGCTGGTTAGAATGGTTCTGGTTATCAAAATTATTACTTGCCATTATGACATATATTGCTAATGTTTGCATAGTTCCAGTTGCTGTTTATTACAGTTTTTAAAATGACTAAGTTTTGTATATTATGGGCCTTGGTTTCTAGGATAAAGACACTGTGAAGTACCATGTCATACTCGGAGAGAAACTTTTTCCCATGGATCTGAAAAATGGCATTCACAAGAGCACAATGTTAGGACTCTCCTATTGGCTGATGTTTTATAAGAACACTACTCAGGTGGGACTGAGCAACAAATTTCCCTTACATACTACGATCAGCAATTAAATAAAGAATGGAGTGTTGTGTGGTTTCCAGGCTGTATAGCCGTGATCTAGTAGCATTTTCTCCTGATGCCTGCATCTGTGGCTGGTATCTTCAGAGGATCTTCTGAAGAGTTAACATGATCTTACAAACTATGGGGATTATGAGAACTAAATCATTTTTGATGTATTTGAGATGTCAAATCATGGATTTTATCGTGCAAGGTGTGTTGCTCATGTGCAAGTAAGGACTATCACAACTAAAAATATTTTAGTAATTTGTGGAAATTGGGGTATCTTACTGGGGAGGGGTATGGTTCAATAGTAGAGGGTATGCTTGCATGTAAAAGATTGCAAGGTCCATCTGTGCCATCTCCAGGCAAAAGACTGAGGGTGTGCCTACATTTCCCACAGTCCTTACACTTTTGCTGATTCCCCTTTCTGTCAGATATGCACTGCAAGCTCCCCACTTAACTCTTATGTATTTGAGGGTTTGAATCAGATCAGAGCCACAGTACACTTGAAGAGGAGTACCTGAAGTCTGAAGTACACTCTACTGGTGTACTCTCCAGCAGGGCAAATAGCATGTACCCCAAGCTATTTCAGGCCATGAAAATATGGGGAGGATACAAGGCCGAACCCAAACTGGGCCCCTATCCACTGGAAAATTGAAATCCCAGTGGGGAATTCACAATGCGTTCCTGATGGAACATCAGGCCCTTGTGACAGACCCAGACATGATGCAAGGACTGTGTAACTTTTAGCCACTGCTCATCAGAATAGATGCATTGAACTAGATGGACCAATGGTGTGTAGGACATTTTCATACAGACATAAGGTTGCCTGCTGACAGCTTCCATAGATCTTGCAAGTTTGCTGAATAGCCGAACAACAAGAAAGAACAATTTTCGAGAATAAGGTTTTGTAAACCTGGCAAGATAACATGAGAAATATCCCTCTTTCCTATTTCTGAAATGTCTAATGCTTATAAGAATTAGAACCAATCTATGCTTCTTGTGCTTACCCAGACCTTTCCCCCTCTTTTTATTTCAGGCATTTGTCAACAAAATCCTCTTGGATGGTCAGTTTTTTGAAACAAGAAATGGAATGTTGATTGGGGTTTCTGAAATTCTCCCAGTTCAGAAAAATCGCTGTACTACCAATACCACAACAGTACAAAAGGTAAAATACTGTTGATCTACCATCTTTGTGCTGTGTACATTTGGTCATTGCTGTTGAGTTGAATGGGGGTGGTTAATCTCAGTGTGTACTCCTGAAGGTACTTGCTTCAGTCATTCATTGTCTACGTCTCTCATTTGGCAGCCTTGAAAACTCAATATATATGTATACGCTGGCATTTATAGGTGTTATATAATGAGCTGTTACAGCCACACTTACACTGTGTTGAGTGGGCTGATGAATGACATGTTAATTTACACATTCTCAACATGTGCAGGAAACCACAGCATCACACACACACACACACTATGTCAAATAACATTTGACTCATCTTTGGGGCTGTCACAGAATGAGAGCATCCTGCCAGGCAGGCACTTCTCCACCCCTCCCCATTGGGAACATGAGCCAGGAGCTGCAGGACTGGGCTGGCTGTGACTCGGCTAGCAAGCAGCAATTGGTGAGAGTGAGCTGGAACAGGGTGAGCATGATGTGAGGCAGGGAGATCAGGCAGTGGGGTGGGAAAAATACATCAGTTTTGCTCCTTGGCCTTCGCATGGAAGTAATTCAACATGGGATTTTGGGAAAAGATCAGCATTTTAGCTGTTTTTGAAACCTGGGATGAGGGAAATATTGCTTTACAATTGGGAACTGTGCAAATTTCTTAACCAAAGCGAGATATTTCTCTTGCTCAACCCAGAATATTTGGACCCTGCAGAAACAGTCTACGTCTCCCCAAATGAGCTAAAATTATGGGTGTTGTATTTGGTTGTACCTCTGGCAGTCAAAGACAACATGATCGATGGTCTCTATAGCGCACTGTTATCATTCTGATATGATTAACCTGTTATGAAATATGCATTGATTTCTCTCCACTCTTCTGCTTTTACAGTCAAGATGTGCAAAATGTAACAAAAAGTTCAAGTGCCCACGAGGATCAGTGCTTTATGTAAGTCTTATTTGCTTAAAAAAATGTAACGCTCTCTTTTCACAAGATAGTGGCAGTTAGAACAGGTTGATTTAATGAAACAACATTTTTTGGCCAAAATAATATTACTTTGATGATCCCATCCAAAGGGGAGGGGGAAGCAAATCCACCTTTGGGAGCTGTTCACAGCCACCCCAGTGGATTTGCCCTCCCTGGGTCACTTGCCCCAGCGGAGGGGCAATTCTGTGGGCATGCAGCTGCCATGGCCCTCCTCAGCACTGGGATACAGCATCAGATGCAACGCCAGCTTCCCAGCACCCCTGCCGCCAGCAGCATAGTGAGGCTGTGGCCAGGAGAGGAGCCAACAATAGTCAGCTTCCTCCTGGTCATTCGCCACCTTATGCCAGCGGCTGAAACTTTAGACTTACCGCACTGAAGAAAGTGCCATAAGTCCATTAAGCCTATTGGGGGCTTCTCAGCAGTGGGGAGGCTTTTTTGCTTTGCATGCCTCCGCAACCTGCCATGAAGCCTCTATGGGGGCAGTGCAGCTGCAGCAATGCAGCTGGCCACCTTGCCTCTTGAATGGGGCTGTGAGTCAGTCAGTCATTGTTGAATGCAGATAGCCATCAGCCGTTACAGTATAAAAACAGAATGAATTTTTATATGCACACATAGAAAGGAAAAAAGTGCATGTGAATCAAACATTTCCATATATATAGCTGCTAAAATCTTAGAGAGAAAATATATTTGTATACAAACTTAGCATAATGTCCCAAACAATGTAAAATTGCCTTTTAAAACTGTTGAAAGGAAGTAGTACCTTCTTTATTGGCAAATCTTGCCCTAACCTTTATTGCATTTTTTTACATTGTTCTTAATATAAGGGTCAGTATTGGGGCAATTCCCCATGGTCAAAAAAGTGTGTGATACTCGATAAAAATCCCGGTTTGGGCGAGGAGTCCCCACGGTTTCAGTGCCCAACTTGACTCCATCCCCACCTTAGCGCGTGCTCTCCCCCTCATCCCGCGTTTTTCAAAAACCGACAAGAAGGTACACCTTCTTGAAAAACGTGGGCTGAGGCCATATCAGTGGGGAGGCAGCAGAAAAACAATACGGTTCCTTTTTCCCGCCCTAGGAGGCATGCATCAATCAGAGCACAGTAGGCTGGGCACAGAGCATGCAAAGGGGTTTTGTTTGTTTGTTTGTTTCATGCTGGTTGTGGCTTCATAGGCATGAACCTACAAAGAGAAGGAGAGCAAGTGATGAGTGTGTGTACCAATGAAGCTGCACAGTCAGAAAGTTAAAAAACAGAACTTTCTATGTTCCTACGAAGCTTTGCAGTCAGAAATTGAAAAAAAAATTTCCTCAAGCAGAGGGGAGGGGCCCCGGGGTCGTGTTTCCGCCCCAACAGAACAGCCAATCAGGAAGAGCCGCAGAGCAGATTGCGGGCTCATGGAAATAGTTATTGTTTTTGATCCTGGGATTAACTCAACTCAACAAACCTTTATTAGGCATTAAAAAGGAAAAGGAAAAAAAGAAAAGGGAAAAGACCAGACATTAACAAATCAAATCATATCAAGTTATTTCCTATGCCAGAAGAACCAATACAAATTATTCCAATGTGTCTAGAAGAAATTTGGCTACAGAGGTTACAATCAAAGGGGAAGAATTATTTATTAAGAATATGACCTTCCCAGGTACTGAGTATTCATTGAACTTTGCAGGAACAAAGAGAAAAGATTAGTCCTAAGCTTCTCATATTTAGAACAATAAAGCAGAATATGTTCCATAAATTGGACCTCAAGTATACAGTGGGGGCATTTTCGGTCTTGTTGGGCAGTTGTTGGGCAGTTACAACATGCCCTGGTAATTGCCCACCTCTGGTTAGGGTCAGAAAGTAGGATCAAATAATCTGCTATCTGACTAATTTTAAATTTGATGTTGTAGTGGAGGAGGGCATCCTGGGATTTACTTTGACCCCCTCAACAGATGCACACTGCAGTGGGGAGGCAAAGACTGGGATGAAAAGGTGCTGTATCTTATGGAACCGGGGGGAACAAGGTTTATTTTCCCAGTGGGGATTCACCCTTGGTTAGTAGCAATCCTATTTTCTTTGAGTCTGTATGCCCATTGTCGTATTACTTTGAGTCACTGCTTAATTCTTAAGAAGGAAGCATATTGGATTGCATCTGAAGAGGCCCTTCTGTGAAGTGAGAGGCTGTGCAGTGAGAGGAGCAACAGTGGTGTAGGAGGTTAAGAGCTTGTGTATCTAATCTGGAGGAACCGGGTTTGATTCCCAGCTGTGCCGCCTGAGCTGTGGAGGCTTATCTGGGGAATTCAGATTAGCCTGTACACTCCCACACACGCCAGCTGGGTGACCTTGGGGTAGTCATAGCTTCTTGGAGCTCTCTCAGCCCCACCTACCTCACAGGGTGTTTGTTGTGAGGGGGGAAGGACAAGGAGATTTTAAGCCTCTTTGAGTCTCCTGCAGGAGAGAAAGGGGGGATATAAATCCAAACTCTTCTTCTTCTTCTACATAGCTCTCTCACATAGCAGAAAGGAATTTTTGGATCCAACCCAATGATTCTTTAACAAACTTGTATATTCTTAGAATAGATCATTTACTTATGATCTGAATGGGCAGAATTTTGTTTTGATCAACAGGAATCAATGCCAGAAAACCTCCCTCACTGTGAATATAAGTCTGGAAAGGATAGATTAGTTGGCTGTCATTTCACCTGCATGAAGGTTTCCTTAGTAAGTAAGACTTACTGTTTACCTATATAAATGTATTTTTCCTTTCTAGGGTGGCTTGTTATTGTTGTGTTTATATATTTTAAGCATCCTGCATTGTTCCTCGGTGAGGGGAGGCTGCATATTTACATAATAAAATTATATATATACATGTGCCAGCAGTATATAAAATCATCCCGCTTCAGTCCTACTGATTTTATTATGACTTGTACAAAAATGCTTCAGTCATTTATTAATCTGTACAGAGTTTTTTCTAGTATCAGGAGTTTAACTCTGATCTGTTGTTCATATCCAAAGGTCTCAGTCTGCTGTGAAGGCTACTTTGGCCAAATGTGTGAAATGTGTCCAGGAAAACCTGGCAATTGGTGTTCTGGAAATGGGATATGCCAAGATGGCATATCTGGCAGTGGAGAATGCCAATGTCATGAAGGTTTCTATGGTACAGCTTGTGAAATGTGTCAGCCGGGAAGATATGGAGCAAGCTGTAAAGCAGGTGACTGGTTTCTGAAGCCTTGATACTTTAGGTGGGGAACTATTTATTTCAGATTGTTCTACAAGCTCTGTGGCTTTGGAGCTGTTCTAACTTCCAGCATCTGATACTTTTTGGTTGCTTCTATGCTCTGCCTTGACTTCCAGGCTGGACCACATATTTCTTTGGAGTTTCCAGATGACATCATGAGATCATCCTCTTTCTAGTCCCTGCCCCGTCCTCAATGCTGTCTTTACCAAGCCTGCTTAGATATTATCTTAAATAAAAAATGCAGTCCATGCATGTTAGCTTGCCACTTGAAAAGGAAAGGTGGGACATTCTGCCAGTGTCCCATCTCAGTCATTTTCCTTCAGTCAGGCCTTAGCAGATGCCATTTTCCCAACATGGTTTTTTTCTTCTGTGACACTGGGAGGATTTTTTAGGGTTCTTTGAAAATACAGTAAGTGCTGCAGTTCTGTACTGTTATTATAGTCTATCTTTATTAATAGAATCATTACAATACTGCCCTATCTAAAGAAAAGAACAACAAAGAAAGAGGTAGAAAACAGCCACTATGGCTGTGATGACTATGCCTCTGACAGCCAATATGAAGTTGCTGCTGAATATGCGTGGGAGGGAAAAGTTGTGGGGGGGGGGGGGGGGGGGGGGAGGAGATGAAGGGAATTGTGCAGTAAACTGCCAAGTGTGGAAAGTTCTGGTGCCAGTGCAGATACTTTGCAGTGGTGATGGAATCAACTAAAAAACCCTTACTGTATAGGACCGAAGAAAAGTCACATGCCTAGTAATAAGTGCTGAGAAAATTTTACAGAATCAAATATGATTTAGTACTAATCTGATGTACATATTCCTTGATAGAGACTTGATGTTTTCTCCATAGAGTGCAACTGCAAGAACGGTACTTGCAATGATGGGCTTCTGGGAGATGGGAGCTGTCTATGTAACCCAGGCTGGAAGGGGATCAACTGTGACAAAAGTAAGTGAAGAAAAGACATATGAATGTATGCAGACTGTTTTTGGAGACAGCAAGCCATGATGTTACCAATAGAAACAAATTGAATGACATTTCAAAACTCGTGACAAAGTGTCTTTGTTATGGAGCAAAATCTCCTCATGTAAACCTAAGCACCATACTGTCAATGCAGTTTAAAGCAGAGTTGCATCCCTTCTACTGCCATTGACTTCAATGAAATTAGAGGGGTGTAACTCTGTTTAGGATTGCACTGTAAATGTGAGCATTGAGACTAGGCTTAGCGATTCAGTAAACCCAAATCAGAATAATACAGTGGAACCTCGGTTTTCATTGGCAATTCGTCCGGGAAACCTTGGTGAAAACTGAAACTGAAGCTCCTGTTGGCAAGCAATGGAGCAGCAGGGGGTCACCAATTTTCATCGTGAAATTAACGCATGCACACCAACAAAAACCAACAAAAACTGAGGTGCCGAACAAAAACCGAGGCAACTTTTCATTGAAAAAAACCAATGAAAATTGAAACCAACGAAAACCAATGGCAACGATAACCAAGGTTCCACTGTACTCGACTTTTTCGACTTGTATTTAGCCCAGATATTCAGCCAGGCTGAATACAAGCCAAACTGAATAGTGCTGAATGCTGAATAGATATTTGGCATTTGGGGATTTAAAGTTTAAAGGGAGCCTCAATAGTGGCTAGCCACCTTGAACTCCCTTTAAACTAATTTTTCTAGTATATTGTTAAAACTAAAGAATCCCCCCCAGAGAATCCCCCCCAATACTTACCTTACCATTGCTGTCTGTGTTGGGGGCTCTCTGGAAGGGGGGTCTGGGGCTGCAGCCTGAAGCCCAGCAGCAGTGGTGCTGCTTGAGCTGGCTCTGGCTGCAGTCTCTTTCTCTCCTTCCCTGGAACTCTGTTATTTTGTTATTTGTTTCCAGGTCAACAAATTGGAGAGAACTGAGTGTCTCAGCCAATGTTTGCCATGCATTTCTGCAGAAATCCAGCTAGCTAGGTCTTTGCAGAGTTTGCACCTTGAAGTACAGGGCACAGCAGGAGGGGGAAAATTTACTCTGGCTAATGAAGCGTGAGCATAATTGCTCAACACTGCTCCTTGGCTAATCAGGGAAGGGTTTTTTGTTCTTTGCTTTCTCAGTATTGGTGGTGCTACTTCCAACATGTGCTCCGCAATTTTCATTAGCGCTCTCTGATGCAGCACAGGGAAGTTGCTTTGGAAGTATGTAAAAAGTCTTGCTGTCCACATCGATCTTAATGTCTGGATTAAGGTCAATTTTTTAATTTTAATTGAAAAGGAAGGAATGAAAATGTCAAAACATTCACGTTACCCTCATGCTTTCTGGAGTTTTTTAGGCTGCTCATTAGTAGAAAGATTCATATTCAGCCAATATACTAAGTGCTAATAAACCATTCACATTGTAATGTCATAATGACAAGGTTTAAACAGGTTAGAAATGACTTGAGACTGAACTATATTATTTGATAAATGAATATGCTAACAAAACATTATTTTGCAGAAATTGAAACCGATCTCTGCAATGGCACTTGTGATGAAAATGCCAAGTAAGTATTGTTCTAGAGCAAAGTATAAAATATTCTCCTGACTATGTATCCATCGACCTGCATAATGAGTGTTTCAGACAGGAGGGCTTGACCTAGTATCCTGAAAGCCTTAACATCTACATTTTTAATTGCTCCATCATTTAAAATCATCTTGCAGCTTAATAAGTGAGTCTGCCTACTTCTGTATTAATTTATCTCTGAGAGAAGCCCTTTCATATATAAGACCTGTTCAATTTTAAATGCTACTTTCTCTTTTAAAAATGCATCTTCACTTTCTGAAAATGCAGTATCAAAATGTGTGGATTCTAGGGCCAGAGGCCAACCTATCAGTCCATGAAAAGGTACACAGGGGAAATTAGTCAGGAGTTGAGTCTAAAACAGCTTGGAAATATCTGTTATGAGGGGTTGGGATTCTACTACTATTTAGGAGAGAGGTGAGATATGTATGTTTTAACTAAATAAATGCCAGAAATTGAGACATATAAACCTACTAGTACCCTATGGGAGAGATGCTGATGTCCATCTGGTGCTGTTGTAAATCCTGCCTTTCTTGTAAGAGTCAAGGAATTTCACACAGGCAACAAGATGAAACAGCAATTTAAGACAATTTAACAGTTATAGCAGCATGCATAGGCAAAAATGTGGCCAGGTCCTTGCACCAATACTTTCTTAACAATGAGTTCACCCTCTACAGAAAGCTTTCTGTTAGATGCATTCTGAGGAGCAGGAAGCAAAGTTGTTCTTCTCCACCACTTTGGCAAGCCATTCCAAAGTTCTGAACCGACAACTGATAATGCCCCAGATCTGGTAGTTACCAAATGAACTCACCTGTGGATGAGATACATTGCAAGGAAGAAGTCATTTGAAGAGCACAATTTACATAAGATATTGGACATTACCAAGAAGAACAGCAAGCAGCAAGTGCAAATCACTTGTGTTTCTTGCTGCCTGCCCCCACGTTATTTGGCATCTAAAGCTCTTCTTATTATAATAACTACACACACACTCAGGAGAGGAAACCAGGGACAAGATTTCAGTCTGCTACACTTAAGTTGATACACCATAGAGATTTCACATGTTGGTGGTTGACTGCATTGAAGATCTTGTAATGGTGATTAGCTGCACAGGTTGTATTGCTTGAAACTGGACTGAAGTTATCCTTATGCTTCAGCTCATGCGAGCCTTGTACTCCTTTCTTAATTTCAGCTGCCTCAATGGATCTACTGCTTCATGGCCCTCTTGCATTTGTTCTGCAGGATACACCGGGAATGGAATCTATTGTACAGGTATCTTATATTTTCTTGCTTCAATTAGTAATTCAACATCATACTTTTTCTTGGGGCTGATTTGGGCATACATGTTCCTCATTTGATGGCTGCCATACCAAGCATGTAAATGAGCAATTACAGTTATGACACTATCAGTGGAACTTTTATGTCACACTCTATCATCTCAAACAAAATACTTTTCAGTGGATTCAGTGGCAGTTCATGATGTGTAGCAAAATCAAGAGTGAAACAGCATAAAAGGCATAAGTTAGGATGTTAAGCTGCATGAATGGGTCATGCTGCATAAACAGCATCCCCACCCCCCCCCCCCACCCCCACTGTGTGCCTCCCCCACTGTTGTGCCTCTGGGGTTTATTTGAAATCATAGGAGTCAGACTGGAGGGAACCACAGCAAGAAGGGGAATCATCCAAATTCTGCCTAATTTCGCAGAAGATTAGTATTCAAGTCACAGTCTTGCAATGGATCAAATTCCAAGGTGAAAATTAGATTGAACTGAAGGCTGCAGAGCATTAAAAGGCCGTGTCCTTCAACTAAAGACTTATAGCTTGGCTTAAAATAAAAGTGTACTGGTCTAGGGAATGTGTTGCTTAAATCACAGAATGTGGATGTAGGTATTAAACAGAATGTTCTTTTTTCTGTGCCTTCAGAAATATGTGATATTTCTGATATATTCTTACAAAAATCTTTGCAACCATCATTCATTTATTACTGATGCTCTCCGGCAAATACATTTTTACATAAAAACCAAAATACTGTAGGTAATGAAATTCAGAGGCAAATACATAAAGCATAAAGGAACCAAAAGAGACCAAAATAAACTCAGTGTGAGATTACTTTGCTGTGCTCCAGCACCTCCCAACCTTGGTTCATTTCTGGTGATGATTGCAATTATGCAAACAGCAGATATTTTGAGCCTTTGGTGCCAAGCTAATCAAATTATGATGCCAGCTGGACGTGCACCTCTTAAATAGTTCTAGTTATCAGCCTCTTCAGAATCCTTCTCAATACCAATCTAAGTAAACAAAATAGCTCTATTTTAATCATGCATACTTATTTTTCTGACAATGAAGTGCAGCTAATCATGAGCCAGATATTTGAAAGTAACAGGAAGAAGTAAATTATTTTTTTTAAGCATACATTCAATAGGGTTTAATGTTTTAAATAAAACAAAGTTCACAATGTAAGGACAGTTAACAATGTAAGGGCAACTTAATTGGTCAGCTTAATTAAACAGGGCCAAACGAAACTGTGAAGCCTCAAACCTGCTTTCTATCACAGTTTTCATTTTCAGATGTCTGTAACATAATTTTGCACTCAGTTTTACACATGCGGGCAGCCTAATCCAGATTGGGGGGGGGGGGGGACATCCATCACAGGAGACAGTGGAGAGTTCCACCGGTGCATGTGCCCCCTCCGCCAGTGCCAGGGATACATGCCAGTGGAGCAGAGGCGTTCCTCCCATAGGGCAAAGTGGGCAGTTGCCCTGGGCGCAGCCCTGTGGGGGGGCGCAAAAACTGCAGGTTCGTTTGTGGGATTTTTTGTATTTTCAGTGTTTTTCATTGGCCTGCAGAGGGCGCAGTTTTTAGGCTAGCAGCACCAAAATTTCAGGGATGTTTCGGGAGACTCTCCTGATGCTATCACCCAGGTTTTGTGAAGTTTGGTCCAGGGGTTCCAAAGCTATGAACTCCCAAAAGGGTGCCCCATCATCCATTGTTTCCAATGGGAGCTAACAGAAGATAGGGGCTACACCTTTGAGGGTCGATAACTTTGGACCCCCTGAACTAAACTCACCAAACCTGGGAGGTATCATCAGGAGAGTCTCTTACTGATAACACCCAGGTTTTGTGAAATTTGGTCCAGGGGGTCCAAAGCTATGGACTCCCAAAGGGGGTGCCCCATCATCCATTGTTTCCAATGGGAGCTAACAGAAGATGGGGGCTACACCTTTCAGGGTCCATAACTTTGGATCCCCTGAACCAAACTTTACCAAACCTGGGTGGTATCATAAGGAGAGTCTCCTAAATATACCCTGAAAATTTGGTGCTGCTAGCTTAACAATTGCACCCCTGACAGCAGGCACTTCCCAAATTTCCCCAGATTTTCCTTTTAAATCCCCCCGCCTTTGACATGGATTTAAGGGGAGAATCTGAGGACCCCAGTTTAAACATTGAAAGTGATGCTGTTTCAGGGTGGGGGAGAATCAACCCCAAAATAGCATCACTTTGAAACAATGAAAGTGATGCTGTTTCCCTCAATCGGGGGGACTGGATGCAACACCATAAAATGTTTTCATAGCAGTAATAAAACATTTTGAAAGCATTTTGGAAATGTTTTCAAAAATTTATTTCTGCTGTGTGGCATGGCTTATTGCTGTGTTCAGGTTTGTGAGTTGGGGCATGTTCTATAATGTGATGGTGACTTTGAAACAACCTGGTGTAAAAAATCATTGCTTGGTCACAGTGGGGGAGGGTGACTGCCCATGGGTGGCGCCAAACTCCAGTTTGCCTAGATACGCCACTGGGCGTAGCTACAAGGGGGGGTGCGCGTTGCATTGGGCACGTGCCTGGGGGGCATCAAACTCAGGTTTTGCCCAGGGCTCCAGTTTGCCTAGTTATGCCACTGCAGTGGAGGAACCAGAGGCACCAGCACGTGGCCACCCCTCATTCCTGCCTTGCCAAAAGCCAGCAGTCCCAGCCACAGTGGAGGCGCATTGGCATCTGGAATGGATGCTGGTATGTTGCCGGGTGGGGGGGGAGGGCAGAGTGTTTCCAGGGTCAGAGGAGATGTTAGTTGGCTTCCACCCCAGTTTTGTGGCCAGTTACACCACAGCCCCAGCCCTGGACTTATGCCACCTGTTTGGGTTTTGTGCATCCATTGGCCCCAATGGAGAGCTTTCTAGCTGTGGGGAGGGTTTTTGGCTTTTCCTCCCTTCCCATACCTCCAGAAAGATGCTGGACCACCTCCACAGTGCTGCCTCCAGCCGCTGCAGTGCAGTCCAAGAATTTGGATTGTGCTGTTAAACCTATAGAAACAACAAAGACTTAAGCATGGCTAAACGACTGCACACGTAAAAGTTATTGATGCACCAAGAATACAGATCATCTTAAATAACTATTGTAATAACACCATGGTGTCGGCTGGGCCAGGCAGGCCCTGAGTGGATTTAGGCCCACACAAACAGACCACCCCACCAAGACCGGGGCGAGGCCGGGAATACCAGCGCCCGGGAAGGGATAGGAGGGACGGCATCCGGGTTCCCCCCTTTGATACCCTGGAGGGGGACCTTGACAGTGTCATCATATTAAGGTTCATGATCATGCAACAGAACAGAAGTGCCAACTGTGTCCAATAATCAACATCAAGGTCACAGCCACTGTCTACTGCCTCCAAGGTGCTTACGTGGGCTATTCTATTAGTACTGTACTCGAGTTATCTTGCCATGTTTAAATGGACAGAAATCTGACAGAAAGAATAAAACTTTCATTAAAAAATAAAACTTTTTAGCCTCTGATCATTCCATCAGAGACTTCAGAGTAGTCATGCTCAAATAGCTGTATATTGGTTGATGTATGGAATATGAGGTGGCAGAACAGCATTTTTTTCCAGAAATTTGACTGTGTCCATTAAGCCTGAACAAGGATTGCTGTTTCTTCTCACTCTGAAAGGACTGGGAGTACAATAGCTTTTGCTCCTCTGACTTCCCCATGTGTCCTTATTATTGAATGTCCCTCTAATAGGTCTTGGATGTATATTCCACTATTTGATTTCTGTAGGTCTTAGTTAAGTAAGAAGTCCCACTAACACTGGATGAAGGAGTACACAGCCTATAAGTAATCTGTAAATAAAACATTAACCAGTCTTAATGATGCAACTGGAATGTCTTAACAATAATGATATTCACATCTGTTTCTGGGTTTCACCAGATTTTCCCCTTGAAAAAAATTAGCAGATCTAACCATTTCACTTTTTTGTATTTTTTAGAAGAAATAGCAGTTTTCTCTGATACTGGGCTTATTGATCTGTCTCCATTCTTTGAGTGCTGATCTTACAATGCACTTTGTTATTTGGTTCGACTACATGTCTCAATATTAATGGAAATATTTATTAAAAACACTCATATCTATAAATGAATAGACTCAGTGGCAATTTGACTGTATAAGCAAAGATCACCTTTGCCATATATCCAGCCATTCATGGAACGTATGTGCCATATCTGAGTGCCTTTGCATTTAAACTTAATTTTTTGTTTTGCAATACAGAAATTGATCCCTGTGCATTGGGTAATGGTGGCTGCTCTGTACATGCCATCTGTACTAAAGTTGCAGCTGGTCAAAGGATCTGCAGTTGTAAAGAAGGCTATGCTGGAGATGGAATCATATGCCGTGGTAAGCAGGTCATATGCATAAATCCATCATCATGTCACCCACGGAAGTCACCCATCCGTAGGTCCAACAGCATGAGGGCCCTGCTGCTACAGTCATCCCAAGATGTGGTCATCCCAACTGCTGCAATGAAAAGCCCTGAAGAAGGCCAAGGAAAAGCTGCCCAGACAGCTTTAATTCTAACTGGGAAGAGCAGATACTCGACAGCTGAGTGGACAGGCCCGCCAGCATGACTAGGGTAATGGGCCTGCGGCTGTCATGGGGATGCGGTATTAAGTGGCTTCACCTTTCAATAGCTCTTCTAGCGAGGAAAGAGTGACATGGGTCAGCTATGCCCAGTGCCTTGCAGTAAAAGGAAACGGCAGCTAGGTGCATGCGCAAGTTCTTGGAGGCCCAACCCTGACCCTGAAGGTGTGCCAGGTAGCAAAGAACAACCCCCGCTCTGAAGGGGGTGAAAACTTGAGGGGCAGAGGGGGCCAAGAAGACCAGGAAGGCAGACACAGCCTGTTGGTATGCCTGCTGCATTGCGAGAGCCAGGGCCCCTCCCTCTGGATGATCAGGTGGTACCAAGGACCAAGAAAGTGAGGTCCAGCAGTTAACCATAGCCCTCCTAGCTACTGGGCCATCATTGTGCACACCACCGCCCCTTGAAAAATATGCTGAAACCCAGACTACAAGAAGGAGGAGGAGGAGGAGGGTTTATATCCCCCCTTTCTCTCCTGTAAGGAAACTCAAAGGGGCTTACAAATTCCTTTCCCTTTTTTGCTCACAACAAACACCCTGTGAGGTGAGTTGGGCTGAGAGAGCTCTGAAGAACTGTGACTAGCCCAAGGTCATGGCGATGTGTTGGAGTGCACAAGCTAATCTAGTTCACCAGATAAGCTTCCGCAGCTCAAGTGGCAGAGCGGGGAATCAAACCCAGTTCTCCAGATTAGAGTGCACCTGCTCTCAACCACTATGCCACTTTGCTGTCAAAGGCGTCAGAGTGCACCTGGAAGGCCTCCTCAGAGTTTAGCGGCATCTGCCAAAGCAAGACACCATGGTAATGGTTGAGGAATTCCAGCCACACAACCAAATCCAACTTCAAACCCTTGCCCAATCTGATGAAATAGTGTGGGGAGGAGACCCCTGAGGGGGCCCTGAGGAGCCCAGAATGCATGCCCAGGTGCCACCACCCTGACAGCAAAGTTAAGGTGTCCGAGGACCACCTGCAACTCCCAAAGAGTGCATTTTCTCTTGCCCAAGAGGTCCTGGAGGAGCGAACGTAGGGTATCAACTTCGCTTGGCAGGCAAGAAGTGACTGAATGGTGTCTAACAAAACACCCAGGTAAACCAGTTACGTGGTGGGGCCCACTATCTTTTCACAATAAAAAGGACAATCTATCTGATCAACATCTGCATAACTGTTATGCAGATGTTGATCAGATAGATTGTCCTTTTTATTGTGAGTTTTCTGCCCACCATCTTTTCCCCTGCCAGTTCTTTGGCAAGGGTCTGGAAGGCAGCCAACCTGGTATGGCAGGCGCCAGACCCCGCTGGGCCCATGAAAAGGAAATCATCCAGACAGTCTGTGACATGGGGGCTGGCCTTGTGCCATTTTACTACCAATTCAAGGAAGGAACTGAATGCCTCAAAGGCAGCCCAGGCAGCTGAGCAGCCCATGAGCATAGCTTCATTCACATACCATAGACCCTGGAACTTAAAGCCTAATAGGCAGAAATCATCTGGATGAATGGTCAGAGGGCGGAAGGCTGACTGAGTGTCACACTTTGCCAGGAGATCTCGCCGCTGTCTGAAGGACCCTTCCTCACACGTAGGCCAGTGTCCTTTCCCCCTTGCTGTGGAGCGCTCTCTTGATTTTTGCTCGGGGGTGGGGGTCCCTCATGCCGAGCTGGGCCATGCACTGTGAGACCTGCACGAGAGTCCTAGCAATGCCCTGGAACAGGATATTGTTAGCATTGTCTATAAAGGAATATGGTGCTGCCCTGTTGATGGTGGATGTGCATGAGGAAGCAGGCCAACCTGCCCCATGGGGTGCAGAAATGGCTCCAGCTGTGAACCCCCCATCAGGAGGGGAGTGAAGGCTGGAACCCTCCCCAGCTGTTCATCCCCTTCTTGTTGGCACATGAGCCATGGCGTGCCAGGTAGGGGCTGCCCCAAGCATGCTGACACATCCATCTGCCCCACCACTTGCTCCATTGCAAGGGGGCCCAAAGCCTGCCCCCCAGTGGTGCTTGAGGTGGGGCCTGTTGCTCCCCAGATACTGCTGGAAAGGCCCCCAATTGTTAGCTTGGTTGCTGGAGGCCTTTCTAGACACCAGGCGCCTGGGGCCCAAGCATCTTGGAGCTGGCTGATGGTAGCCGACTGATTCTATCCCCCCAAATCTCTGACCGGTGGCTGCTCACAGAGGTACTGCTGGGGCCCAGAGGCCCTGGAAACCTTGGCTGGTGCCCCTCACCCCTGACCTGGGAGACCCTCTTCTTCCTGCCATGGACTTCCACCGTGGGGGCCTGTGCAGAATGCCCCTTGAATGCCAAGGGCTTGGTCTTGCTTCAAGCTGGGCGGGCTCCCGTCCCCACTAGATGTTAGAGAGGACCCCGAGACTATGTGCGGCACAACCCTCACTGGGTGATCTATGCTTCTGCCATCCTTGGTGCCTACTTGCCCCTACTCTTAAGGAGCCTGGTGCTACCTGCCGCCCAGAAGGGCACTCGCCTGGGTTGCCCCTACTGCCCCTACTGTTCCCTCCTGCCATTGGCACTCCTTTCTCCTTCTGGGGCTTCTTTGCTCTTTTCCCTGATATCTCCTGCCCAAACTCCAAAAAGGAAAAAAGGGGGATCCCTCTTACTGCTGGACCTACTGCAGCAGGCCTCTTGTTGTCCTCCCTTGCCTGCCGCTCAAGGTTGCACTGCGATCCACTAGGCACAATCCACCAATTACCAATTGTTCATTGCTGCAAGTCTGCTGCTGCTATCTTGCTCAATTCAGGCCTCCTTCCATTGCCTAGAGACACTAAGCTAAAAAGCCATTTTCCTGCTTCTCACGTGGCCTATAAACAGCTGCCAGAGGCCTCGAGGAAGAGAGAAAAGAAACCGTTGTAGTTCGAGCAGAAGAGAGGCACAGGAAGGCCCGGCCTGCCCTTAAAAGGCCATGGCCCCACCCCCTCCACCTACATCACGTGCTCACACCGGCAGCGGAATGGCCATGGCTGCTGGGCTGGACGCCGGCACTGAGCCCATCCATCTCCCTGCCTGCTCCCAGGCAGCAATGCTGGCCAAGGCAATTCTCAGCCGTGCTTTATAGACAGAACAAGGTTTTGGGTTTACTTATACATAATATATAGACATGCATATTAAGTTCAGCAATAACTTCTATGCTTCTGTGACCTCATTTGTCTTGAAGAATACTATGTACACTGATGAAAATTATTGAAACAGGATAGAACCAGCAGCCTGTTTGTGAATTGTTTTGGATTGCTTTGGATAAAACTAATTAATGGCATGAACAGGCTAGAGGACCATGATTGTACTACAAAAACTCAGAAAAACTCAGGAAAGAAAGCCTCTCATTTCTGCAGTACTTTCACAAGCCAGCTACCAGTAATCTTTATTACATGGGACTCCTTGTTTTGTTTACACTGTATGTCCATCATTTGTAGGGTTGCTTATTATGGCAATCATTGGAAATGACCTGAAATAATTTTGCTCCATGTTGATAATATGCATCTCTCCTACACACAGAAATTGATCTGTGCCTAGAAAACCAAGGAGGTTGCCATCCCTATGCAGAATGTGTTAAAACAGGTCCCGGTCAGGTAAGTGTCGTCTCATTTTCACAGTATCTGGGGTTCGCTGTTGCTATTGACTCCCTTCCCCTCTCCTGAGCTGGATGTGTATGAGAGTATGTGTGTTGTGTGGTAGCAGTGGGTGAGGCACAGAGAGTGAAAGTTACCTGCGTGCGGGGGGGAAACCCCCCCTTTCGTCTCACATGGCAAAGTGTGTATGTATTTCACTTCCACTCATATTACCTACCAGTATAACCTATTTACTGTTTTCACTGCTCATCTCTGGCCATCTGCGCGAACATTCTAAGGGTGACAGTTTCACAGCTAGCTTCATGGCCTGGTGTGCCAGGAAAAATACATTTTACTTGGCTCAGGTATGGACTTTCTGTGATTTGAAGGTTCGATTACCTGCCCGCAACAGGGAGGAGCGTCCTGTGAAAATTTGGGGGCGATCCGTCCAGCAGCTTCTGAGGGAGACCATCAGGGACAAACACAAGTTTAGATTTTTATATATAGAGATATTGATTGATTTTAAATAATAACATAAGTAAGGAGAGAAACCAAAAACTGTTTACAATTGTTAACATATTACAAACATATCTAATTGTCTATCTCTCTCAACCCCCTCAAACTAAAACATCCTATATTGCCTCCCTCCTTCCCATATTTCCCTCCCTCCCTACTTTCTACTTCTCCTTCAGATTCCTATAACTACTTTATTTATTCCACTTGAAAGAAAACTAACAGAGGGAGAGATCCAAAATCCTTAACCTAAAAGAGTAGTTTAAACTCCCCTCTTTCCAATATAAATTTCCAATAAAAAAAGAAAATGAAAAATCTTTACCTATAATATTTTCCCAACCTTTATACCAATGAACAAAAAAATTAGAATTACTATATATTGTATTATTTCATTCAGTTCATACACACGTGTGGGGGGTGTCATGGGGGCAGGGGGCCGCAGGGGGCCCTGGGGGGCGATTTTGCATCCCCCACTTGATGAGATTTGTTGTACCCAGGGACAGAGATTATCCCTTTGTCCCTAGTGGAGTTAATCATTAATAACCGGTTCTCCGAACTGAGAAAATTTTAGTAACCGGTTCTACCGAATAGGTGTGAATAGGCTGCATCCCACCTCTGTATGTGGGTCTAATGGGGAAGTGAATATTGAGGGGGCAATTAAAGAAGAAATTAATTGGGAGGAGAAGATCTTGATTGTAAATGAACTTTGGGGAAGGAGCTGTGTGTAAGTCTCTCTGCACCAGCGTCTGTTTCACTTTACAGGGCACTGTGGTGGTCTGGAACTGGTAACCCTTCCCTGTGAAGCTTCAAACCTTCCCCTTTGGATTGCATAGTTATACATTCCTGCATCTAGACCAAGCATTCTGCTCCCAACATTGGTCAGCCAAATGCCTTTAAGAAACCAACAAGCAGGGCAGCATTCCCCTCCATTTATCTCTAGTAGTTGTTATACTGCCTTTGAAGATGGCTATTCTAGTCAGTTTGAGGGGCTTGTGGGAACAAAACTGGAATAAAACAGTTAGCCATTGATGGTTTTTTCCTTGATGTTTTTGTCCAATCTCCTTTTTAAAGCTTTCTAACCTAGCAGTTGTTACCACAACCCACAGGACTGAATGCCACATGAGAAGGAGACAGACAGACGAAGGACCACTATAAGCAAACGAAGTCTACAGACCAACTTTGAGAGAGAGAGATTGGGACAGCATGACCTTCTCCCCCATGCCATTTTCCCAACCTGAAATTACCCAGGTGGAAGTTCTGTTTTGCCCTGTTCAGGCTATGTGTGCTCTGATGAGCTTGCCAGTACATAAACCCAGCAGGGCAAATAGTACTTGCTCAGGACTCTTTTCAGTCAGGAAAACGGTAAAGTGAAGAAGACTTAAGGCCCCCTCTTTGTTCTGTGCTCCTGATGCAAATTGGACCCATGAATACCTGGGAATTGAGTTCCATGCATGGATTTTCCAGAAAATACTGATTTTGTAAAGTGTGAATCGGCTTGAATTCTGTTAAAATTCTTTCAGAATAGTTATTTCCTTTCTGTATGAGCATAGTAGCACAGTGTGAAAGAACTGTGCTCATTCACAGTCTGTGCTGCATACACCTCACAGCGAGTAAGAGCATGCATATGGCGACAATGGACAGAGCAGGAGGGCATAAGATGTCTTAAGGTCCTCAAGACAAGGTCCCACAGTTTTTATTTTCAAGAATGGTAATGTATTCCTTTTCTCATCTGTCCCTTATGTGCAGGTTTGAATTTCAATTGCTGGCTGTTTTCTATTCTTATCTAGGTTGCTTGTAACTGTCTTCCCAACTACAGTGGGGATGGTGTTAAAGAATGTAAATTCATCGATCCTTGCTCTAAGGTTTGTCTGTACTAAGCTAGAATACTAACCAAAGGGCTAACACATTACCATTATTTGTATCCAAATTGTTGCCGAAATGATACAAGACTGTCTCTGAATTTTAGAATTAGCATATTTTCTTGACAGTTCTGATATGTGTTTTTCTTGAGGACTTTCTCAATATACATTTTATTTTTTAAATTATAATTATAGTGGAATTATATTACAGGATTTACAGCAACCTAGTGGTGTACTGCTAATGGGGACATAGGGTATCCCATGTCCCTGGGAGCACGCCATTACGTCCCCACACCCGGCCTCTCCTATGGCATGGTGACCCAGCTGGCAGCTCCTCCTGGGTCAGGGCACCGCTCGCCGGCTGAGCTGGTTGCTGCGGCCACAGGCCAGCTCCCCCTGGGAGGCCAGGAGCCGGCCTAACACCAGGGTGCCCACTCAAGCCCCCCCCCCCACCTCCCTGCAGGCCGACTTCTGCCTGGCAGGAACCGGCATGCAGGGAGGCTGGGGTGGGGCTCGGCCCGCCCGAGCTGCCTGCTCTCAAGCCTTGCCCTTGGCCTGCAGGACGGTCAGGGGGTGGGGCTTGGGAGCATTCCAGGCAGGTGCCGCAGTGGCAGGCTGGCCCTGGAGCCAGCCTGCCGCCACAGTACCCATTCGAGCCCCGCCCTCCCCCGACCTCCCTGCTGGCTCCTGTAAGTGGGGCGCAGGGAGGGGGCATGGGGAGGCGGTCATGCCCCCAGGCACAATTTAGCCCCAGCACACCATTGCAGCAACCATTTGTGAGCTTTCAACTCACAGGTATACTTCCTGGATATTTTTCTTGTTATGCCTTTCAGGGTATAGTTGAATTCCTGGTATAAGTTCTATGCAAAATGGAGACAACTGTTCACTTCCAAGCAGGAAATATAGTTTTGATATGAAAACAGGCTTGTGTGATCTCCCTGTTATTTCTATACCTGTGAAATATAGCACAGTGGCAACAGGACTTCCACATTGGAGGTATTTCTGCCTTTTCCCCACTTCAGTTCTCTGCAAATGGCTACTTGGTGCTGCCTGAACAACCAACCACTTTCTAGAAATGAAAAAAAATAGCCCTGAAATGACCACCATCACCTTAACAATGGGGGTGAATGGGGGAGGAATCTTTTTAAAAATGGCTACCTCGAATTTAGGCCTCTGGTCAGGAAATAATATTTTTTTTTATTTTAAACATTTTCAAACAATCTAAACAGTGGTTTACTCAACCAGCTAATGTGTATGTTCTTGATTTGTCCTGCTAGAGCAAAGAAGACTGCAGTCAACAGGGTTACTGCTTTAAGAACTCTATTAAGAATGAAATATGCATCTGCGTGATGGGTACTGGAGGTGTATCTTCATGCACACAAACATCATGGAAGGTAAAGGACATTATACTGGGATTGTCAGAATTTATTTTAACACAATCCATCCCAAGTCCCAGTGTTGACAACTGTTTAAAAGCTGAATATATATATATAAGAAAGGGGGATACTATCATTCCTGGACCACTGAGAGTTCTGTGTTGAAATGCTGATTGTATGCAAAATAGTTCAAAAGTTTCTGTAGTGAAAAAGTGATCAGGGTGACTTCCACATGTCTTTGGGACTTGACGTTGTTGAGAACACAGTAGATCTGAGGGAAAGCCACAGCACCCCATTTTGGCTTGCTGGATATTTCTAGACTGAGAATTTCTGGTCCACACTGCACTGTGACATCTGATTTTCACATTACAGTTTGATTACGGGAGCGTTTTCATAAACTAAGGCTGAAATTGCAGTGAGGAAAATATTCATGAGCTGAAAAAACGTCATCTAAGACCAATGATCAGTGCAATAGGAGCAGAGTGCCATTAGGGTCGATTGTTAGATTGGGATTTTGGTGTCCTGCTCAGCCAATATATTCTCTGACTTTTCTTGGGGAAGCTGTTCTCTCTTTACTTAGCATCTTTATGAGGATGAAATGTCACCTTGATGGATCTCCTTGGAAAAAGGAATAGATACAAATGTGATTTTAAAAAACCCTCAGAATTATAGGTGTGTATCTGTGTGTAAAAATAGATAACAGTAATATTACTGCTATTCTGTTTGCATTATAGTATTATTGCTATAAAGATATAACAATCTTTATGTTAACCTTAATGGTCCTTATATTTCCTCAAAATGAGATGGTAATTTTTGTAATGAGGAAGGCTGTTCTTCAATGAGATCCTGATCATAAGGGATTTTAAGCAGAGACTCACCATTATTTTGTTTTGAGTTCTTATTTTAGGAGGAGTCTGTTGCCAGAGAAGCTGTTTCCCAGTTCTTTCAGTATGCGAAGGTAGGTGTAAAAATTACTATTATAAGACGGACATTAATTTATTTTAAAAGTATAAATCTTGCTTTGTTGTGTTTGTTTTAACCTCTGGGTGTGTTTCTCTTGTCTAGGCTTATAACATTATCGACCTATCAAAAGATGGACATTATACTTTTTTTGTGCCGCTTGTCGATTTCCAGTGGGATAATACCACAGTAAGCAGTGCTCTGAGATGCCATTCTGCCAGTCACTCAGTATAATTCCGTTCTTTAAGTGGCACTGTTTTTTTGAATTCTGTGTAACAAAAATGAAAAAAGTAATTGTTTCAGCAGTCCAGAGTCCCTTCCATCAGACCTCCCCTCCCCGCCTTTGGCCCAGCATGCTTGACTCAGTAAGGATCGCTGGGAGTGACCATGCGGATAACCAAATGAGAACAAATCCTCAAGCTGCACATGACTTCAGATAAACATGAACTCATTTAATGGTTCTTTTGTGTATAAATGCCAGGGTGGGGTGTAGATCATTGATGACAAGGTGGACAACTGTGTAGCCCCCATCTCCTATTAGCTCCCGTTGGAAACCATGGGGGATGGGGGCACCTCCTTTGGGAGTCCATAGCTTTGGACCCCCTGGACCAAACTTCACAAAATCTGGGTGGCATCAGTAAGAGACTCTCCTGATGATACCACCCAGGTTTGGTGAAGTTTGGTTCATGGGGGCCAATGTTATGGACCCTCAAATGTGTAGCCCTCATTTCCTATTAGCTCCCATAGGGTGTTTTTTCAAAAAGGTGCATATACAAGAAGGTCCAAGAAAATCCTGTGGTAAAGGGGGGAGGAGCACCAGAAACAGAAGTGATCTGTGTTCCATGGTTCAGCTGTGAGCCGATCTTGTGGGAACCTGGATATTTCGGGTGACTATCCCAGGTTTAATTGCCAGTGAGGAAATCACCTTCATTTCATTGGAAACGAAGGCATTGAGCAAAAATATTTGCTCTGTATTTCTATTGAAGGCACTGGAGCAAAAGTAATCATAATATAATGTTTGACTGTAGGCCTTGGGGTTTATCATATACTTAGAGTGATATCTGAATGCTTGTTGATGTTTTGGGTTTTTAGTATAAAATGGTACTTATATGTCCATCATGTAATTCTATAGCAGGGTCCAGAAAATGGACTTGATCTGTGAATTTGTCCAGGCTCAGGTTGGTGGTGGAGTGAATGTTGCTGAACCTCTTGAGAGTTTCCTTTCCATGGGTTCAGATGTGGAAAACATCATTGATAAAAGTGCAGGACATGTGTTAGTGGGTAGGAGATGAGGAAACCGTACTCTAAGTCAGCCATTAATATATTTACATAATGTACAATTGTCATCGAATCAGAAGTAATTCTCGGTGAAATCAGTGGCAAAACTTGGTTATAAGTAGTTTCTTCTGGAAGTAAGCAGTGTCTCACAAATAACTGTGGGTGCTGATGGTCTGAGGACACAGTCCATACAGCCAGATTGCTGTACTGTGGTTCTGCCAGCACCTGGAATAATGGGGCGCCCCAGGCTGTCAGGTCTGAGTATTTAGGTTAATAGATAGAAGATTCCTGGAAAAGACTCCTTGGGTACATCCATCTAATGCTGTTCCTGTACATATGTGGGTAATTTCTTCATTACTTTATTTAATGCTTGCTGGTATTCATCATTGGGTCTGATGATAGAGGCAGGTGAAATATGGTAGGTAGTTCATCCACTCCTTTTAAAGGAGAAGTAATAGTGGCTTAAATTTCAGTTCACTTAATGTTATCTCATAGACCTGGCTTTTGGTAAGAGCTCTGGGAAGATACCAAACTCTGACTTGTACAACTATCCTTTCTACAGCTTTTAGAATGGAAAAAGGGTAGCATCAAGGATTTCCTTCTCTATCACGTAGTCATCTGCCAGCGCTTACTGTCAAATGATCTGGAATTGCTTGATTCCATTACAACTCTATCCGGACACAAAATACAAGTTTCTACAAAAGAGGTACATGCCACTGTTACTAGTCCATTTCCATGTTACTCCGTGCATGCTTTTGCATAAGTGCCCCATGTTGCATGTTCATTGTTCCCCTTACACACTAGATTTGCCAGTGGTAACTAGACTCAAATCCGTATTGTAGCCTCTAGTTGAATAGATTAACATGATAGTAAACAGCAGGACAAACTACAGCTTTTAGATAGGACTACTTCTGAGGAACAAGGGGAGCAGTGTTTGCTTTATGCGAATAGTGGCACTAGCCCCAGTCCTGCTTCAGTCACTCAATAATTGTACAAATGCTGTGAAGAAAAAAGGAGGAACCTTGCCGCAGGGAAAAACCAGGGGTGTGCACTTTTTCCCCCCAGTATTTTTCACATTTGGGCTTAATAGATCCAATATTTTTGGGAATGTCCATAAAAAGCTGAATCCCCTCACCAATATGGGTTTTTTTGCCTTTTTCAAATATTTGAAAAATATTGGGTCCATTAAATTCCATAGGAAAAATTTGTGGGACTTTGGGGTTACTATTTTTAAGGTACAGGAATCATATTTGATGGTGCCTCTCCTTACAAGAACTCCCAGGTTTGGTAAAAATCAGGTCAGGAGGTCCAATGTAATGGGCTCCCAAATGGAGCAAAACTTAGTCAGAGCCTAAGGAGAAGAACCTGCAGCTACACTGAAAATGTGTTCCCTCTGCTTTAAAAAACTGCCCCCAAGTCCCCCACAAAGACTCCCCAAAGAATGTGGTGTTACTGAACATTTTTCCTATAATTCCAAGAATGGTGGGAAAATTTGTCTCAGCTCGATTCTCTGGTCTCACATTGCTTGACTGGAATAAAAAACAAAAAATCACCTTTTTCATCTCTTTTTGTTTCCATATGCATCTGCTATTGGTTCCACTGTGAAAATCATGTTATTTACATGGCTGCACATACATTTCACAATGGAGCAAATCCTGGCTCCCTTGGGTGTTGTGGAGATGTGAAAACAGCATGATGAAAGAAAAAGAAGAAGAGTTCGATTTATATCCCCCTTTTTCTCCTGTAAGGAGACTCAAAGGGCCTTACAGTCTACTTTCCCTTCCCCCCTCACAACGAACACCCTGTGAGGTGGGTGGGGCTGAGAGAGCTCCCAAGAACTGTGACTAGCCCAAGGTCACCCAGCTGGCATGTATTGGAGTTCACAAGCTAATCTGGTTCACCAGATAAGCCTCCACAGAGTGGCACAGCAGGGAATCAAACCCAGTTCTACAGATTAGTGTGCACCTGCTCTTAACCACTACACTACGCTAAAGCTAAAGGCTTTAGAGAGAGGCTAAAGCCACTTCTCCCTCTGTGCTTTGGTTACAAATTGAAAAATGCTGATGTGCATCTGGGAGACACAAAATTCCAATCACACTTGGAATATAAATACAAGGACTTCGCAATGTGTGGATGTGAGAATCCCCAACTGTAGGCATTGGAGTATGTTTGCAAGATGTTACCCCTCACTAATACTTTGTGACCACTAACCAACTGGCGCTTGTGACAACTATATGCATGCCTTTTCCAACCATGATGGTCACCTAGGTGGTAGTTCTGGCTTTTTCCAGGTACTACTAAATGTGCAAGAAATCCCTGTAAGATTTTATTAGCATTCACCATGGTGGGCTTGGGAAAAACACATGGGTTTTTTGTATACCATGGGCAGTGGCAAATGTTCAAAATCATCTTCAAGTCTCTGAAAAGTTATTGCCTTTGCACAGATTACAGTAAGTAGTGTGGAAAGAACAGGAAGGAAAATATCTGTAGTTGCAAGCAAAGAGGCAGTGCCTCGATTCCTCACAATACAAATTGACTGTAAACAGTCAAAAATGTCCACCAAGACAAATCTGCAGTGTACTTTTTCACTCCTGTGATTTCTTAAGGGACTTTTGATCCAAAGGAACCACAAAAGGATGTTGAACATATGTGGCCATAATAATGTTGTACTTTTGGGAAGGTGTCTCTTATTGGGAATGTGCTTTATGTTTTTCTTTCCCAGGATAGTATATATTTAAATAAGGAAGTGAAAATAATTGACAGTGACTTCGAGGGACCAAAGGCTGTTATACATTTCATTGATAAGATTTTAATTCCAAATGATATGCAGAATCATGATGTTTCATCCAATCTATCAGAGGTATGTCTAAAAAATAATTATTTTAAATGAGGTATTAATTTTTAAAAATTAAAACACAGAAGTAGTTCAGTACAAAAATTCAGTTTTTGACACTGATACAATTTTCTATGCAGCAAATGAATTGATATCGAGATTTTAATATTTTTTCATAATGGCTGATTACGCACAAGGCATCTGCTACATGGTGGGGGCAAATGTCTGTCACAGCAAGATTTCTTGTATGGACATAGTTCCTCAAGCCCTGCTTTTACTTTCCATTCTCTCCATGGCAAGACCTGACCTTCTGACATGAGTAAGTCTCAGCTGTGATGCTTCTGGTACCCATAACCATCATTTTTCTGAAGTGATGCTTGATTATTCCAACCTCAGAACCCTGATTTTCCAGACTTCAGGTACATGCATACTGAGGCTGAAAATTTGCGCAGTGCCCCTTTTGGACAAAATGAACCAGAAGGATCGTGTATACTACACTCTCCCTGTATGCACAAACATTGCCTGAAAAGGGCTTACACATGTGACCAAATAGGTAAAATGTCTTTGTGATAATTGATGATTAGTAGAATATATAACATGCTATAGTTGAGTCATCTCTATTATGATTGTAGTCATTGTCATGGCATTGTAATTGTAGGGGATATAACTAAGTCCAACATGGGAAAGCTACATGATTATGTAACAGTTTTAGACATCTGCTCAGTGAAGAAGAAATTTACCTTCTAATGATACTATTTATGTTTTTCAGAAATCCATCACAGAAGTTGCAGAAGCTTATGGATACAAAATCTACAGCAAACTTTTAGAGGTAGATTAACTAACTTCTTGAGCTGCAGTCCTTGTAATGAAATGTCTCCTTACAATACGAAAGTATAACTTCCACATGCAGTTGAGAATACTGGGGTTTAAGTGGGATTGGGAATTCGGTTCTGGATTCTAAAAATACAGATTAGCAAATCTCAGGCCCCTTCTACATATGCAGATTAATCCACTTTCAATCCACTTTCAATGCACTTTGCAGCTGTATATAGCAACATCCACTTGCAAACAGTTGTGAAAATGGATTGAAAATGCATTCTGCATGTGCAGAAGGGCCCTTGGAATCTGAGACAATTGTCTCTAACAGAAAATGTTTTATATAAATCACTCTGGAAACCTGGGATAAATGAGGTGGTTTACTGGTTTTGTAGAGGCTTCATAGCTGCTCTTGCCCTTCTAGGAGTCCTTGCAGATTGCTAACTTTGGGGTTGATGCCTGGGAAAAGTAGCATTTGGGTATGGGAGGGAGCTCACAGTGTCTAGCCTCTGAAGCTGCCTTTTCGTTCAGGGAAAGTGATCTGTTAATTGTAATTTTGGAAGAAACCCATGCCCCACCTGGTGTTTGGTAATCTTGACTAACGGTTAAGCTAGTTCCACCTCCTCGCTGCTTACCTCTCCAGCTGTGAAGCAGTTGGAGACATTGGCTATTGGGGTGGGGAGAATATTTGCCTTGACCCTGTTCTGATGAAAGAGGGTAATGTCATGTCTCTATATGTGGTTCTTATTTTATGAGTCACATTGGCCGAATTCCCACTGAAAATTTAATCTGGATACAACCAAGTTTCAAAAGGATCGGCACCTTTTCATCCAGGTTCCAACATCCTCACTGCAGCATGTTTCTAGTGAAGACACCTAGGCCTGCCCCTTTGGGGGTGCCTGCTGTCAGGGGTGCAATTGTTAAGCTAGCAGCACCAAAATTTCAGAGTATCTTTAGGAGACCCTCCTGATGATACTACCCAGGCTTGGTGAAGTTTGGTTCAATGTGTAGCCCCCATCTCCTATTAGCTCCCATTGAAGTGTTTTTCCCCCCAAAAGGTACATATACAAGCAGGTCCAGGAAAATCCCTCGATAAGTGGGGGGGGGGGTGTGTGCCTGAACAGGACTGATCTGTGTTTCGTGGTTCGGCTGTGAGGAGATCTCAAGGAAACCTGGATAGTTCAGGTGACTATCCCAGGATTAATCACCAGTGAGAATTTGCCCACTGTCATCAGGCACCTCACACTCATAAGAACATAAGAACATAAGAGCAAGCCAGCTGGATCAGACCAGAGTCCATCTGTCCAGCTCTCTGCTACTCGCAGTGGCCCACCAGGTGCCTTAGGGAACTCACATGCAGGATGTGAAAGCAATGGCCTTCTGCGGCTGTTGCTCCCGATCACCTGGTCTGTTAAGGCATTTACAATCTCAGATCAAAGAGGATCAAGATTGGTAGCCATAAATCGACTTCTCCTCCATAAATCTGTCTAAGCCCCTTTTAAAGCTATCCAGGTTAGTGGCCATCACCACCTCCTGTGGCAGCATATTCCAAACACCAATCACACGTTGCATGAAGAAGTGTTTCCTTTTATTAGTCCTAATTCTTCCCCCCAGCATTTTCAATGAATGCCCCCTGGTTCTAGTATTGTGAGAAAGAGAGAAAAATTTCTCTCTGTCAACATTTTCTACCCCATGCATAATTTTATAGACTTCAATCATATCCCCCCCTCAGCCGCCTCCTCTCCAAACTAAAGAGTCCCAAACGCTGCAGCCTCTCCTCATAGGGAAGGTGCTCCAGTCCCTCAATCATCCTCGTTGCCCTTCTCTGCACTTTTTCTATCTCCTCAATATCCTTTTTGAAATGCGGCGACCAGAACTGGACACAGTACTCCAAGTGCGGTCGCACCACTGCTTTATATAAGGGCATGACAATCTTTGCAGTTTTATTATCAATTCCTTTCCTAATGATCCCCAGCATAGAGTTTGCCTTTTTCACAGCTGCCATGCATTGAGTTGACATTCCCATGGAACTATCAACTAAGACGCCCAAATCCCTTTCCTGGTCTGTGACTGATAGCACTGACCCTTGTAGCGTGTATGTGAAGTTTGGATTTTTTGCCCCTATGTGCATCACTTTACATTTTGCTACATTGAACTGCATTTGCCATTTCTTAGTCCACTCACCTAATTTATCAAGGTCTGCTTGGAGCTGTTCGCAATCCTTTGTGGTTCTCACCACCCTACATAATTTGGTATCATCTGCAAACTTGGCCACCACCCCTACCCACCGCTACACTCCATGACCTTGGTTGCCTTACGGTAATGTAGAAGCTGCCACCCTGACCTGGATGGCCCAGAGTCGCCTGATCCTGTCAGAATTCAGAAGAAAAGCAGGGTCAGTCCTGGTTAGTACTTGGATGGAAAATGACAAAGGAAAACCAAGGTCATTAAAGCAGAGGCAGTCAATGGCAAACCATCACTGAATATCTGTTGCCTTGAAAATTCTCTGTGGCCACCATAAATTGGCTGCCGCTGGATGGCACTTCCCACCAGCAAGTGCAAGAAAAACAACAGCCTTCCATGAGGGGATATACAAACATACACAAGAAATCTGTCCTGTGTGTGTACTGAGAAGATTGAAACCAAAACATTGATAGCCTAAAATTGGTAGTACTTGGCAAATCATTGAGCCTTTAATGTTTGTACTTTTCTCTAGGAGAGGACAAAGCCTCCTTTTTGTCTCCCCGTCTCCTCAGTATTTTCTATCTCGTGCCCTTCTCCTGTGTCATCCTTGCCCCTGGGCTTCCAGTTTGGGAACTTAGCAGGGACAGGGACACATATGCCTCCTCCTGTAGTGCCTGTGCATGTTCCAAGGCAGGATGCAAAGGTGCTCTGTCACCTGGCTTAGAGCCTAGTAGTGCAGGGGGGTGTATGGTGGGAGCATCTCCTCCTCTGCTACCTTGACTGTCTCCTGGCAGCCATGGAATAGATAGTGGGAGGCAATGCTGCACACATTGCCATTTTGACTCTTTGAATGTCCACTTGGCTCACTGGGGCATTGAATTGGCTCTCTGCAAACTACACTTATGGATATCAAAAGAACACCCATTGAAAGTAGCTGCCAATTTCAGTCCATCAGTAGCTTGCCATTAATATGCCATTAATATGCAGTATCATAATAAATTACAGTAAACAGTGTGCTAGCTGCAGAGCTGGTGTTTATGAATGCTGCTGCTCATTCCTTTTATGCTGCATTGTGCTGAGTGTTGAACTCTTGCTCTCAGCTTCAAACAGAATAACTGTGAGGGGCATGTGTAAGATGATTGTAGTATCGATAGGAATTTCTTCACATGAGTCGTCACATGTGAGTATTTGTAGAATCAAAAGCTTCTTTATTATTTAGTTGTTACTGATTTTCTACAGCCATCGCATGCCAAACAAGTACCAATTTCCAGTAAAATTGTAACACAAACAGCAATTCACACATCAAATCTACAGTGTAGGTATACTTCGCAAAAAGGGCAGCCATGGAGTCATTCATCAGAAAATTCTTCCCATCCCAGCAAAAAACTCCCTTTAAAAGACCTCCGTAAAGTCTAATTTCTTTTACTTGATAGGCCATTTTTTGAAAAGACAGATTGGTGGGTTCAGATCATTGTGGCTGAGTTCCTTGAAAGGCTTTTTGTTTTGTTTGTTTGAGATGCTGATTGTACACAGATGATTTCATGGCACATGTGCTATTATGGCATGCTACGTTCACATTGTTCTGTGTCTCTGGGCAGGAGGCGGGACTTCTTCCGTTGATTAATGAACCCACTCACCAACCCTTCACCATGTTTTGGCCAACTGATGCTGCATTTAATTCACTTCCTGAGGATAGGAAGAATTGGCTGTACCACAAAGAACACCGAAGCAAACTGGCTGCATATCTCAAACAACTCATGATCAGAAGTGTTCAGGTAAACTGAGCAATGGAACAAAATATAAGCCTCCTTTCCAAAGTGCTCTTGGGCATCCATCCAACAGAACACATGATTGATTGGTTTACTTTATTTATGTCCCGCCTTTCTCTCCCTACGGGGATCCAATGCAACTTCTATTGGTGCTGCTGTGCATGGAGGTGGATGCACACTTGTACAGTTGACAGAAACAGAACATGCAAAAAAAATCTGGATCCATGTCTGGCTGCAAGCTGTATTTAACTGAATAGAGCACTTAGGCTGCCATTCTAAGAACACTTTCTTAGGAGTAAGCCTCATTGAATAAAATGGAATTTATTTCTGAGAAGATCTACTTAGGATTATTCCCTCGAGCAACTAATGGGTACCTGGTGAAGGAAAATGTTAATGAGTAATGCTAAAATGTTAATCAGCAACATAAGGACTTTCCAGCCTCTTTTTTCTGAGGTTTCGGTGCACAGCTGCAATTAGAGAATCAGAAAACATTGATTATAGTTTTCTTAGCACTGAGGGATAGCTTTTGCTATAAATTATTTTATGCTTCTGTATCCCAGAAACACATCTGTCCTGAATAGTGGGTAATATGCAATCTTAAATAATTAATTAGATAAAAAGTATTTCATGGGTTGATAGGCTTACACTGATTCCACTGTTTGGACAAAGAACTGTCCGGAGCAAATGTGGCTGAATTCATGGGAAAATAAGCTAAAGTAGCTTTTGTTTCTCTTCCCATGTGGTCATTTCTTAAAAGTTAACTCTTGTATGGTGTAATTGAAAATTCATAGTCTGATTGCTACTTCCTTTTGCATGTTTCTAGGTATTTCCTTCCATTCTGATACAGCATAAATTGCATTTAACAACTATGCATGGATCTACTATCTCATTTAGCTGCAGCAAAAACAGTCCGGTAAGTATGAGGCTTTAAATCCCAAACTGATGTAGTTTACAAGGCTTTCTGCCCTGATCTGGATGACTGATCGCTGGACAGATCTTGTTAGATCTCAGAGCAGGGTTGGCCCTGGTTAGTACTTGGATGGGAGACCACTAAGGAATACCAGAGTTGAAATGCAAGGCAGGCAGTGGCAAACCACCTCTGTTAGGCAGATTCTGCATGGGCCAAAAACAGTGGTGTGAAAATGGTGTTGTAGAGGAAGAGATAACTTCTCTCCTCTCTGCGTGGGTCAAGACCTTGAGAATACTCACAACTCGGAGACAGAAAATCTTTTAAAATATCTTTTGAAGGTTTTATTGACTACAAAGTCCTTTAATAAACAAAAAATACTGGCAGGCAATCAGTCCATGAAGGGCCAGCAATTAAAAACCAAGTCATAATACACATCCTTGGAAGTACAGATGTTAACTCCATAAGCAAGCACTAAAGCTCTAAGCAACGAACAGTATAGTTGCAACTAACAGCTACAAGCGAAAAAAAGAGGTTTAAGCCAGCCTGAATAGGCAGTTATAGAAAACATTACCCCTCAGGTGATCTATATCACCCATTAACACAAGCATGTAGTATGACTCATGATTCTTGTTGGATGCTAAACATTCCATTGTTAAAGAAACCTCATGCAGCTGGTCCGTGACCTTCAATTAACTGTTGTCTAGTGCCAAGTGGGAAGCAAGAAAAAAAACTAAGACAGGAAATTATTTAGAAAGCTGCTGCACTCTCATAGCTTTGACTGAGGTAATAATGGCAATTCCTCCACAAGTGTAAACCCTTTTACACCATTTTAAACTATTTTACACCGTTTTCACACCACTATTTTTGGCCCATGTGGAGTCCGCCTTAGTCTCTTGCTTGAAAACCTACTGGGTTGCCAAATGTTGGCTGTGACTTAGTGGTACTTTATACCCACACAAGGCTTTCTAACAAGATGCAGACAAAAGCCTATAGGATCATAGCCTGAAATTCCCCTGCCCCTTAAACAGTTCTGGGGGATTCAAACACCCTTTCCACACAACTCTCCTAAAATGTTTGTAAAACATTTGTAAAAAAAAATTCAATCCCTCCTGCCACTTTGGTTCTCATTCACCTCCTTCCTGGCCCCATTATTGTAAAAAAAAAAAACCTTTTACATTTTGTGTTGAATTGACGCTTCAATATTTCGCAACCTTGTGCTACATTCTGTACTTCCTGTATACTCGATGCTTCGAAGTTTGCTCCCCCTGCCCCAAATAAGAGAACAAACAGAGAAATGCGGCAGATAAACAGGCAAGGGGAAACTGAGTGAGCTCAGAATATGATGCCGAGGAAGTTCAGAGAAGTATGAGAAATATAGTTAGTAGATTGCACAGTAACAGAAGACACTTTCAAAAAGTTTCAGCCAGATAATCGTTTTAAAAGGGGATTCATTTAAAATGTTTTGAGGCTGGAAATAAGATGTTTTGGGGTTAAAACAGTGCAGAACTCCATGGAGGAAACATTTTATTTCTTGTCTCAAAACATTTTAAATGAATTGTGCAGAAAGGCCCATAGCCATCATCAACTTGGTGGAAGTGGACATTCTTCAGCTACAGTACATAAAGAAACACAGGAGGAACCTTAAGGCCTACATGCAATGTAGTAGAGGAGAAAGAAAGAAGTTGACTGAGGGACAATTATACAATACATGTGATGTGAGTCTGGGCAAGGGTGGCCACCTTGCTTCATTGCTACACAAAGAATCAGTGCAACTCTCCTTGAAGCTTTTGTGCTGCTCTGTGTGGCTCCAAAGGCTGCAAGGGGAAGGAGGGTCTTCAGGCTTCCTTCCTATGCTATAGAAAGGGCCTGCAGGGAATAATTTCCCCTTCCTTGGCCCTACTGTAGCTGTTTCCATTGATGAAAGTGATGCAGAATGAAAGCCTGAAGCCACTACTTCCCCCTATCAGCAATCAGAGCCACACAGCACACATTTTCAAGATGAGTTACACAGATTCTACATCCAACAAGTAAGGTTGGGCACTTATGTCCCAACTTATGTCACATGTATTGGGTATTATGGCACTGAGAGACTGGGTGGCTAGAGGACATGTAGTCAAGGAGGCTGGAAAAATGAGTTCCAAAAGAGAAGCCAATGTTTTAAAATGATCAGGACCAAATTAGAGTAGTAGTATTTATTTACATTTGTAGGACCAAATTAGAGTAGTATTATTTATTTACATTTGTAGGACCAAATTAGAGTAGTATTATTTATTTACATTTGTAGACCAGTAATAAAAAGAAAATTTTACATTACATCTTAAGTAATAAAATAGACCCAATAAAATATACATCATTGACAGCCAAAAGGTCCATTATCTGCAACTATAATAATTTTAGCACTGGATATAACCAAGGCCCTCACCGACCAAATCATACCACTTTTTACATACAAGAGAACAAAATTTGAAATTTTGGCACCTTTATCATCAAGGAGAAATTTAGTCAGTAGCTGAAGGATGATTTGAATATTTAAATCTATGTATCAGAGGCAAAATTAGACAGATCCTAATTTCAATATGTACTTCACAGTGAAGTAATATATGTGAAACCATCTCTATCATCTAATCATTACGTAGACAGTGCCACAACTCAAAAGGCTGATTCTGAAATTTTCCATATGGAACAGCAGACAGTAGGGCATCTGGAGCTTTGAAGAAGGCCCACCTAGACCTGAAAAAAGGAACGGTGGAACGATAAGGGGCAAGAGATAAGCCTGACCATGATTTTCGAACTTTATGTGGGTTAGGAAAAAGTTCAGTCTCATCCTACATTTCAATATTGCTGAGTGACCAGAGACTTTGCTCTTCCTAGTCCTATTTCCAGCAATTGTTCTAGACTTATCTTGGCTAGGTTTTTTTTTATTATTATCCTGGTACACCATAGTGAATATGGAGCAGCTGAGAGGAACTGAGGCATTAGTCCAATTGGATTTAGATGAATTTTCAACTAGTAATTAATTGTAATTAGTCTCTATCTTGTGTGGACTGGCCTCTTTTCTAAGCACAGCCTTGGCTTTAAATTTGGAGGTATTAAAGAATGCCCTAAGAAAACACTGCTGAACTCTCACCAGTAAAGTTACTGTATGACCCCAATTGAACACCATACGTAAGTTGGGATAAGGTTTTAGCCAACTATAATTTGATGGCTATTCAAATAAAAACACTGCCTTTGGTCATAAAAAATCTAAAAATGGCCCAGAGTGGATTGCAGATTGAATATGGGCAGTATTTTTTTGTTATATTGGAATACTATGCCTAAGTATTTAAAACATTTAACTTGTTCAATTAGATGCCCGTTCAACTGTCAGGAAGATCTTTAAAACTTGCTGCTGAAATGCACTATCTTTGTTTTTGCGGAATTAATGATTAACTGTTTTAAGCTCCTAAAGCTCATTTAAACCCAACTCCTGATTGTGAAAGGGTGCCTGTATTGTCTGCATACATATGGATGGGTAATTTTTCCCCCTCTTATTAGTTTTGGGGCATGTGTGTATATGTTCTGATTTGATCTAGAACACACGGATTTGTCTTTTTTGGCTATCCAAAATCTTTGTCCAACACTACATTTTGAAGGAATCAGCTTTCTTCAAAGTCAGCTTTCACAACCATACGTAGAAATGGTAATGAGGAATATGAATGGTCTTGACCTTGCCTGTCAGTGACACATCTGTACACTTAAGAATCTTTTTTAGATTCTTCATAGCTGCCCATCCCAGTCTACCCCTGATTTCTTCATTGCAGTCTCCCTTTTACTTGGTAGTGGAGCTAAAGAATAGAAAATCTTGGAAGAACTTTCAACTTTTTCATCATCAACCTTAAAGCTGTGTAATTCTCCTGTAGTCATTACTTTTGTCTTCTTTATATTCAGCTGTAACACTATTTTAGTACTTCCTGCTTTAACGTTCATCAGGAGTTGTTTCAAGTCTTCACTGTTTTCTGCCAGTAATATAATAATATCAGCATATCTCAAATTGTTGATGTTCCTTCCACCAACTTTCACTCCACCTTCATCTAAATCTAATCCAACTTTCCTTATTATATGTTCTGCAAACAGATTGAAGAGATAGGGAGATAAAATACATCCTTGTCCAACACCTTTGTCAATTAGAAACCTTTCTGTTTCTTTTTATTCTGTTCTAACAGTAGCCTCTTGTCCAAAGTATGAGTTGTGCATTAAAACATCGCTTTACACACATTCTTCTGCATAAGAAGATTTTAGCTGGTTGCTACTTTTAATGCCACATTTCAATCTTTGCTACTTTTAATGTCAACATTGCAATCAAGCCTGCCTTCCTGGGCAACAGTGGCCAAGAAGCAATAGGTGGATGGGATGAACTTCACATGCCGATTTGAACACAATCTTCTGCTATTTCTCTCATTCTTGTAGGGCTATATTCAGACAGACAACACGAAGATTATACACAGCTATATGGAATTTAATGTGGGTATTGCTTACGGTATTGATCAGCTGCTGGAACCTCCAGATCAGGGAGCCCGCTGTGATGAGTTTCATCCTGCTGTGATTGCGGTGAGTGCTCAGATTTTTAAAACATGCACACTTATGAGTGTGAGCACCTGTCACCCTTCCAAAATGTTAGCCTAGAAGACAGGTGCTAGGCTATTTCACTTGTGAGGCCCCTCCCAATCCCCCCCCCCGACTAGAAGAAGATGGGGTTCACAAAATGTAATCTACTTCAATGAGGTCCTGGAGGGAAAAAAATCCTGGAGGTCCTGAAAGGACATAAAACAATGCTAAGACAGCATTATTGTGAAATGGAGTACAAGAAAAATTACTGAAAATGACTGGTGGGTTGTTTAGAGACCACAGTACATTATGAACAGCATGTGTAAGAAAGGCCTATGACCATGTCAGAAAAATATTATATACCTTGGTCGGAAGCTCCCTAAATTTTAATGCCAAAACTATAGTTAAATCCAGCACTGTCTAGAACAGGACTTCAGGGTCGATACCAGGAATCCGATAACCCTATCAGCTTCCCACAGCATGGGCCAATTGGCCAATTGGCCATGCTGGTGGTAGGGGCTGGATAAATTGTAGTCCCTGGAACATCTTGAGAGTCAAAGCAGGTTCCCTACCCCTGGTCTAGAAGAACTGGGTCACATTTCCATGTAGAATGGAATTAACGAAACCTAAATGAAGTTAAGTCTCCTAGAGCCATTTTAGGTCAGCATGACAGAGGGGGATTGAAGCACCCACATCATGTAAATCACTGTCCTGATCCACAGATGCCTGGGAAGCATGGACACTCCAGTCCACTTGTGCTCCAAAATCCTCATGACAGCCCTGAGGACTTTGCATTTTGAGAATATTCTGGCTAATGCAGCTGTGGCCTATGCTGGGTGGGATTTAGTGGTAAATGTCAATAATACATTCCCTCTGTGTGTGTGTTCTCCTTCCACATATCCTGTGCCTAGGACTCTGAATGTGGCTCCTGTATATATCCCCTTCCATGTCCTTTTAGATCAGTTGAACAAGCAAGTTCTTGCATTGTTAGCATCATGTATAAAACAAGTATTGAGCATGTGACTCATGTAACATGTATTAACCTTTGGTATTTTAATGGAATCCCAAGAAAATGTGGTAAGATCCAATTTCGCTTAACTGGCATCTGCAAAGTAAACAGTTTCAGAAGATGTTAGAATAAACTCAGTTTTTCCAGCTGTGTTAAGCAGAATTTCAATTGCAGAAATCAGAGTAAGGCATTGATCAAGGCATTGTCTCTTTGATTCAAGGTCTTGGTTTACACAAGTGAGTCAAGGATTGCAGGCCTAAAATTACTCACTAGGGGTAAAGCAGCTGGGCTACTCAGCAAGGGAAGTTGGGGTGGGGATTATCTGTCCTTTCTGGAAAATTCTGACATTGCTGTTCAGTGGAAAGGTCTCCTAAATAGTGTTCCAGAGGGAAAAAATAGCTCTATCATTAGTTTCAAATATAAAAAAAAAACTAGACATTTTTCAACAAATTTTCCCTCCTGATATAGGGACCTATCATGAGTTGCTTGTATAATGGACATGTACCTTTAAGCAAACCAGTCCCACACGACATTGTTGAAAGGAGGCCTTACTTCCCACAATTCCAACTCAGAAGAAATCTATGGAATCTTTTTACACGTAAGAAGGGGTGCAAGAGAAAATGTGTTACCCCCAGGTGGACATCCAAGTGCTGCAAAGATCACTATGGAAGAAATTGTCAAGGTAAGGGAACTTTATCATGCCACCTTATCCAAACAAAGCATTGGGCTTTGCTCATATAAAAGCAGGGTTTTTTTATTTATTCATTAATTCATTTATTATTTCACATTTTTATCCCACCCTATTCGGAAAGGCTCGGAGCGGATTACAATTTAACACCATAATTTTTTTAATTACCACTAAAATTGCAAAACACCTATAACATATTAAAACAACAAATTAATAAATAATGTCGATAAAAAATATATGGTGCATTTTAAGTTAATCGGTGATAGTCTCATCCCACTCTCTTTCCCACCTCAATCCCTAGTTCTGAGATCTGAGAGGAGCTGTTAGGCACCGGCTACTAATTGAAAAGGCCTGTGGGATAATCCAGTTTGGTAAGCCCCATGGAATGGAGATTGCTCTCAAGAGGGTTCTAACTCTCATTGGTAGTTTGTTGCCTAGTTGCCTATGTGAGACTAGTTATATAGACAGAAGTTATAAAGTAAAGTATGTTTCTCTGTTTGAACCACATGATGATGCGATCACACAAGGTGAACACACAAGGAATACCTTTGCCTTGCTAGGTATACACCATATGGGACCACATGGTGCTGAGCTATGTAACCAAGTTAGTTTTAGGATAGAAAGCTGTTCTTTATTTTTCTTCCATGTAAACCTCCCTTCCTAATAGAAAGTAAACTCATTTTTATAAAACCAGCAACTATCTGATGGTCTCTTCTTCTGCTACTCTGCTAAATATTAAGTTAAGAAACCCAACACAAAGCCAGCTGGATGTCTCGTGTGGAAGCCAGCCAGATGTCTCTCGGGCTGGGGACTGACAAAAGCACCTCTTCCCCATGAGCCAGGGTCCTTTAATGGGCACACATGTCATAATATTGGCTCTCAATAAGAACACTGTGAAGAGAAGGTGCTTCTAAGCGGCCATTTCTATGCATTTTACTGACTTCTAAGTGGGTTTTGCTTTCATTTTGTGCAATATGGCATGATTTTCGAACTTTTAGATTTTTCATGTTAAAGGAACAAGCCCCTTATGACTGCAAACGAGGGTAGTTTCAACTATCTGTGACCTCTTTCTGCTAGCCATACCCTAGTGCCCTGTGTGTACACACTGACATAGTTCTCATGAAAAAAAAACAATATGGGGATGAAAATGTCCAATTACTACATGGATGAACACAGTTTTTTTTGTCACATGTGCCTTTGTCTTTAAAGAAGAACTCCAGGGCTCTCCTTAGATCAGGACATCAGTTTCTGTCAGCATGGCCAATTGGCCACCTGGCCATGCTGGTGGCAGGGGCTGGATGGGAATTGTAGTTCCTGAACATCTGGAGAGCCGCAGGTTCCCTACCCCTGGTCTAGAAGAACTGGGTCACATTTCCATGTAGAATGGAATTAACGAAACCTAAATGAAGTTAAGTCTCCTAGAGCCATTTTAGGTCAGCATGACAGAGGGGGATTGAAGCACCCACATCATGTAAATCACTGTCCTGATCCACAGATGCCTGGGAAGCATGGACACTCCAGTCCACTTGTGCTCCAAAATCCTCATGACAGCCCTGAGGACTTTGCATTTTGAGAATATTCTGGCTAATGCAGCTGTGGCCTATGCTGGGTGGGATTTAGTGGTAAATGTCAATAATATCCTCTGTGTGTGTGTTCTCCTTCCACATATCCTGTGCCTAGGACTCTGAATGTGGCTCCTGTATATATCCCCTTCCATGTCCTTTTAGATCAGTTGAACAAGTAAGTTTTGCATGAAAGCATCATGTATAAACAAGGCTGAGCATGTGACTCATACGATGTATTAACCTTTGGTATTTTAATGGAATCCTAAGAAAATGTGAAGATCTAATAAGTTAACTGGCATTTGAAGAACAGTTTCAGAAGATGTTAGAATAAACTCAGTTTTTCCAGCTGTGTTGGCAGAATAAATTGCAGAAATCGTAGTAAGATGACAAGGCTGTCTTTGAGATTTTATGTCTTGTTTACACAAGTGAGTCAAGGATTGCAGGCCTAAAATTACTCACTAGGGGTAAAGCAGCTGGGCTACCTAGCAAGGAAGTTGGGGTGGGGGATTATCTGCCTTTTCTGTACCCTGACATTGCTGTTCAGTGGAAAGGTCTCCTAAATAGTGTTCCAGAGGGAAAAAATAGCTCTATCATTAGTTTCAAATATAAAAAAAAAACTAGACATTTTTCAACAAATTTTCCCTCCTGATATAGGGACCTATCATGAGTTGCTTGTATAATGGATACATGTAATCTTTGCCAAACCAACCTAATACCTACATTGTTGAAAGGAGGCCTTACTTCCCACAATTCCAACTCAGAAGAAATCTATGGAATCTTTTTACACGTAAGAAGGGGTGCAAGAGAAAATGTGTTACCCCCAGGTGGACATCCAAGTGCTGCAAAGATCACTATGGAAGAAATTGTCAAGGTAAGGGAACTTTATCATATTATCTATCCAAACGTTACTGCCTTCGCCTGCTGTTTTGCTTGGTTCGTCAACTACTACGCTATTTTATCCCAAATCATTCGAAACCGAGCGACGGCTGCAATTTAACACCGCTAATTTTTAATTACCACTAAAATTGCAAAACACCTATAACATATTAAAACAACAAATTAATAACAATGTCGACAAAAAATATATGGTGCATTTTAAGTTAACCGGTGATGTCTCATCCCCACTTTTCCCACCACCCTAGTTCTGGAGATCGAGAGGAGCTGTTAGTACCGGCTGGCTAATTGGAAAAGGCCTGGTGGATAATTCAGTTTTGTGCCCCATGAATGGAGATTGTTCCCGCAGGGCTCTAACTTTGGCTGGTAGTTTGTTGCCTAGTTGCCTATGTGAGACTAGTTATATAGACAGAAGTTATAAAGTAAAGTATGTTTCTCTGTTTGAACCACATGATGATGCGATCACACAAGGTGAACACACAAGGAATACTAACAGTTAGGTATACACCATATGGGACCACATGGTGCTGAGCTATGTAACCAAGTTAGTTTTAGGATAGAAAGCTGTTCTTTATTTTTCTTCCATGTAAACCCTTCCTAATAGAAAGTAAACTCATTTTTATAAAACCAGCAACTATCTGATGGTCTCTTCTTCTGCTACTCTGCTAAATATTAAGTTAAGAAACCCAACACAAAGCCAGCTGGATGTCTCGTGTGGAAGCCAGCCAGATGTCTCTCGGGCTGGGGACTGACAAAAGGTTCCCCTTCGATGAGCTGAGGGGCCTTGAAGGGCAATATGTCATATTGGTCATTTCAATAAGAACACCGTAAGAGAAGGTGCTTCTGGTGGGCCATTTATGCATTAATGACTCCCCATGGGTTTTGTTTTCATTTGTGCACAGTGGCATGATGAACTTTTAGATTTTCATGTTAAAGGAACAAGCCCCTTATGACTGCAAACGAGGGTAGTTTCAACTATCCAGACCTCTTCTGCTGTATTACAATTCTAGTGCCCCAAAAATAACACGATATGAAGTTCCTATGAAAACAATATGGGTCGTCCAATTACCAGCATGATGAACACAGTTTTTTGTCACATGCCTTTGTTCCAGGTTAGTTGAACTGCTTTTCCAGATACCAGTTATTTCATCAGTCTTCAGTCAGAAGGCCAAATTGGGCCGCCGCAGGGCCGATAAAATCAGTTCCTGAAACATCTGGAGAGTCGCTATAGTTCCTCTACCCTGTGTTATTAGGCAAACCATTAGTAATTTTTTAGCAGATTCTTGAACTTGAGACTCATGGCCATCCAGACTTGAAAATAGTGGGTTACTGCAAATATTGAAAATAGCTGGTTAAAGTAATCTAAAAAGGTACATTCTCATGCTGCACACATAGACCAAGGACAGATTCTTTTTTTAAAAAAGCTAATGCTTAAAGGGCATTTACATGCCTGAAAACACACAATAGATGTGTCGAGTGGATGTCTTCAAAACTTGATCTGTTCAGCATGTAGTGGAAAGTTAGATTCCTACAGGAGTAGAAAGAGTTCACAGAAGTGGATCTTTCACTGCCTTCCTATTTTCCTAACATCCCTTTGTTCCTGGCCCCTTTACATTTGCTGCTTTTGCAAGTGAAAGCAGGAGAGCACAGGAGACCCATTCCTCTTGTGTGGTTGGAAAAAGTACTCCACCAGCCTTCCTCCACTAGTGGAGGAGGAGGGAGTTAGTTTATTAGTATGTATTATTTAGCTGCTTAATCGAAAAACGTGGAAAGAACTTGCATATCGGGTCACCAAGGGTCGAGAATGACTGAATGGATAACATCAACATCATTATTTAGTTGAGATGTCCTAAAAATTGCAGTACTCTACTTAACCAAACCATGTTGAGGAATGAATGACTTCTAATCAGCCAATAATTTCTAGTAGATTTTTCCATTCCCTTGTGGTCCATGGTGGCAGAGGTAAGGCAAATGACCCTCTCTGAACTTCTAAACAAAACAAAGCAAGCTTCTTTGGATGGAATAAAGTTCTGTTTTTACACATTTTTACTATTTTGTTCTTAAATTGACACCAACAATGCTTTTCAAGGAAGACTGGAAAAAAATCAAAGATGTTTTTAAGCACAGTTGGTTGGATAACATTATGGTGTTCTGTCTTTTCAGCATGTCCTGGGGGGCTTGAAGCACTATGCAGTAACCGTGGTGACTGTGACGATGGGTTTTATGGTTCAGGACAATGCATCTGCAAAGAGACATTCACTGGTACAGCTTGTGAACTGTGCATGCCAGGCCGATATGGGTTAGACTGCAAAGGTATGGCCATGTTCTCAACAACAGCCCCCCCTCCCCCAAAGTTTGATCCTTGTGGTCTGAACTGACCATCACAATTTCACAGTTAATTTGCCAGCAACAGACTCTGATAGCCACTTTATACATGTTTGTTCACAGATATGTGTTCAAATGCAGCAAAAAATGTATGCATAAGCATATCTGAAAATTGCATATGAGGATGTTTCTTTTTTTTACCTGGAACATTTTGAAAAGCTGATGCCTGGATGCAGCCTTCAGATTTGTTTTGTTGAAAAAGTTTTTTTCCCATTAAGTAACCTCCCAACAAGATTTGTAATATTTACATTAATAGAAAAATAAATACTTCAAGGTAAAAAAGCAAGGTACCTGATCTACTCATAGTACTGGTTTATACACAGTCTACACATCATAATGTGCCAAACATTCTCCTCTGGGGCAATCAACTGTCCCTTAGCTAACCTGAAGCTATAATGGCTACTTCCATTCCTTTGCAGAATGTAATTGTACGGAGAATGGGATATGCAACGAAGGATTGCATGGAGATGGCTTCTGCTTCTGTGCTTCAGGATGGACAGGAGAGCGCTGTGAAATCCCACTAGGTAAATGTACCTAGCATCCTATTCCTAGCGTCATCTCAGAAAGCATCTCGGGGAAAGGATCTGATAAGCACATCTCAAAGCTGGTTAGGAAAAGATGTTTGGAGAAAGGGCAGGATAAAAATCTGGTAGATACATAAAAAATAACTTCTGTAGATGAGACTGAGAGGCAAGTTGCTAGCCTAAGGCTACTCAGGAAGCTTCATGGTTGAGTGAAACATTAAATCTTAGTCTCTACACTTAAACTCAACAGACGGTTCCAAAGTAGATGAGTTGTGATAATGTAAATGACCCTCGATCTATATCAGGCAAGAGCAAAGGTAGGTTTTGTCTAATCCGACACCACATGCTGATGACATCCTTTGGAAAAGAGAGAAGTGCAATTTCTTTTTTAAAAGTTTTTCATCCATCAAGGTGAGCAGTTAAAAGTGTAGAAAAGAATGAATTTATTTATCATTTATTTATTTTCTAAACTTATACCCTACCCTATATGGAGGTCTCAGGATGGCTTACAGAATTGCAAACTTCAATAAAAACAACATTAAATAACTCCATCACAGAACAGTTCCAGAGTATTACCCACCCACATACCCTCCCCCACCCCAGACCAGCAGCTTCTAGAGGGGGCGTCATGGAGGTCAATGGCTGGGCCAGAGTGAGGGGAACTGCGCCTGGGGCATGCATGCACCCTGCACCCCTGCCACACCCCTGCTCACCCCCTTCCCGGATCGCCCCATCACACCCCCACACTGGCGCATTCGGTGCGTCGTGCACCCCCCTTCCTCCTTGGCACTACACTACTGGTCAAAGGCCAAAGGTTTTAGTGAAGAGGAAAGACTTTGCCAGATGCTAAAACCCATAAAAGGTTAATGCCTGGCAAATTTCCACACAGAGGTTGTTCCATAGTTTGGGGCCAGCCACAGAGAAAGTCCTCCCATGTACTATCTCTCTCCACATCTCAGTGGGGGAAGAGACAATAAGGAGAGCCCCTCTACTCAACCTCAGTGCTCCTTCAGGTGCAGGTGCAGGTGCTCCTTCAGATAGGTGTGACCAAGCCATTTAGGGCTTTAAACCTTGAATTGGGCTCAGTAGCAAAATTACAGAACAGGTTGTTTTGTGACCTTCATATGTTTTGTCACTTGCATTTCTGGTTTTGTGAGATACTTTAGCAAAAGAAAGGATTTTTTAATGATGCTTTTTTCTTGGTTAGTAACACATTTTCTTTAATTAGAACTTTGAAAACCAAATTTAGTTTAAAAGTTGTGTGTAGTAATGAATATAATATAATTTCTGGAACTGAACATGAAAGTGAATTTGGCTGTTTTTCCTGACTTATTTCATGTCTAGCTGCGACACCCAAGTGTTCCCCAGCCTGCCATCGTAATGCCGTCTGTCGATTTAATAATACCTGTGAATGCAATTTGCATTATGAAGGAGATGGGAGGATATGCACAGGTATGACTGAAAAAATCTGTTTTGGTTAGGGACACCATCTTAATAGTGAATGGTTTTCTACATCACCTCAACATATCAACAGTTTCCACAATTTGGCACAGATCCAAACAGTGGATTTATCCCATGGCTTTGGTTCAAACGAGACATAATGTCTGACACAAGTCAGTTCATAATTCATTCATTTATATTCTGATCTTTGCACAGTCAACCATGACATCAGGGAACTGAAGTTCTCAATGTGCCAAACCCCAATTTGGCTTGGATCCAAGGTATCCACTTGTGTCAGACATGCTGAAGGTGGCCTGCACCTAGAGTGTGCCATTTTTTCGCATTGAAGTTCTATCATGCAAGATTCAGGAAGATGTGTTATTTCAAATGGAAACTGGCTTACTGATCACAACTTGTTCCAAGGAATTATGGAAATTATAGTTCTAAGGGCAACCACCCATGTCAGATTAGGAGGAGAAATGGCCCTGGAAAATGGCCCCTCTTTTGGCTTCTTCCCTAGCCCACTCCAGTCCCACCTCACCAATGGAGGGAGGAGAGAATGCCTGCCCAGTCAGACCTGATCAGGAGGTGCCTGGCTAAGCTGGGTGGCCAGGCAAGGTGAAGCTGGGTGAACTTGTCTCTCACTGGGCAGACCCATCCTGTCGCATGTTGTGGTGAGGGCAGGGGAAGCACATCCCATACCTTGCTTTGGTGAGATTGGGCTTGGGAGGGCATACCCCTCACCCTGGGTGACCTAATCCATACTGTGTGGGCCTTGCTCCTCATGGCTGCAAGATCACAATCAGAGGTGCTTTACTGGGTTGCTTGTTCTGCTGCAGTGATTGACCAATGTGGCGATGATAATGGAGGCTGCAGTGACTATGCAAACTGCACACAGATTGGAACTGTTGTCTCCTGCGCCTGCTTACCAAATTATCAGGGGGATGGCTTCTTCTGCAGTCCTGTTGACCGGTGTGCAGATGGCAGCAACGGGGACTGCAGTGAACATGCCACGTGCATCAGCACAGGTCCTGTAAGTACAATCCTGCTTATAGGAAACAGAAAACAGGAGGGGGAAGGTGGTCCTGCTGTGAGTGGGTCCTTGAGAGGTTTCTGCCTGGTGGCTATTTGCAAGAGTTGTTTATTGTGGAATGGGAATGGGAAGTAGGGATAATACATAGCCAGACATACATATATTCTAACTCTATAATACATTTTCTTTCCCCCTTTGGCAACACCCTATATGGCTGCAACTGCATATAGGAAGCAGATGTTTTTCCAAGCTAGTTATGATAACAGAAGATGTGACCTCTAAGCTTTCGTGAAGGAATTAAAAACTCAGCCCGCTTGGACTGGTAGATAAAAACTGGGTATTTTCTTATGCTGAGCAGCTGAAACTTGGGGAAAGCAAAACATAGTTTATCTGTTTCAGTCCTCCTTGTACTTCATACTGGAAAGAACTCCCCATGGCACATCAGCCATTAGGAAGGGCTGGGGCACTCTCTGACAATCATGTCAACCATTGACAAGTTTCCAGTTAGGGAATCTTCTGGAAAAGTAACTAATAGACCACCATTGTTTCCACAAAACACATGCAACTGACATCTTTGTATATTTTAATGATTTCTACATTGTGCTATAAATATATTTGGGAGAGCAGTCACGTTTATGGTGTAACTCAGGAATTAAACCCATGATCCCCACAACGGGCGATACTTAATCATTTTCAGTCAGCTTGCAACCAGTGTTGTTGGGGTTTTTTTAATTGTGTGGTACAGCGGGGGTTATTTTTACTGTTTGTTTATTTACTGTATGTGTAGTCTGCTTTTATGCCCAGACTCAAGATGGATTACAACACCACTTGTAATCCACTTTATAATCCTATGAGAGGTTTTGCCTTGCAGAATACTCGGCGGTGTGAATGCAAAGCTGGTTATGTTGGAAATGGAGTACAGTGCTTGGAGGAAGCAATCCCACCTATAGACCGTTGTTTAGATGAGAATGGGCATTGCCACTTTGAGGCTATCTGTACTGACCTTCATTTCCATGGTACGTGTTCCAGTTCTGTAACTTTTAAAACAGTTTTTGTTTTAGAACAGTGCCATGTTATCCATAACGCTAGGCTAGGGGTTTCTACTCCTGAATTTGAGAACTCCATAAATTAAACTGGAAAAACTAGATATTCCCTGTTGGCAAATAGAAAGGCCTATCTATGCAGCTCCAGTCATGATTGCCTTTATTTGCTGTACCAACATAACTCTTGATAGGTTTCCTTCCTTTGAATTCCAACATTTTGCTAATGGCTTTCTTTGCCTGAAGATACTTTTTTTTTAACTGTTGTGATTTGGGCACATCTTTAACCATCTTTAATTCATCCATAATAATTCATTATGATAAAAAAGAGAGAAAGTGAGATTCTGATTATACAGCTATAGAAGTTAATTATGTATATGGCTGGGGTGCTGTGTGGTTTCCGGGCTGTATGGCCGTGTTCTAGCAGCATTCTCTCCTGATGTTTCGCCTTCATCTGTGGCTGGCATCTTCAGAGGATGCGGCCGTGAAAGCCTTCGACAATATGTATACGACATTACAAAATTTATGTTGCCTAAGTGTATAAACTAATTCACATCGTAGATAGAAGAAAGAGAAAAAGAGAAACGAGAAAAGAAGGGGGGGGGGGAGAGAGAGTATTAACTCAAGGTTGTGATCCCTGCCTCCTTGATTGTATATCTGTTGTGTCCCCCCTTCCAATTTGCTTCCTTTCCCACTATTATTCCTGTCTCTGCCGCCACAGCCTTTAACACTGTACACCATCTTTAAAAGATCTTGCAATCAGAAGAAATCTCACACATAAATTAAACATTTGCAACTGTCTCCAGTTTGCTTGCTGAAGTTGGATTTAGTGATTGAAGACAGATTATATGGACATGTCAAACAGCCCTTTTCCAAATTTGACTGAAATGGTATTAAAACTGCAACAATATTGTATTTTTACTCTCCAGACAAAACAGCTGGCATCTTCCACCTCCAGTCCCCCAATGGAAAGTACAACTTTACTTATCGAGAGGCTGAAGCCCGCTGTGCCGCTGAGGAAGCTACCTTAGCTACCCTTCAGCAGCTGTCTGCTGCACAGCAGGTAATCCTGTAGGCAGTGCCTATTCATAGTCACAGGCTTATTTTGCCTCCTATCGGGTCTAGATATTTCAGTTGCTGTTCTGTCAAATTTCTGTGTACCTTTGACCTTTTGCTGGGAAATACTGAGAGAATGTCTCACGGATCAGCCATTGGCCTCAGCTAGGTGATGCCACATCCTTCACTGCTCGGGTGCATCACTTGGAGACTACTGTACTATGGATGTTTTTCTTGATTTATCTGCAAAAAAAACCTCACAAAAGGTGAAGATGGGCTTATGATTACTATAATCAGTAAAGTATTCATCAGTAGTGAAAAAAATAGTGAACAGTATAAAAAAGGCCTGTGAACATATAGTAAAACCATCAGTGAAGTAAAACTAATTAGAAGAGTAAATAAAAATGTTGTCAAGGTCTAGTTTGGCTATGCTGGCAAGGGCTGATGGGAATCATAGTGCATGAAAAACTGGAGGGCCATAGGTTGGAGAAACCAGGTCTAAATAATCCGAAGGAAGTAACTATGAGAAGGAAGTCCAGAGTCAAGATGACAACTCGTAAAGATATTGCTTCCAGATGGTTTTCAAAGGCAGCCCCATATGCAGCACATTGCTATAGTTCTATCCAGATATGATCAAAGTATAAATCCCTACCAGTGGTCAAGTCATCCATATAAAGAATAATGTAGTTCTCACACTAACCAAAGGCACTGCATACTGCAGGAAAAAATGGTCTTATTTTCCTTGCCTCTCTCCTAGTGACAGTTGTCAATAAGGACAGTGTTCAGCAGAGGCATATCGGGGGGAAATGGCGCCTGGGGCAACACTTGCTCCAGGCGCCAAAACCACCCCTGCCCCCTCTCACGCGCACACACCCCCGACTTACCTTAGCCTGCAGGAGCAGCAGTTCCGGGCAACCTGGCAGGGCTAGGCCAAAGGGCACGAGGCAGGCCCTTGGCCAGCTCTGGGCTGGGAACCTGCTGTGGGACCGTCACGCACCCCTCAGAGGCTCCGCCAGCTAAAGGAGCAGCCGGGCGGGGCGGGGCCATGGGCCTGCTGGGTGCCCCATAGGCGCACGGCTTGGGCCTGGGTGGGGGTGGGTGCAGCAGGGGGAAGGAGGGGGGTACAGGGGTGATTTTGCCCCCTCCCACGTGACTAAATTCCTGGCACCCAGGGACATGTGACCCCACATGTCCCCGTGACTGATATGTCCCTGGTGTTCAGGTCCAACCCAGGACTGGTTGCTAGAGCAGAATGGGGAAGCCAGACGGAACTTAATGTTGATCTGTTGTTTCTGAGACCCACTTTTAAACTATGAATAAACCAGCATGTGAGAGCATTGGTTCTGTTTTTGCTTTGAGTGATTCTGCAGTGTAGAAATATAACAGGCTGAGGGAAAATATCCCCTTTTGGGGAAGTAATTTGCATTGGTCCCTTCCCCAAAACAGGAATGGCCCATTATATTTTCCTGATTTTTTTCCTGTATTTTTTCAAAAATCGCTAAACTAGTGATCTTTTTCCCCAAACCCAGCTTGAATCCATGCCTGAGTGAACAGCATGGGTGCCAAATGCTTTATTTTTCCTGCCCACCACACATTTTCCTGCCTTCTTTAACCTAATTTCAGTTTCGTTTTTGCTGAGCTGCTCGTATAGTGTGACTCTTGGCCCCCCCACCATTTTGTGAACACTTTGAGGCAATTCTATCACAGCCTGACATTTCCCAAACATTCCCCAAGCAGTTTTCTCCCCATAGCAGTGATTATGAGTGCCATTTCACCCATATTTGTACAGTAACGCTTTGTTCCCTTTTTGGACAAATTTTATCATTTTTTATATCATAGTGTTAAGAGGGGATGTTTCATTTTATGTGTCGTGGTTTAAATGCCCTAAACAATTTTTCCACACTGGAGAAGGGGAAGGGGGAGGTCCCAGGTGTTGCCATAGATTCTCCACCAATTTGAAGCGTCAGTGGTGGAGCCACCAGGGGACGGGGGGGTGCACCACGCTCCAGGCGCACAGCTTTGGGTCACGTGGAGGGGCAGAAAATTCCCCCTGCCCCGCCCCCCAACACCCCCCCATGGCGCCCCCCCCCCCCCACACTTACTTTAGCAAACCGAGCAGGCTGGAGAACAGGCCTACCTGTTCTGGTGGGAACTACATTTCCCAGGAGACCCACAATCAGGTCTGTTCTCCAGCCTGCTCGGTTTGCTAAAGTAAGTGCGGGTGGGCGGGCATGATTTGCCCCCCCTCGCGGCGCCTCCCCCCACAGCCCCCCCCCCACACTTACTTTAGCAAACCGAGCAGGCTGGAGAACATTTTAAATAGCAGGTTTGTGTGACGGGGCAGAAAGAAAATGAATTATGCCCCCTGGCTTCAACTTGATTCCTTCACAGAAAACAGGCACCCATGCAAAGGGAAAAAATGAACCCAGATTCAAAAAGCACAGCTGCAACTTGTTATTATTGTGTTATGTAGAATCAACCTTTGTAAGATGCTATCTGCACTGTTTGGCTAATAAGTCTCATGCAGGTGCTCATCAGAATGGAAACGCTTCCTCCTGCTAGGCCAAACCAGACTTAGCAATTTGAGGGATTTGACTACCTAAATATATAAAGGCCAAGTGAAATATAGTGGGAGAACCTTGTGTAAGTTACTGTCAGCCTAGAATATGGGCAGCTAAGAGATGCCTGTTTGTCATTCTTTCCTTTCTCAGATGGGTTTCCACCTGTGCATCGTGGGATGGTTATTTAACAGATCAGCAGGTTACCCAACAGTGTACCCAAGTGCAAAATGCGGCACTAACCACGTTGGGATTGTGAATTATGGATTTCGAAGTGACTCCAATGAGACGTGGGATGCTTACTGTTACAGACCTAAAGGTGAGAGGGTCTTATGAAGTGTTTCTGCCTGATTTTCTTCCAGTTGAGAATAGTTATCCATCTATCATATTTTAATCACTTTTCTCCCCCCCCCCCAAAGACCAGGGTGGCAGATGTGAAGTTCTGTGCATTCCCATATTACCCTGAGCAGAAAGATTAATGGGGTATTTTCAAATCAATCTTTGCTCTCTCTTCCCTGAATTCTGTTAGCCTTCCAAGTGTGTAAAACTCCTTGGAATAGTGAAATTTCCCTCACATAGAAATGCTAGCAAGTCTTACTGTTGTTCCTCCTTTTCAGATGTACGATGTGACTGCAGGGATGGGTTTATTGGTGACGGTTATACCTGCATCGGGAGTCTACTGACAGTGCTGGAGCAGAAAGCAAACTTTTCAGTGTACTATTTTGTAAGTGCTAGAGCCTCATTTATGCTTCCCTAGGCTGTTAGAAGCAGGCAGGGTTAGAATGGGAGTGTCCTGCTATGTGTATTGCAGGAGGGAGAGATGGTGTCTTTCACAGCATGAACACTAGAGGTTGATGCCACACAAAGCTGATAATGTCATCCTTTCTAGCCACTAGGCAGAAAGCATCAAAATTACTAAAATCTGTATCTACACCAACTTATTTCACCTACATAGTGTTCAAAGCTTGTGCTTGCTTTTAATTGGTGTGCAGTAACTATGCAAATGCATTGTTACAATCTTGGTATTTTCTTGGAGCTGACTGTATGTTTACAATCCACACTCTCCCAGTAAATTTGCTTTGAACCAATCTACATACAGCTCCAGAAGAAATCTCCACAGCATGGTTTCTCCGTGCCAATTTGTTTTATGTGTTTCTTCTGTTGTCAAGAACTCACCAACATTTTACATGTGCTGCAGCCATGTCCAGTGACATTAGACTCCTTAGTTGAAACGGGCAGGTGGCATTTGTCTGGAGAGGTCATGTATTTGCTTCATCATAATGTTCACAAAAAGAGAATATTAGTGGAATATAAACGTGAGAGATTGCCTCTAGGGTGTTTTCAGGACCCTGACTAAAACCTAGTTTTCATATGCAGAAGAATATGGTAAAATGCCAAGGTGAGGTCTTACAGTGGACTGCACGGAAAGTGATGGATTCCAGTTTTACTTCTTGCATGCATATCAACAACAACAAACCAAACTTTTATGCATTTAGAAAACTAAGCTTCTACCCCCTCTCTTTACTTATTGTGCTGCTGATTTTCTATTTGCAGAGAGGAACTTTCTAATGTGATCTAATGATAACATAGAGGAACTTTCTAATGTGATCTAATAATAACATAGAGGAACTTTCTAATGTGATCTGCCACCTGTAATCTGAAGTGGTGTCGTTCATTCTGCCATCTCAGCATTTTGGTAGCTCATTCTGTTATGTACATTAAATAAGTGCTCTCATGCCGCAACCAACTTATGGTGATCCCAGCAAGGGGCTTTCAAAACAAGTGAGAAGCAGAGATGGTTTTCCACTGCCTTCCTCTGCAGAGTCTTCTTCAGTGATCTCCCATCCAAGTACCGATCCTGCTTAGCTTCCGAGATCAAGCTGCCTTGTTCCCCCACCCACCCATTCTCTTATGTGTGTAAACTAGTCCTAAAACAATTAGGGGAAACAATTTGCATTCCCTAGTGTTTAAATATTTTAGATTCTATTATATTGAGGCTTTCTTTGGTCACTGTGATTAGTTTGGTTGGTTTAAATTAGTGCCAGGCATTTAAAAATATTTACATTTAAATGTATTAATGTGTGGAAATGACTAATGGCTGCTACGTAAGACAACTGCTGTGAAGGTTTTCAACTAGCAAAAAGAGATCTTTCCTTTGGACTTGATTTCAGCTAGACAAAGCCACACCTTCAGGTTAACAGTGAGGTTCTTTTCTCTGTTTCAGATGTTACTGGATTATGCTAACGCCACCCAAGAAGGACTGGAATTTCTGGATCTCCTTTCTGATGACACCACTTATAAAACCCTTTTTGTACCATTGAACTCTGGCTTTAGAGATAATACAGTAAGAAGTACAGAATGAATACTAGACTGAAGAATATCTACGCTGCAAACATAAATTAGTTTAATGTTAATTTCCTTTTCCCAAGGAGTCCTGAGAATTCTGGTACTATAGGGGTCTAGGATCTGAAACAAAGAATTCTCTGCACCTTCACAGAATGTCAGTGATAACTTTCGAAAAGAATAGCTTTGCAGTTTATCATTAAAAGTATGCTTCACTGAACTTTCAGTGATTATTTTGAAAACAGTGTGCCATTACAAAGATGAGAATATTCCTCCTAGCTTCATTTGGCATGGGCCTTGTTCCAGCAGTGCTAGAGTATGCATTCCCCCCTCCTTCCCCACACCAGCAGTTTTAACTTTACTCATAATTAATGCCTCCACAGGCTCCCAAACCCACTTTGCCTAGCAACTGTTGTTCCCATAGTCATGGCTGTTGCTGTGAGAGCAGAGGGGTTGGTAGGTCTCTTTCTTCATTGATATCTGGAATGAATATTGCTGTACCAGATTGCCAGGCTTCCTGGGAAATGAAACTTTCACCTGACTTCAGATGCCCTAGGAAAGCTACGTGGCCCAAGGTTCCTGTTGTTTGGGATACTGCCATAGCATTGGTCTAAGTGCCTGTGTAGTGGGAGAGTCAGCAACCTGCATTCTTGCTGCTGCCACTACAGCACTCTTCACAGCAGAGAAGTAAGGGAATGGGAATGAGTTAGAGGTTATTTTTCAGAACAGGTTAAAAATCCCAGTTGGGAAACAACTTGTGGGGCTACAATGCTCACCTTATATTGAATTGGACTATTATAAGGGGCTGAACTTTGTATTCTGAACCAAGGAATTATGAATGTTGGTGACACCTAACCACAAGGAAACCCTGGCCTTGTACTGAAGTTGCTGAGCAGTAATGAGACTTTGTCATGCCTCGAGACTAGCTTGAGTATAAGCCAACGTGCTCACCTCATACAGGAGTTTGTGGCATTTCATGCAGGCTTCCATTTTGAGCTTTAACTATGCTCATTTTACTTTATAAATTTACCTCACTGGTAACCAGTTTGAACTAAATTCAAATTTGGATTCATTTAAATGAACTGACATGTATTTTGAGGTAACCACTGTTTTCGTGTAGGAAAGATAATGTTTTTCTTCAACCTTGCCTGCAACCTACTAAAAGTTGCTATGATTCTTGACTTCTAACTATGAAATAGGCTTTATGTTACAGGCCTAACCCCATGTCTGTTCAATTAACATCCACCTGCTGTGCCTCAGATGAGCTTATATATCAAAGAAACCAGAACTGAAGGCAGTATGCAGTTTGCTATGATTTTGATCTCCCCTTTAGGAGTTCAACAATCAAAGAGTCTATTTATCAATAAAATAACTAAAGGAACTGAACTTTCTGGGTTGTTGTTTTTTTTTACCAGTCTTTAACATTAAATGACCTGAAGCTTCATGTCTCAGTGGGAGATGAGCCTCTCCTAAGCGTCAATCTCACATCTGGTACAATTATATCTTCGCAAGCAGGATACAGCCTTTCTATTGCAGACTCCGTGAACAACACCCACTCTCTGGTGAGTACTTGTAGACAACTGGGCAGAATCAGTTTTCTCTTTATGTACCTTTATGTACCCTTAAAAAAAACCTTTGAATTCAACCCTTTGAACAAAACACTGTCTTGCTATCAAATTTGCTCCACAATTCTAAGAGCTCTTTAAATAGAAAACATTTTAAATGAGTGATTTGTTAAGATTTTCTTCACTTTTATTGTACCAGGGTTCTAAGACAGTTAACAATACTATGATTGTTGAGTGGGACATTCTGGCTTCCAATGGGATAATTCATGCTATTGAAACCCCATTAATGGTACCGCTTCAACATGGGCATGTTGTTCAGGTAGGTTCCTGGTTTATTTATGGCATTCTGTGGTGTGTTTGTTCTAGTGTGAAACTGAAATCTCATTATTTCAATTATGAGAAGACCCTTACATTCCCTGCTAGCCCAAGAAGATCTACAGATTTGTTTGGGGAATCTACCTTCTGTTTCAGTTTTTAGATTTATTCTTTCCTGATGCTTATATTTTAAATATCTGCACATATGTTATTATTATTTTCTGTAAACCTTGGCTGCTTGCACAGGGTATGACTTCCCTGCATTACTTCTATTGCTACTGCACATGTAGAGGTGTTGGCAATGGTGGTTCCACATAGGAGTTCTCTGTGCGCTTTCCAGCTGCCATTTCCCCCACTGTAACATCAGAGTGATTTCAAAAAGATCAGCAATTTCTATAGTGGTAAAGGAAATGACAGTCCCGAGGGGTGATAGCAGGAAAATGGTGCTGATGTGAAAGGCACCTTTGAACTACAGCCTTCACATACAGGTAGCCTGAGAATGTTCTTGGCTCGTGTTATTTCCTAAAAGGTCAGAGTGAAGCAGGTTTGGGGAAGAACATACTAAGGATGGGAAAAACCTGGATAACGGACAATATTATGTGGATACCCCCTCCCAAAAAAGTGCTTCAGACCAGATTGGAAGCAAAGGAATAGGAAAAAACTGTCATGTGGAAGTGGCTGTTCTCAATCCAGAGTGGTAAACACAATGATGAAGTAAAAACAAATAATCAGAGATAATCATATATCAAACCTCTAACTGATATTGTTCCTCGTCCACCCCACTGCAATACATGCTTTGTGCAGTCGGGGCTGTTTAAGGTGCAAAATGATGTTGATAGAACAACAGCAGAGACAGGAAAGGGAGTACCATGTGATGGGGCCTGCCAAAGTGGTCAAGGATCTTCCCCTCCCAATACTGGCTACTGTACACTTTCAGTCTCTTTGAGGAGATCACATTTTCTCACCTCCTGTTCTGATATTAGCTGCTGCATAAAGGTACGGTACTTTGACAAAAGGTGCCCTTGATGAAAGGCAAGTGGCAGATAAAAATGTGTTAAAGTTGTCCTGTAGGCTTATGTTTTCAAGCATGAACCAAGTATCTTTGCTTTTTTCAGGTTTTGGGCGATGTAAAAGCATCTGCTTCTGCTGCAACCATCGGCATGAGTACTATTGCTATAGGGCTGCTATGTGCAGCTATTGCAGGAATATCCTACTACTGCCTCAGAAGAAAGAATCAGGGATTCCAGTTTCGCTACCTGAAGGTACTTACGTGATTTGTTTAACAGGAAAGGATTGTACATGCATTTACTTCTGATCTATTTCTGTAATTAGCCCCCTACAGACTTTTTCCCATTCTGCCATTTGGTTGTAATCTTATTTCTGGTCAAAAGAAATTGCTGGTATTCCTTTAAACTCCATAGCACTGCACCCGTTGTGACATCTGAGAAGAGGCACTAATGGCTGACACTAGTTTGGCTGACACTAATGATTTAAAAAACCTAGGAGAATAAATCTGATATAACTGTGTAGTTATTGAAATCAATCAAGGAAAAATGCTAACCAGGATGACGGAAGCAAATTTAGCCTTATTGTAGAGCTGAAGTCTGCAGTTCAAATATCAGAACTGCTAAGAATGGCCTTTGGCAAGTCCAGAGGCTCAACCAGCCATCTCTGACAAGGAGGTAATTATAATTAACACTGGCTTTGCTTATAAGATTGCTGTAATGGTTACTGAGACCATTTTCACTTTCCAAAATGTACATAGAACAGGTGCTGGCTCTGTCCATTTCCAATCAACTCATCAGTGCTGCCATTTGTAAAGCAAGAAAATGTTTAATCTATTTGTACTTTTAGGCTGAGCTGGAAGATGAAGAGCCGTTACCCTGGGAGGAAAGGAGCCCAGCCTTGGTGTCCATCCCAAATCCCATCTATGGAACCCACAGTTCTCTCTACGATGAGCCATTTGAAGTAAGAGAGCCAGTCTTCAGCTTTTATTGATTTATGTGTAAAGTGAAACTGGGTCTCCCAGATCCTTGTTTCACCACTGTATTACACTGGGTGAATTCATCTGACTGAAGCGTAGATAATTGCTTCCTTGTAATTGTACTTTAGTTTAAGTGACAGAAAAATAATTGCAAAAAACTTAAGCGGGGTGGGGAAGGCAAACGTCACTAAGAGTTGCAGGCATTCCCTTTGAACACAACAAATTATTAACACACAGAGCTAAAATTGTTGCTTCTTAACTGAAATTAGCATAGCTAAATACTTTCGTTTTTCTTAAGTTTATTAGAACTTACTACATGAGTGCCATGTTAGCTGGCCAGGTGATAGGATGGTAGAACTCAAAGCTTGATAAATGGAGCAGTTTGTCAGATTAGTCTAATGTGTGTTTCTATTGTGGTTTTAGGATTCTGCCAATGGAGAAGACTTTTCAGATACGCATGGAATTTTTGCAGATCAGTAAGGTTATTTGTATTGCAGGAAGCCAGTGTTTCCCAGGAGCTTTTCCATTCAGAAGGAACAGTATGTGGCCTTGGTTGTCACAGACTGCTATGATGTTTTTATGCATCCAATAGGAGCCAACTGACAAGTGACTGTTAGGTGAATTGTGATGCTCATCAGCTTAGACATACTTCTGTTCCATTCCTCTTCTTCAAGACTTGGACTGAGTACTGAAATTCAAAGAGGCACATGCATGGAGACTTCACCTATTTTACCTTCTGAATGCAGCACCTTGTGCTGTGCTAGATGCTGCTTTGAAAGGTCTTTCAGTTTTGTGAAATTGTTTAGAGGTGAACTGAGGAGTCGGAGGGGAAAGGGATCCTTGAAAAGCCCTGATGCATACTCAAGATCATTTATGGGCATTTCTATCAATGAATGTTTTTGTTCAGGATACTGTGGAGAACACGCGGAAGGTCAGTAAAAAGCTTCAGAGCTGGGCAGTGTGAATCATTTTTCTCTGAAACTGGACTGTTTGGCCCTCCATTGAACATGTCTCTTCTGTGTTACACAATTTGAAATAAAAATGCTACCTGTGAATTGTAATTGGAGAATTGTCTATCTATTTTGCACATGTTTATAATTTGATTGTTTTGTCTACCTAAGTTAGTTTTCTAACACCCTTGCTCAGAACTTGCAAACTGAGGGTCATGGTTTTCTTGACTGAGTCAATCCATCTCATGTTGGATCTTCCCCCTTTTCCTGCTGCCTTCAACTTTTCCTGGCACTATTGTCTTTTCCAGGGACTTTTATCTTCTCATGATGTGACAAAATACGGTAGCTCCAGTTTAGCCATTTTAACTTCTAGGGACAGTTCAGGCTTGATTTGATCTAGAATCACTTATTTGTCTTTTTGGCAGTCCACAGTATCTGTACAACTCTCTTCCAACACCACATTTCACATGAATCAACTCTCTTGTCACCCTTCTTCCTTACCCAACTTTCACAACTATACATAGTAATAGCTATATGAACACGGAGGCCGGGAATGAAGTATGCTAAAACATTTCTTGTTACGAATAAGAATGCTGGGAACCTTTCAGCAGAAAAGTGAACATACCGTATTTAGTGGCTACCAACAAGCAAGCCTTGGACCTTTCTGCCTTTATCCTAGTTAGCCTCAAGTAGCTGCTGAAAAACTCCACAGTTCCAGCACCCAGCTCAGATCACACCGTTGAATGGTGTGCATGGGGATGGCAACCTACAAATTACTTGATGACAACATCAAACGTGACTTGCATTTGCAAATGAATCCTTACAAAACATATTCCCTGTCTTTCGAAAGCAATGTTTTCCTGTGATGTTATTCCACACATTCTGCTGCATGTAATGACATGCAGAGTGAGTAAAATATGTACATGCAGGTAGAAATGGCTCCTCAGTCTAGCAGAAACACATAGTAATAAGAAATCACACTATTTCAATTTCTATTAATTTCTGGATCAGCAACCACACTAACACAGATTCATACAGAAGGCTCAAGCAAGAATAAGATCTGTGTTGGTTATTGTCTTTGACCTTTATTGTTTCATGTACCATGCTCAACTGTTCTTTTAAATACACTGGTACCTTCAAATTTATCTTTGTATTTACATCAAGTCTTTTAAATAAAAGATAATTATTTTAGCTCTCTTCACAATTCTAATGCACTGTGTATCGGCAATAAGGCAAAAGTGATACAAGTTACTGAACAACAGGTCAGGACTCAGGTCTTAGGACTACAGGTGTTCCTACTGAAAGATGAACAAACATTCCAGACTGCCAGTATTATCACAGCTAATGAACTTCTAGGTACAACACTTTTGTGCAGATAAAGCCAAACAGAGCTGTGTAGCATGTATAGATGTTGAAAATACCAATGACTTGTATTTAAGCCCATGACCCTGATTTGAACATCTTGGGCAAATTTACTTGGTGAAGACACAAAATTTAACTTTTCAGAAAACCTTCCTTTTCCAGTCTTGGTTACTTGGTTTAACAGTAAAACATTTTTATAAGTCAATTTTTCTACTCTAGTTCAAGCCATTCCAGCTGTCTTCTCTTAGGAAGTGCTGAGTGGCAAAGTGCAGAAATGGCCAGACAGTAACTGAGTAGCAATTTGTGGCAGAGCAGTCAAAACCCCTCATACATCTATTGCCACAGTGGTGTTTTTAACCTGCATTTCCTGCTTTCTTTCATCGGATATGCAGCATTTCCTCTAAGAACGGGGTCTTCATGCAGCCAGTGCAGAGCTGGTCCATCCAGAGGGGAGCTTCATGCTGCAGAGGGGTTCGCCGAGGGTAAAAAGTGAAGTTCACATCATAGTTCAGCAGGCAGCTAATAGATGCCATGTAGATATCAGAAAAACGAATCAGTCTCCGAGAAAAGTAGGTTGGGTTGTGGAAAGTTCGAAAAATGCTCCCAAACTGGGGATTAAACAGGTTTTTTGTAAGGGATCTGAAAGGAAATAAATATTATCTGAGCATCACTGATAATTTGAATTTTATCCGTTTATAACTGCTATGCTATGTTTCCCCAGAAGGTGCCATCATTATCCTCCTTTGAACATGGTCATTTTTAGGAATTCCTTGAAGGTATGGGAGACTTCAAGGAACAGGTGAAAAATGACCAGCACTAAATTCATCATCCCTCAAAAGGATAATTATCTGTACCCCAGCAACCCTATCCAACCAAACAACACAAATTATATTATGTTTATGAGTGTGATATTTAACAGAGACATCAATTTGATGTTTCCGTTTCTGGAGTATGGTGAAAGAATTATTTTAAAGTGCATAAAGGTAAGTTACAGCAAAAGTTACCTAATTTCCTGTCGTTCTTTCATCCACTCTAGCAGTACTTGTTTTGATTCAGCATCTTGATACATCTGAAATTGAAAAAATTATTTTGAACATGCCAACTTTAATAGAGATCAGTTTTTTTCGTTGTGTGGACACAAGGCACAATGTGTGTGCACAATGACATTAAAGTTATTCTATTCTATTCTCTATTATAGTAAATTCCTGTCCGTAAGTAGAAGAAACTTTACAGCACATAACCAGCACATTGCAAGGTGTATTCAGTTGATTTACAACTATGGATCTCCATTTTTTGTATATTTTGTTTAATAAGTTTAGACAATGAAGTTCATACCTTTGTTTTTAAAACCTGAACTATGAATTACCCGAGATACATATTAGATGGTAAATGCAGATTCAATAAAAAGTGAAAATGAGGCGATAGTGAAGTGGGTCACTATTGTTCACTTCGCCCCCCCCCCCCCATAAATAACATCAGTATCAGAGTCGCAGGAAAGAATACGTATTACATCAATCCTCCAGGGATAATCACAGCTGGAGAAGAGAGAATATGTTTTGACAGGGAAGACTGTTGGGGATTTGCCAAAATGCAGGTCTTGCACTCCCCCTTTCCATCTCACAGAAGGGAAATCTACAGTAATTATTTTTTTCCTGTACCAACTTGCGTCCCCTTTGCCTAGGATGGTGAACTTCAGCCAGCTGATGGCCGAGGGCCATATTCTTATTCCTGCTGCTGAGTGGACAGCAGCAGGAATAAGAATATGGCCCTCAGCCAGTAGCTGTCAGCAAGTGACCCAGGAGGCTCTGAACATTCCTTCTAAGGACATTTTTTAATGTAACAACTATAGATGATCTTCTCATAACCTCACCAAAATGATGCATGTTTTATTTTACTACCACCAATTACTTTGTCTGTTTTACCTGCATCCTCTCCAGAAGTCCTGTAAGTGCCTGTTGCCAAGTCAAAGAATGCATATATTGCTCTGTATTAATGATACGGATTTCTGTTTCCAGTTCTGGAACAATGGCTCCTGTCCTCCAACCATGGAGTAGCATAAGATCCTAACACAGAAGGAGGCAGCACAGTGGTTTAATACTAGAAAGCCCCTTGATGCAGATTTGCAAATAAATTAGTAACAATGTTTTCAGTCCCACCTGCCTTTGCAAGTGAGGTACATCCAGGGCCTGAACAAAAGAGAGGCTACTTTCATTCCACTTACAATAACTTCCCTAACTTGCCACAGGACAGTAAGTATTTACAAGCCCGCTGTTGTGAGAATGGGACACTGAAGAACACTAGCTGTGATCACCTTCAAAAAATCACTTTAAATTTGAATGATCATCATGTAGGATGCTTTGGCTGTGGAACGATGCTTGCCCTACCAAGGTTAAGAACACGGCTGCATCATGTGACCATGAAACTTGACTGTGGAGGATTGTTGCTCAGGATATGCTTGTACTTTAGGAGGCAGGCTTGACAAAGACTCTACTTTCAGGTTGGATTGCATAGGTTAGTACTTCTTGAAACAAGTGCTTCCAACTTCCACCATGCTCTGTGCAGTTTCTGGATAGATATTGTGAGGAAAATGTCTCCCATCATATATTGTTTGCAATGGCAGGCTACACTCTCAAGGACAGTGGTGTATCTTGTGGGAGGAGGTGAGGCACCTAGGCACCACTTGCCTCGGTCATGGGGGAGGGGGCGCATTTGACCACTCAACCTTCCCTCACTGTCTTGCTCTCCCATCACTTCATTCTCCCTCTGCGCCTTGCTCGCTTTCTGCCTCACTCTCCTGCCCACCATCCACTCTTCCGCCTGTCTGCTGCTTTGGAGAAGTAAGCCGCCATTGCAAGTTTGAGAGAGCAGGTAAGGGCACTATTTTTTGGGAAGTGCCCGGGGACAGTTTTAGTACCTGCCCTGGGCACCATTTTCTGCCTATATGCCACAGTGCAAGCAGATCAAGCCTTAAACTGTTTCAAGTGGCTAATGATATAGGGGCTACATAGCTGTTATTTTTCTTTAATTAAACAAATGTATACTATGTTCTGTTGAAGCCTCAAGGCAGGTTAAGCGAAAAACAAAAGATAACATTTTCTAATACAGGGGTGACCAACTCTAGCTCTCCAGATGTTCAGGGGCCATCAGCCCCTGCCAGAATGAGTTCCGCAAAAACATTGGCCATGTTGGCAGGGGCTGGTGGGAATCATGGTCCATTAACATCCGGAGGGGTTAGAGTTGGACACCAATGTAACCAGACTAAACTCTGTAGTGTCAGATTATGGAGTAGCAGTCTTGGGCACTTTCATAAACTCAGCAAGTGCATGAAAGATGATGTACAAGTCATCTGCTCAGGACTAAGTGTACCATCTTGCATTGCCAAGCAGCAGGTTGGACAGGTGGGGAGGGGCTTTAGCAAAAGAAGATCTGCCTTGCATGCAGAAAGTCCAGAGTTCAGTGCCTACCATCTCTAGTTAAATGAATCAGGTAGGAACTGATGTGAAAGACTTCCACCTGTGACCCTGGAGAACAGCTGCTAGTCAGAACAGACGATACTGACCAATTGTCTAATTCAGTATAAGGTAGCTTCATATATCCAAGGGTTTGGCAGCTGGAAAAAGTGCAGTGCCAAGACCCTCTTCACTGGGGATAAGGAGAAGGCATAGGGCCACACTTAAAATGTACCACCAACCAGCTTCTGCCATTCTTTTTACCAAACAAAAGTCTCATGGTGCAGGTGTGAGGCTACCCTCCAAATTCCAGTGAATATCCACAGAGAAATTGAGCTGGTATGTTTCTGCAGGACTGTTTATTCTGTTTTTATGAAAAAAAAACCAAAGTATGGTTTGAGCACTGGGTTGCATCTGTGTTCAAGGTTTATGTCCAGAAGTGGCTCGGCAGAGAATGGGAGTGGTGAATGGTTGACAATGAGTTCTGCAAAAACATCACCTTCTAAATGAGATGTTAGAGGAAGACTGCTTTGCCATTCCTTTTCCACCTCATGCTCACCAGTGGCAAGTGGGCTACTGATGTGAGGGTTTGCCAGCAGTCTGGGAGTACAAGGGAATTCTAATGGCAATGGGGGTTTACTGGATTTACATCAGGACAGGGTGAAAAGTGAACCAGCTACTCAATGGCATGTGAGCCACGAGATGAGGATGTTTTCCACAAACATAAAGATTAAAAAAAGAAACACGCTTCTCCTTAGATTCTGCCAGAAGACAAAGAACACTTAGTGGTACTGATAAAATAGAAATAGGAATTTCCATGGGGATGGTAATACTTACTGCAAGGTCACTGTACAAATGGTCACCAAAATAAAGGACTTTGGACCCACGCCAGCCTGTTAGCCGCAGAAAGTCAAACAGATTACCCTGAAAAACAGGATATATAAAAGAGTGTGAGAATAAACCAAATGCCACATTCCTTCCTGTAAGAAGGAAAAACCCCCTCAGTATAGTTGTCTTGAAAAGGTCAATTGAAATAAGTACTTTAATTTTTTTTTACCAAGCAAAGCCAACAAAGGAAAATATTTGTTCAGAATAAGCAGCTTATTAAAATGCTGTGGCTAGAGGCATACAATGTTCTCATGGGAATTTTGGTTTTCAAAGATGCTCTTTTTTTCAAATTTGACAAACAATCACATCATTTATACAAATTCACATTTGACACCACTTGGGAATACGTATTACCAACAACTTTTAGGTTCACAGACTAATTTATTCAAAAGTTCTCATGGCAAGCAATATGCTTAGCTCATCCATTTGCACTACAACTCCACAAGATAGGCCACTGCTATTCCTATTCTACACTGAGATATTGCAGCAAATGTACTGATTTGTTATGAAAGGATTTTGTGGTCAAGCTGCAATTTAAAAACAAGTTTTCTAAATCCCAGTATGCTGACCTCCAGCTTCTCAAGAGGGTACGTGATAACTTTAGCTATAAGCCTGGCTTGAGCTCAGGCAGATATTCTTGAAAAAAAGCAAACGCTAAATGCTGCCAGCAGAGTTTTCTTCTGAGGCATTCCTGCATTGGGGGTGGGGGGTGCTGTATAAGAACTGGTGGAGAGCAGGGCCTGCTGCTGAATGAGAAGGCTTAGTCCACTTGGTGTGTGCAGAAGAGCTTCTATCAGCATCATTCAAGGCACCCAAGGGCACGGCATGACCAGAACAACATCTGTCTGGCAGTTTTGGAGGGCTCAGGAAAATAACTCTTTAGAAGAGCCTTCAGATCCTTGAGGGTGTCTGGAAAGGCAGAGGAAAGTCTGTAACTGTTCTGTCCTTTGTTTTTAGAATTATGCTGTACCAGTTTCACTGCTGCCTTGGATCTCAGTTATAAGATAGAAAGGTGGGTTAATAAATGTTTTAAATAAATACTTGGAGGGAAATAGAGAAACATGCCATTTTGAATGTTTATTATTAAAGACAGTAAGTTGTTCTCACAGTCATAACCCTATCAACAATGCAATGCTTAGGCCAAAATGGGAAGATTCTAATCTGTTAATCTCCCACAATTAAGTAAGAGCACGATAAACAGAGAGCTGCTATCCAGGATGATTATTGAACTGGGAATATTTTGCAGATGCCACATGTGTATCAGATCATGTGGTATCGTGAATCCCACAAAGCCTCTTCCCTCCTTCCAGCATCGTTCCCATAACATTCCATCAGTAACCCTTGGAGGCATTTGTTTGCATTTTATTTGGATGACACTAAAACTGTGTCCAAAATTCTGTCCTTCGACGCAACAATTAAACACAGCAACATGTTCTGAGCTTATTATTCTTAGGGCTTCATTTCAACCATCTCAGAAGCAATTTGGAGTTCTAGACAGTTCAACTGCAAAGCACAAAAAGTGGGTTAACACCACTTTCCCATCAGCCTCCTCCATTGATCAGCCTTCCAATCAAGTAGCTTCTCTAGACCTTTCTAATCTCTGGACTAAAAGACATGAAAGACAATCTATTTGCCCTGCCATGTTAACCCAGAGGAGCATGCCATAATGCAGACAGGCTATTTTTCATAATGTAGTCAGGCTATTTTCAAAGTGTTTAAATAATTAAAAACAGCAACTATGAATAGAATTTGAGAAGACTATTACCCACCTTAGGAGAGCCTAATAACTAAGAAGAATGAACCTACAGAGCAAAGTGAAAAATGGCAGCTATTCCCTCCCACAAAAAAAGTCACAATCAATTTGTCCCTATGCTTCTAAACAACCTCAGAAAATCCAGTCCTCTTTAAATTTTAAGTCAGGAAGTGATGAATTATTATTAAATAGTTTTACCTGTTTGTAGATTTTCCCTTTTTCCAGTTTGCTTATCTTATCCCATTGAAGTGAACCTCTTTCATCCATTTTTCTGAACGGTCTATCCAAAAAAATCAGATGATAATATTATAGTCCATGTCCAGACGAAGTAGCCCAGTTAAATATCCATGAGCAGAGCAAAGAATTAAACCCCAAATTGTAGGGATGCAGTGATCAAATTACAGATGGGTCCCTCCTCCCCTTTGCAGTGGGTGTCCGAAAGTAGCAGTGGAAGGTTCAGGGGAAGGGCATGGTTTGAAAAGGAATATCTGATATCCATCACTGCCATTCACTCTACATTCCTTGGAGAGCCCAGTGTTGGCAGCAGTTCCTTTTCTGGACCTCACTTGTCACAAGAACAATAAGCACAAACATAAAAGTTTATTATTAGAGGCTTGAGGTGCTTGGGGGAGGGATAAAAAATAGGAATAATCCTAATTAGAATGTAGATTTAGGAGATCCATGTCACTCGATATAGCACTATTGTAATTGAGCACTTTCTGAATTTCTGTATTCTGAAAGGAGGTGAAATATTAGTCGTGCAACACCCAGCAGACAAGCAGAAATAAGAGGTTGTGAGTCTTGGTACAGTTTGTAGTCTGAATTGAAGAGAAATCTCAACACTATTCTGACAGTTATAGTCTCATAAATCTGGGCCCTAGTGTCCCTACAATGTTGTGAATATTTTGAGGGTGTGACTAACAAAGGATCTAAAATAGGATTAGGGGTAGGACTTGTGGATGTTATTAAGGGGCCTTAATCCCCCTCCCATAATTCAAGCACTGGTTTAAGGTATATATGCTTGAGGTTTAATACAGTGGATAATACATAACTAGAACATTAGCAATTCATAAATGCAAGCATTTCTCATATACATTGGTTATTAACTGCTTAAGCATCTCTCCTTTCTCTGAAAATGGGAATTTTTCTTCAATACAGCTCTTCTGTAATCTAGATAAGTACAATACCTGGCTGCCTTGCAACTGCCTACAACCTTAGAAAATGTTTCTGGTCGCCAGAATGTTGGACTAAGACGTGGGCAAGGCAGAAGGCCAAATCCTTACACAGCCATGGAATTCACTGGTAGTTTGGGAAGTGCATTATCTCATAGCCTACTCTCAGAGGTGTCGTATGGAAAAGTATTTGTTGGGCTCGTATCCTTATTAAAAACCTATCTGTATGGGCACAGTAGCACAATAAGAGGGAGGTTTCTAATGTTGTTTAAACTTTTGGCAAAAGTCCATTTGTAAGGCTTAAATTACATATAGTCTTTCTGCTGCTATGCATTGTATACATTGGCAGTTCCCTCAGTATAACAGCAGCTAGAAGTCTGGTTGAGGCAGGCAATGGCAAACCATAGGGTTGCCAGCTCTGGGCTGGGAAAAACCAGAAGGTTTTCAGAGCAGATGAGGATGGGGTTTGGGGAGAAAAGGGATTCTAATGTCACAAAATCTACCTTCCAAAGCAGCCATTTCCTCCAGGTGAACTGACCTCTGTCACTTTCAGCTGCCGCTTGACAACACATTCTACAACCACCAGAACTCTGACAATTATCAAGATTGCCAACTATACATAACAGGCCTTGTCCTATATCTCTGTCTTACTTACTAAGCCAGCGGTTCTCAACCTGTGGGTCGCGCCCCCTTTGGGGGTCGAACGACCCTTTCACAGGGGTCGCCTAAGACTCTCTGCATCAGTGCTCTCCATCTGTAAAATGGATAAATGTTAGGGTTGGGGGTCACCACAACATGAGGCACTGTATTAAAGGGTCGTGGCATTAGGAAGGTTGAGGACCACTGTACTAAGCAGTGGTGAGATATGAAGTAGGTATGGGACCCCTAACATCCACCACTAATAAGGTTATGGCTTGACCATTAAGTAGTTACAAAAAGGTGGACTATGAATTTATAAAGAGAGTCAGCATGGTGTTGACATTAAGAGCACCAGGTTCAATCTCCCACTCCTCCACATAAAGTCTGCTGGTGACACTGGGCCAGCCACAGATGTTTCAGAACTCTCTCAGCCCATGCAGAGGTAAGCAATGGCAAACCACCTCCAAATGTCTCTTGCCTTGAAAACCCTACTTTCCACTACTTCAGTTTATAGATCCACTACAAAACAAAACTTCACAAATAACTTGAGGGAAAAGTACACTCATGGACTTATAGCTCTCTCACCCCTCCCCCACCCCCCCAAACTCATCAATTATCCTTCAGAATTTTCGGAGGGACTACACACTACAACCATACTTGAGAAGCATTTCATACCAACACAGAGCTACTGAAACAAAATTTAAGAGTCACAGAGGAAATATTTCATACTTAACATTCTGGATTGTTTGAGAGATTGTTGATGAAAGCAGCAAAAAAAAAGAGAAAAAAAATTGGCTGGGCACTGAATTTGGGCACTGAATTATTTTCCACTTCTTAGATGGCAACAGTCCCAAGGTAACTGCCACAGCAGATCAAATAAAAACAGGGTGAGCCAGGACAGGAAGTTTAAGAACAACCATGGAGGGGGAAAAAAGCATTTCTCTTGCCTGGGACTTATTGTTACTGACAGGCACTGCCCAGAGTATTAGCAAAATTGCTCTAGGCCTGGAATTCATCTAATAGCTCTCCACAAACTTAACAGTTTTAGTAAACTTAATGAAAGAACATGGATGAGCACAAAACTGTGTGGCTGCCACTTCTGGCATCAACTGCTTATTTAAGGTAATGTGCAGATTTGGTCTAAACTCCATTATATGGCACATTAACATACTTGCGTTTATCAGTGAAGAAGCTGGGCTTCTCTGCTTGCACTATGACCATATCAAAGAGGTCTCTCCAATCCTTGCCAACCATGTGGTTCATTCCCTTATCACTGTAGACAAAACAGGAAAGTTACTTCAGGAAATCCAATTCCTTGACACTCTAGAGATTTTGAGTTTCAGAACCTTTTTGTGAAGGCATTTTGCATAACTCCTACCCTTTTAATTTATTTATTTATTTATTTTTGATCAGCACAAATGGAGTGAAACCAAAGCTTGTTGCTACTCTGTATCAAACTCAGAGTAGACACTTCCAAACCATTTGTCTTCTCTTCATTTTAAATTCCTGAATCAGTAAAGGTTACTCAACTAAATGTTAAAATGGAGGTGAATGTGACCCTGGAACAAGCCAAGGGGAGCGTCCCCATGGCGCTTCAGGGGCCACTCAGCTCAGAATTGCACTCAATCGGTATTAGCTTGCCCATTGTGGCCTCCTAAAAACTGACAGCAAAGCAGGAAAAGCCAGTTGGTGAACTGACTCAAATTACCTCAGCCAATGAGTCAAGTGGCCCCTGAGGCTCTGGAAGAATGGTTAGAACTTAGTGATGCTTGCTTTTGCCCACCAGCAGTCCCCCAGGAAAGCAGCCCACCAGAAAGTTTCCCTATAAGTTAAATGGCCAATCCAGCCCTGATATTAAACACATCTCACTGACAACAGATGGTTAAGCCCCACAGCAAGACTAGTAAAAGAACCCAGCCACAGACAGGCCAGACCTAAACTTTATTTTGATACCATTTCTGTCTTTCCTTCCAGTTTTGCACAGGAATAGGCAATCTGAGAACCAGATCGTGAGATAAGGGACTCCCGAAATGGAGTGAGCAGGTTCTCTAGCCAAGACAAACAGTACAGGGATGGATAACCTACTAGATTCAAATCCAGTAGCACCTTAGAGGCCAACAAGATTGGGGGAGATATAAGCTTTTCAGAGTCAGAACTCCTTTGTCAGTTATCTAAAATTAATGCAAGTGTCACAGATTTGGTTCTGACATGTTGCACTTTATATCCTATGACATTTTTGGGACCAATCCTTCCCTGTTCAAGGACACCATGCCTGGAGGCAGCAACAGTCTTTCTATCCTCCCTCACTGGTATATGTAGAATCAGCATGTATGGAGACTGTAAGGAATTAGACGTTTGTGAATTCCTCCTATATCCCCACCTGCTCTTCTTCCCCAGTCATTCAACTAACTAAAGGTCTGGATTTTTACAGTAAATGAAGAGGTACGGTTGGATGAGGCTATGAGAGGGGTGCACAGTAATGTCCTGGCGTACTGCTTCCTAGTATGCCAAGGAGGAAATAACCTAGACCAGAAGAAACTGCTTTATTCAAAGACAAACTATTGATCTAATTAGTTTTGTAGCTTTCCAGTGTCTGTGAACAGAAATCCTTCCACCTGAAGATGCAAAAGACTGGACCTAAGTCCTTTTGCATGGAAAGCAGCTGATCTACCACTAAGGCATCCCATCTTATGAAGATCCTTCCATGAAGAAACTATCCTATTACGAGGAAGGATTATGCCCTTGGGTGGAACAGCTGCTACTTTTCAAATTTAATATACCATAATTCTTAATTTAAAATAATTCCAAAAATGGGTTTTGCAGTCAAGGAAACAACTCTTCAACAATTAAGGCTCTCCACTACACAGTTCTGTATTAAAATGCAACTATTAAAAATGCAACAAACATGTGATACCCTCATATTTATTTTCACAAATATTTATATACAAGTAACTCTTTATTACTCACACAAAACTGAAGGGACTATTCGTGATAAGGAAAAGTTTTTTATTGTGGCTAACCAAACGATTTAGGACAGTATAGGTTTCGTCTCCATGAAGAATATATTTTTCTGTAAACAAAAAAACACATATGTATACTGTAGAACAAAAAGACTACTACTACTACAATGGGAAAGGAGCAATGCTTAGGTAAACTGTTGATTACCAATGTGAAATCACTGATCTACTAGCCATTAGATGCCATATAAGAGTGCATTGCCATTTAATGTGCTCCATTAAAATTTGTAATTTAACTGACCCATGTCCTTTTCAATCCATTTGTACATCATTCCTTTCACATGGACATCTTTAATGGCATCCTAAAATGGGAAACAGTTGTACATAAATTTTAAATCATATATTCACAGAGCATCAATGCACATGACAGTTCACAGAGCAACTTGTTCCCCACAAACACCTCTGCCCTAGCAGCTAACAATTTTAATTATGGGTAAAGGCAAAGTGGCGAGGGTTAACAAAAGATAAATTATGGCAATGAACTAATACCATTTTACAAGGAGAAAAATTAAAAAGGCACATTATCTTTCTTTATATAAGCAAGTAAGAATAGAAAAGGTAGTTACAGAGAGTAAATTCACTTTTCCCTCTAGGTCATATTTGAGGATTTTTTTAAGGAAAAAGAGAAACAGCAAATAATGAATTTTGTTTTCAGATAGCTACTAAACACAGTGACAAAAGGGAGTTTTTAAATAAGTCTGGGCCAGCCCAAACAAAAGTGATTATTCTGTAGTTAACTAGTGTATTCCTGCTGCAGCATAAGTTATCCCAGACTTGCAGAGGCATATACCAGAATTAATGGGAAAATAAGATTTTTTTTATTACTAGTTAATTGCTCCCTAATAGCCAAACACAGTCCACTTTAATTATAGCCAGCTTTGAAAACCCAGGAAAGCAGAGCATGACATTTCAAAAATCACTCTCTCAAGGCTGGAAGCTAACTAATAAGGTACAGTTTGTCCCCTGGCACCAAACAGCTAATCAAAATGAGCCCAGGAAGTGGCTTGTTCACATGCTCCAAATCCCCAAAGTACACAGTACACAGCATGTGCAGTGCTCTTCCTCACTTTAAAAGGTTTTACACATTTAAGAAACTCCTTAAGATGGATCACTGAGAAGATTCTAATTACTGTCGTCAGTGATCAAACAGAACTGTTAAAATGAGACACAGCCATAGCAAGGGTGAGACTCCAAACGGTTCCATGCAGGGACTTGAAATCCGAGGACTGCTTTCAGGTAATATAATGCACATGTTCTACACAGTATTAGATAACGACAGGCATTTTCAGGTGTGTGGAATGGATTGGATAGAAACATTCAACTATTTAAACATTCCAAGGGATTTCTTCTCTGCTTTGCTTTCTTAGCAACTTGAAAGGGCAAGGTATGCAACCCACAGGGGTTACTAACAGTATAGGATGTAAGAATGCACAAAGGTCTTGCTTCCTCAGTTCAAAATCACCATCATTCAGAAGACCAGCAAAGGCATCATGTATTCTGGTACACAGTACATATTGTTCCAGTGGCCTTAACCTGGGATTCCGAAGTGACTCATTTCATTATCTGAATTATGCATCTTTGCTTTTCAATAATGAAGCATATTATTGAGATGCCAAGGGCAAAGAGCTGTTCTTAGGGAATAAAAAGGTCAAGCCTTCAGAAGCTTTTAATAAAACATTAATTGGTAATAAAATACAGTGTTTACTTTTTTATTTATAACTTGACTTGTCGGCTGCCCTTACCCTGACAGGCTCAGTTCAGCTTACAATAACATTAATAAAAATAATAATAAAACAACAATCAGATCCTCACAATAAACATATATCCCATGATGCCCTTACTTGAAATAACATTCTGTAGTGTACAATAGAGGCCAAAGGAGGACAGAATTAGCCTAACAGCTACTGTGAAGGCACAAGACTGGAAATCAAATATAGGTGCAGAAACTCAAAACAGTGAACCTCTTACTGGTTCAATTGTGCCCTATGAATTTTCATGCATACAGTTTGGACAGATGGTGCATAGCAGGATAGAATGGAGAAAAGCACAATAAAGCCAACAGAATCAGAGATAGAGTTTTCCTCATGCAGCTATAAAACATGTGTGCACTAATTGCCCCACGCTCTTAATTAGGGTTGCCAGCTCTGGGCTAGGAAATGTTGGGAGATTTGGGGAGGAGGCACCTCAGCAGGATACAATACACCCTCCAAAGCAGTCATTTCCTCCATCGGAACTGATATGCATAATTTGGACATCAATTGTAATACATGGAGTTTTCTAGTCTCTCCCCCTGCCATCTCCACCCCCCTGCCCAGGCTTCAGGAATGGTGTATTTTGCAGAAGAGCAAGACTAAGAGCATGACTGTTAAGTGCTATTATAATAACAAGGAATCCCTTGCACAGAGCGTTAAACTAAGTCTTCTGTTTCTCCAGATCTTCATGCACTAGTAACTACATCAAACAATAATCTCTACCTCTGACGTTAACTTGGTTTGCACAATACAAGAAGATTTCCTGTACAGCTTATCAACCACCACACACTGTAGTTTTTGAACCACCACACACATTTGTATTTGAGCCACCCCATTTTATAGCAGATTAGAGTATTATACATAAAGACAAACCTTGAAGGAAGTAACACATTAATTAGTTAAAGGCATTAATTATATAGAAGATGAGAAATTCTCACACAAACAGTACAAATATAGTTGCCTCATTAAGACAAACAGAAAGTGCTTCAGGGGTCAAAAGTGTTGACTGTTTATTAAATGGACCCTCAACTCAAATGTGATTCCAACAGGAACAATCACAAAGTAGATGTTAAACACAGCATTTAAAGAGAATTACTGAGCACGATGCATACTATGTGGATGTGACTGTAACTATTTCACGTTAATTAAAAAAACAAAATTGTACTGCTGCATTTCCTACCTCCATTTATATTAGGTGACACTAAGCTCACTTAGTGATGTTTGCACTAGTTCCAATGTATTATACAAAGAGATTTAATGAAAACTGTGTCTTTAAACTGCTATACTCACACTTATATCCTTGTAAAGATGAACTTGGTCATATTCAATATTCTGAGCCATGAAATAATCAGTCACTGAAGAAAGCAGAGTCATTTCAGGAAGAGAGAATATGTCCATAAATTGTTTAATTGATGGACCCTGTTTGGAAGAAAAAATATATATTAGATATTACCAAAAACAAACAAACAAAAACAACCCAGCTTTTGCAGAATTTCGTGAACAAATGACAGATGGGAAAGGCTACCGGTACTAAAAATAACGCAATTTTATATGCATTGAGATATTTGATCTAGTATTCCACATGCTGGTTTGACACACAATATCTTGCCTGAAGGCAACCAATCATTAAATCTATAGCTGCTGGGTTTAACTCCAACATAAGGATTCATATATACATTTACTACTTCTTCCTAGCGTACCACAAAGTTAAAAATAATTTAAAATGGAAAAACTTTGAGACATCTTCAATGAAGATGTGACTTAAGTGGATGTGACTCATCTTCTATGAAAAAAATCAGTAAGGAAAATCTATCTGATCATAATTAACAAAGGTAATGTCCTTCATTGTCCATCCATTGCTATGAATACTGAAGCAAATGAAATCAGTACTTATGAATGAATCGGTACTATAATTGTATTCAAATTATTAACTGATGCACTCCAATTTGTTCTAGGCTTAAAAACATAATGTATTTATATAAATTAAAAAGTATGTCCAAAACTGCTTAGGAAAGTCAACAATTCCACGAGATTACTAGGATTATGTCAGGCACAAGGCAAAGCCACACGTTGTCTACTTTTGACCAAAGACCAGTGCACTCTATAGGGGATGGTCATTCTCTTCCACTGAGTGTGTAGCTTTGGGAGGGATGCACTTGGAATATGTGGGAGGAAGGAAAGGTATACATGCCTAGTCAGTCAGATCAGCCAAATCAACCTTGGTGATCAGTGGGGTGATGGATGGTGCAGCCAGATGGCCCCCACATCACAGAGGCAGATATGATCTCCACTTTCACCTTAGCACTTAGCGCAGAGAATGTAATAGTTAGGTGACATTCTTATTGAGCAAAAAACAAAAACATGAACTGAAGAGGTGCTTTCATAAAATTTCAGCAACGCATTTGCATGAAGTGTTAAATAAAAATCTAAAGAGTTACAGTTCCTAATATTTTTCAAGTTTCTTGGACAATATTCATGGTATCAGCTAGGTGTGGGACACCAAGTGTTTTCTTTGGATGTGGCAGACCCAAGTTCAAATTGGGCATGTCCTTGGGTATATAATTCTCTTTGACTTTTCTATTTCACACTAATGTTATGAGAACAAATAAGAAGTCCTCAAAGAAATATCAGACAGCTATGCAGCCTGCTTCGTTCCAATCAAAACTGATTCTGGACCGTGTATCTGAGTTGCGTATCCTGGGTTTAAGGAGATGTTCTGATGTGAGCTCCAAATCCACTATAAGTTAAAATGGATGCAGCAACCCTAGGGGGCCTACTCAATTTTTACACTGTACAGTTATTGGACTCCTTTTCTTTGTAGTGTCTTCTAAACTGTTATATGTGAATGAACCACAATCTTGCACTATTTACATTCTACACTATGCATTGTCAAATCTCATCAACTAGGATTTATAGACTAGTAAAGGAAATATAAGTTCTCCACCTAAACTTTTAAACTCTATTTAAAGCCATTAGGCCATATAATTCGTAGCTTTGAGGTCAGAGGTCATCAATATGTAGATAATACACAACTATATATACCCTTATCCAAATCTCCTGGTGATTCAGTAGAGGTGCTAAATCCCTGCCTGGCTGGAAAGACCAAAGTAATGAGGGTGGAGGGATAGGGATCGTGAAGGTCTCAAAAAAATTTATGCTCCCCACTTTAAGTGTGGTTCAAACTGATCCTTGCCAACTCAGTTAAGAGCCTTTACATTATTCCAAATGTATATTCTGTTTACTACATGGAATGAATAGTAAACATTTACTAGTGAGATATGCCATTCAATCTGCTGTCTAAAACATTAGTCCCCAGAGCCACCAAGTCAATCAACTAAATGCTATTTTACATATGTTTTCCAGACTCTCTGGCTCCTTCTTACATTCTTGCAGAAAGAATTTGTTTTAACTGGCATATGCTACTCATCTCCTCACTCCCCAAGTTTTAAGAAGCTATTGATGATGTCACTTAACACCCCCCCCCCGCCCGCATTAAATTTCCTGGATAGTAGAAAGAATATGTTACCTGTACCTTGCCATAGAAATCACTCATTTGGTATAATGGAATGTGCTGGGTTCCACCATACATCTCAATAACCTCTTCATCTGGTACTGGTTTCAGCCCTCTACAAAGCAAGTTACAAAAAACATTTCAGTAAATGCCAGTCTCAGATATAAAAAGCCAGAAAAAGGAAAGAATGGCGACTCAGCTTAATTACAGCAGAAAAGTTAAAAAATTGACCTTTGCATTATCCATTTCTAACACAGTGTGGTGTTCCATTTGAACTGTAAGCTATTTTAAGAAAACATAGTTTAAAGAAAGCTGAAATTAAAAATTTCACAGGCCATTTCTACTTATTTATTTATTTATTATTTTTCAGATTTTTAGACCGCCCCATCCCCTAGGGGCTCTATATTGGCAGTCTGTTGTGTTAGCTTCACTGAGAACAATTCTGACTGGATAGTCTGTGGAATGAAAAAAAAATGTTACGTAAGGTATGAACTACTGTATCTTAGGACAGATCATGTAAGTGAATAGATATAACTTCTACCAATTCCACCACAGTGCTCATAAAACTCAGAGTGCTCCCTTTTGATTTTTTGTGCTTCGGTATTAATCCCATTTTACAACGATACTTTCTCTACACAGTTTTTGCATTAAACAAAAAATATTACAAGAGCTCCATGTTCCTTAACCATTTTCCAATGCAAAGAGATTACATATTATCCAATAAGTATACGACATCTGAACTGGCCAACTGCCAATCTTGGAGAACCAGAGAAACTGCACACTCCAAGGTTATGAATGAAAAAGGCTGCACAAAGCTTTGAAGAGCCTCCAAAGATGAAGTTATAAACAAAAAGGGAAAATAAAATGCCAGTGTTCTTTGCAATGCACCTAATGAAGTACACAACTAGATAGGCCAGGTAGGTAGGCGTACCTTGCACACTGAAAATACATGATCCAACAAAATAGCAAGGGAAGAGAAATGTGAATATCTGGAGAATGGGGATGTATTATCAGACATTATTTTTCTAGCAACAATTTTCCACTACACAGCAGTTCAAGGACTACATGGCCTGGCCTATTTCACCTTCAAGTGCTACACCACAGTCACTTTACAGGTTTTACCATTTGAATGCAGTTATCTAAAACATTTGTAATCTAATGTTTATCTATATATATAAAAAGCTAACAGTGTTTTTGTTGATGATAGCATAACTCAGTAACTGCTGGGCCAATTCCTCTGAAAATTCCCAGCCACTATAGTCAGCCAGGTGAGAGTGTTTTTAGATGTTCACATACCTGAAATTTCACACCTGGACCAGGTAAAACACCTTCTTCCTGGCGCTCCCTGGTGAAGGACATGCAGCTGCCTGTGTGTAACTCACCCTTAGAATGTTCGTGCAGCTTAGAATGTTAACTCAGATGGCCAGATATGAGCAGTGAAAACAGTACATAGGCAGTAACTCGAGTGGAAGTGAAACATATACACATACATACACACAAGGGAGAGGGAAGGGAGGGAGAGGGAGGGAGGGGTGGCATGCAAGGGAAGAGAGGGAGGGAGAGGAAAGGGAGGGAGGGGGAGGCATGCAAGGGAAGAGAAGTGAGAGAGGGGAGGCAGTGAGGGGTGGCATGCAAGGGAGGGGAGGCAGGGAGCCCAGCATCTTGATATGACCCACCCTATATGCCATTAAAGGTTTTGTATTTGTTTGATATGACCCACCCACCCTAGCAGAGGGAAAGGGAAGGGAGGGAGGGGTGGCATGCAAGGGAAGAGAAGTGAAGGAGGGAAGAGAGTGAGGGGCGACATGCAAGGGACGGAAGGAAGAGGCCAAGCACCCTAGATTCCCTGAATACTGCAATTACAGTTAAGAAAACCAGGCACACATTACTCAGGAGTCAGCTCAGTACAGCAACCGTGACATACTTTGAATGGCTGCATCGCGCCCCTCAGAGGGTTTCCTCAGAAGCGACACCCATTGCCACCAACCAAGGTAAAGGATCGTGACCAGCCAGCCTAGATGTGTGGGAGGGGTGCCTTTCCATCCCCCCCACCCAGGAATGCGGCCACACACATCACTGACATCACACAGTATCAGGCTGCGTGTTTGCAAGAGCACGTACTGCTGGCCTCTGCAATTGATTTGTTGCTACTGTTCCTTTTCCATTTCACCACAATAAGCCACAGCAACGCGTGGTCAGGCCCCACTAGTTTTACATAATTCTTTACTTTGCAACTATTTGCCAGAATCACTACTGAGTTTGTCAGGCGTTCATACTGTTATGTTTGAAGAGATCTCTTTTTTCAAATAGACTTTTAGTTGATTGTTACAGGTTTTATTCTCATAAAGAACCTTGTCATATGCCTTATGCCTTATCAATATGGCCACTAGACACACGGATAAAAGCAAGATATTAGTTTCCCTCTTTGCAGAGTTCCAGGACCAATAATTATGCTTACTGGAATGAATCTTTTTTGGGGGGAAAACTTTTGCATGTCTTATCTGACAAAATAAATCCTTTAACAATTCAAATAAGGGACATGTTAATAAGGCAACTAACATCAATGAGTCTTTCCAGTACAGTCAGAGTAGAACCCAACTATGGCACAGTCCTAACCAGAGATACACCCCTCTAAACCCACTGACTCCAGTGAACTTAAGTTTCTAGCTCTGCTTATGATTGGACTACCATTTCAATGTGGTCATTTAGCATTGCCCGCAAAAGGTAATTAAACCTCATTTGTAGCATTCGTCATAAAATGGTGCAAAACAGGGCATAACAGCAACCAGTTAAAAAAGGGAAGATGGACACATTTATTTAAAACACTTTGAGCCCCAAAAGGACCTGAAGCAGTTTGTAAGAGTCAAGAATTGAAGGAATTCAAAAGATTACAAATGATGCAATTTTACAGCTTTGAGACTCATTGCATGTCTCCCTTCCCAAATGGGAGGACAGCCTGAACATGTCTATTTGCTTGTCTCTCAAAAGCTGCATTCCTCCTGTGCCTGTCCAGCACCTTAACAGCAATGTAACCTTCATGCATCCAGATTCCCCTTAATGCGTGAACAGCCACTGGGTTAATCAGGAGCCACTGCAATTCCAACCAGAAGGTAGTACTTGCCCCTTCTCTGCTACTGCGTTTCTTTTGCATCATGCTGTTATGTATATTTCACAGACTGAGAATCAACTCGACATATATTCTCACATAAAAACACTATTTGTAAAGAGATTTAGATTTAACTCACTGATATGCAGTACCCAGCTGAACATAGTGGAAAGCATCAATCTTCATCAAAAGGCTCTGAAAGATAAACAGAACATTAATGTGGAAACATTCTACTAGGGTTGCCAACATCTTAGTTGTAATCCTATGTGTTGCCAACAGCAATGTTACACTGGTGTTTCTCTCAGACAAAAATGAGAGCAAGATGTTGAACATAATTCATACTAGTTTTTACAATATCTGAACATATAGCACACAGAAAATGAAGCCTGCAATGCTGGATTGTAGGAAAGAGATTACTAGTATGTGCATATCTTGTTTTCCATATTTGATTATTAACATCTGCATCTCATTGGCAAAGACCAAAAAACCTGGACTTCCTATGCTTAGCATCTCAGAACTGGTTCAATCTTCCAAAGTGGTGCAGGAATGAAAAACACTCACCATCCATTGCTGCCAGATGCTTGTGGACAAGGTCACATTCACCAAAAGAGGTTATTTGGATTTTCCGGGCTGTGAACTTGTGGCTTTAGCTCCTAACCTTTTGCCCACATCTGTGATTGACATCTTCAGAGGCATGTGATAAGATGCAGGGGGAGAAAAATTGTGGCTCATGAGCCACATGCGGCTCATTGCCACATAATGAGTGACACGTGGGCGGAGAGGCTGATCTGTGGAGGGGGTCTCCACACTCTCCTGACTTGTTTCACATTGTGTGTGTCCTTGCCCTTGGCTGCACTACTATGCTTTGCTACTAGACAGGGAGGCCAGAAGGGGAAGCAACACCCTGGGCATGGGGTCAGAGGCAGAAGTGCCTATCTTGCAAAAATTGATGCTGGGAGCTGGCTGAAACTTATAAAATTGATTCTTTAGCCATGCCATGCAGTGACCTGAGTTGGATCTGTACTATGGGGACAGTGGTTTTACTTGGCTATTTCAGGTCATTACAAGCCCTCCTCTCAACACAAATTGGCCCCTTATGCACCCAAAAGTTTTAGCAGATGTTATGCATGTGTGGTATCATGGCATAAAAATGTTCCTTGGAAACAGGAATCTCTGGCAGTCTTTGCAGAGCCTCTTTTCAGTGTTTAAAAAATAAGAGCAGGGTCCCCAATGTTTTTGAGGCTGCAGCACACTTGAAATTCTGACACAGAATGGTAGGAGCACAAAATGGCTGCCACAGGAGGCAGAGCCACCCACAAAGTGATTGTCACAGCTTACCTTCAGTCACACAATCAAGGTCTTTGTGCTGAGGTGGTAGCTGCTGCCAAAACAACATTTTAAAAAAAATCTGTACAATCAAATCTCCAGTAGTCAGTCAGAAGCCTTGTTCACAGTGAAGATGGAGACTCACAATATTTCTACTAGAAGTAATAATATCCAGTAACTATCTCTAATTTACATATTTTTCTTCATGTTTTCTCCAGATATTTAGCGTTTTAGCCAAATAATTACCATTAACAATATCTGTTTTTAACACCTTTTGTTTTCATTTTTGGCAGTCTTATTTAATGTTAATAAAAATTACACACATTAATAATTATCACATGTGCGTATTTAATATAAAAGTATGTAACAAAATGTCAATCATAAATGTGTGTGAAATGTTAGGAGGTAAAACCAACAGACTGCAGCCACAGTCTGGAAAACTCACAATAGCCAATTCATTCTGGCCATGAAAACCTTCCACAACACATTACTTTTGACAATTTGTCATAAGGATAGCTATTTCACATGGAGATATGCTTCCTTCAACAAGATCAGTGGCAAACGTGCCTCTTACTTACTTTTTATTGATTGATTGGTTGATTGATTTATTGGATTTGTATCCTACCCTATGCCCGCAGGGCTTGTGAATGTAATACATGCTAGTGCATTATTTCTTCCCATCCCATTGCTAAGAAAACTGTAATGTGAGAATATGAAAGCAGTAGGAAAAAATTAGAGAGGCTTTCTTAAGCCACAACAGTAATGGCATATGAATGGCTATACTGTATAGGCCTTTATAAAGGGGGAGGGGGGGCATCAGTAGCACAGACTGCCACTGTTTAGTACAATGTCATTTGAAGTCATCTTTCTGCAGTCTATTAAGCAATATCCATTGTTCTTCAAGCACTTTGATGATTTTCTGTATCACTTCTTTCTCATCTTTTCCCCATCCAACTATCTTATAGCACCCAGAACATATTGTTTATGGATTCAGAAAAGTTATGTAAACAATCAAGAATATTTATGGCTCTGTTGAAAGCTGCTGATAAAAGCATAATCTCTACCCTAAGGCTTTCAGCTAAAATTCAAAACAAGTTGTGAGTCTACTAAAAAAGAACTGGCTAGGATCCCATAGAGGGGTTTTCATGAACAGAAGGACGGAGGCCATTTTTGCCAATTTCCCTGTCCCAATGAAGATCTCCCTTAATTCCAATCTTTTCCTGAGGGTATACTTTTCCCCAGTAGCAGCATGTTGGGCTACAGCAGAAAGATAGAGGTTAAGAGTCTCACTTCATGGACAGAAATATCCAGCAGACCATAATCTTTCAATAATACTTTTTAAAAAATAGCAGGCTCCTAACACTAAAAAAATTGCTATGAATACCATTAGTTTACCTGACTTTTCTTAAACCAAATAAATTTCAATTTCTTTCATATGAAATGCCCACCATTGCTTTATTCTTCTAACAATAGCCATAATTTGTGAAAAAATATTAACTGAGTGTATAAGTATTTTAAGTGTACCTTTTGCACATCATAGTGAAGCCCCCTTATGGCAAATCCAGGAATAAATTCATATTTCCTGAGTCCTTCTGGGTACTGCAAAAACATTCCACAAAAAATTATTAGTACAAAGGGGTAAAATATTTTATGTGAACATATTCTAATTTCTTCAGACAAACAGAATCCTAGAAGACTAGCACAGACTACAAAAGAACAGTGTGGCACATGTAATGGATAGAATACTACTTGAAACATGCTCTATAATGAAGCTCAACAAGTCATCTTGGGTTGACTGCTACATCTCAACCTAACCTACATTACATTTTGTTGCAAAGAAAAACTTGGAGGGGAGTGGCACCATGTACACTATCATGAAACACTTCCAGTATAGTTAAAATAAAAGTGTAATTAATAAATAAAATCCTACCAACCAATCACAATTTTATCAGCAAATTCTCGAGTGGACAAGTAGCTGATACTAAGAGCCTGCGTAGAGTAGTAAAAGGATTGGACTAGGAACAGCTCAAATCATCACTTTGCCCTGTAGTTTCCCATGTAACCACTATTTCTCAGCCTAATTTACTTCATGGGGTTGTTGAGAGGATAAAGGGCTGTGTGTGTGTTTATATAAGCTTCCCTGAACTCCTTAGAAGACGGTGGAGGGCAAAAAAATAAAAAGTGAAGAATGTTCAAAATCAGGTGTTATACCTACAGAAATATGCTGAAGTTCAAATTATTCCTAACTATTTTGGTGTCTTTAGGACTTAGTACCACTGCTTGCTCAAATTTATCTCCACAGGTACAAGAGTCACAGGTTGCAAGTCTTAAAATGAAATTTGTATCACAGTGTCTCCAAAGTACAGCACCCACATCATTTAGGCAACCAGAACACCGTGTGTATATATTGTTACCGATGAGAAGGCTAACATTTAAACACTTCAGTATTCAGGACTGCATTACACTCATTGGACTTCAAGTTCATGCTAGAAGTCACAATATAATATGCTCCTTCCCTGTGGGCTGTCCTATACTCCTCAAGCACAGAGCCCTGTGGGCTGTCCTATACTCCTCAAGCGCAGAGGTACTCGCCTCAGAACCATCACCACGATGTGCTGTTCTGGCCTTCTACTAGCTGAGGAGTAAAGGGATAGAAGGATTGTTTCAATTAGGAGAATAAACACAGCAAAATGGAGGTATATTACCTTAAACTGTTCTATCAGGATGTCTCTGGCAGTGTTGAATATCATTGAATGCAACAGATTAGAATATTGGGCTAATGTGTAGTCATAATCAAAGCCATAGATCTCCACATCTCCCAGGCTGATCTCATTATTTGCATAGATAGCTGCTGGGTTAAGAAGATTGCAAACACCTGGTGGGAGAAGATCTAGAACAAGAGAATAAAAATAAAAATGGCTTTTTGATCTGGTACCACATGGAGTGGCAACACTGTTAATTTGTGAACACAGTGTTCACTTTCCACATTCAGTACCAGGAACAATAACTTCTACTCTGATCAAAAACACATTCTACCCTGAACTTTAGAAGTTTTTTCAATGCTCTTCATCAACATTACTCCTACAGGTTCGTATTTATCTTTAACAAAATTGACAGGCCAGAATTGTAGTTGGCGACTGTTGAATTCTGCAGAATAGTTTAACCTGGTAAGTTAGGCAAATTCTAGAGATTTGTTTCAGAAAGTGATATCCAGCAACGTTGTGGTTTTCAACATTGAAAACACATTGCACTAAAGAAGACAAACTCCTACCCAGCATCTTCCCTGGGGGGCAGCTAACATCTGATATGGATCAACAGTAAGCAGCTTTCCTATTACTCACAAATGGAAATTGATGAATGCAGTAGTATCATTGGGAGAAAAATCAGCTCTTGAAGCAGTTAAATGTGAGTGCACTTCCATGGTGAATGAGATGAGTAAGGGGCATAACCCTGAGAAAGAAATAACAGCTTGCATCCAACACATCCAGACCAGAACTGCTGTTTTCCTGCAACAACTTGCATGAATGCCATGGTTGAAAAATGTTATGTGAATCACCACCAGAAAGCAATGGCTATAAAGCAGTGTTCTCAACCTGGGGGTCGGGACCCCTTTGGGGGTCGAACGACCCTTTCACAGGGGTCACCTAAGACTCTCTGCATCAGTATTCTCCATCTGTAAAATGGATAAATGTTCAGGCTAGAGGTCACCACAACATGAGGAACTGTATTAAAGGGTTGCGCATTAGGAAGGTTGAGAACCACTGCTATAAAGTCACCAGGCCAGAAACGGCTTCCTTTATGTAGCTGCATTCCCAATCCCACAGTGGATCTGGACAGAGAGATTTCTAAACTTCTGAACCAACTTTGAGCGGAAGAATCCTACTATAATTTAATGAACTTGTCCTGTGGTACAAGCATATTAATCTCAAGGAATTGAAGCCATTTATTGGATGTTGGAAATTAATAATATCTTATCAAATTTAAAACTCAGTTTTGAAAATGAGTGGTGGTATGATGATTCTATTTCAACAAAACTATTTGATGGCTGAAAAAAACTGTCACACCAAAACTGGAAATGTACTTCATTCCTTCTGAAGTTACAAAATGGCTACTGAATAGTCTTAAGAGATTGCTGAATCAGACAGGCTCCTGATGCATTAGCTTTAGAGGAACTAGAAGGTTATTTCTTAACGGAGAAATTTATTTCTTAATTATATTTGGAAACAGGAAATAGTAGCCTAAATCTGAAGTAAAGAGATCCTGAATTTGTTACAGTGTCCACACATATGCACTGCTTAAGAGTTCACTTGGGTCACAGATTTAGAGTTAGCTAGAACTGGAACAACTATTGTAAAACCCCTTTCTTAAGATCCTTTAACATTCTGTAAATACTTTACCCCCCCCCCCCCCATTCCCTTCATTAAGGTATATTTTGTCTTCTTTTCACTTCTGGATACTTCCCTTCTGGATGAACAAGAGATTAAGTTGAGGTGAGAGAGCAACATTGTGCAAAATACTGTTCATTCTCAATTTTCCATGAAACTGGCAAGGCTGGCAAAGGAATATGCTTTGCCACATGACCATTAGCTAGTGTCTAAAGCACAACATTAAATAAGTGCTTGGTTCTAAAGGACATAAAGTAAAATGCCATGAAAGCAAAAACAGATTCCAAAGAAAAATTGCACTTCATGGCACTTGCATTTAAAGCAATGCTGACGTGTCACATTAACAATACTACATTCTCCAGGTTCTCAAACAATTTTTAATAGAAAAAAAACAAAACCCCACTGCCTAAGACTGATCTTTTCCCAATGAAACAACTTTCCCTGTAAAATAGGGCATACTTTTGTCAGAAGATGTAGCTACCATTAGAATCCAAATGGCGTCTGCATCAGACAGGTAATAGACCAGAAAAAGTTAAATATTTGCAAGCAGTCCTTCAGTAAAAGATAGGATATAAATAACAAGGCATAAAAACAAATAAAGGTCACTGGAGCCATTAACATTTTTTCACTAAGACAGTCAACATGGATCATGCCAGGCTTATAATAGTTGCTGAAGCCCTAACATTTTTGCAATAAAATAAAACAAAGCTGGGAATGATAATAGCCAGCATAATTTAATTATTAGTGTTGGACCAGGTTCTGGGAGACTCCAGTTCAAATCCCACTCTGCCCCGGAAGATTGCTGGGCAACCTTGAGCCAGTCATTCTTAGCCTACGTTAATTCTCAGGGCTGTTGATATGAAGATAAAACAGAGGGAGGGACAGAATGGTATTATAAGCCACGGTGAGTCCCCACTGTGGAGGAAAGTGGATTATAACTATCTGAATCAATTAAAATTTAATGAATTCTCACAAGACTCAGAATATCGCTATAAGGTTTTGGAACATCAAAATAGTTCAACCCCCCCCCCCCCCCCACAGGCTGAGCTACATGTAAAAGGGCTGAAAATAAAACTTTCATTCAAGAGACATGGCGCTAGAAAATTATATGTACAGATTTCTTTATAAACAAATGACTAGAGCTGTTGCTGCTGTACAGCCATATAGCATAATCATGATTTTCCATCATCATCATCATTATTATTATTATTATTAGTAGTAGTAGTAGTAGTAGTAGTAGTAGTAGTAGTAGTGGTGGTGGTGGTGGTGGTGGTGGTGGTGGTATACCGCCCCATCCCCAAAGGACTCTGGGTGGTAGAATCATGAAAGTATGACAGGCCGATAGAGCTGTCCTAAGCAGACTTCCCTGTGGACACTGATATTTAATGGCTTCTTATTGAAGTCAACACACAATTCAAAAGCTTTTTTGAAGCCAAAAGAGGAATTTTCACAATTCGGCAGCTGAGAAAACCCTGCCCAACTTGCCTAGAAATGTACAGGCCCAGGGGAAAGCCCCCCCTCCCCCAAATCAGAACTCCTTGTTTTCAGAATGACAGTCCAGGTGCTCAGGAGCAGCAGCAGCAGCAGCAGCAGCAGCAGGCCATTGCTTTCATATCCTGCATGTGAGCTCCCACAGGCACCTGGTGGGCCACTGCGAGTAGCAGAGTGCTGGACTAGATGGACTCTGGTCTGATCCAGCAGGCTCTTTCGTATGTTCTTATGTTACCCCTTAACGTTATTGCCTGTGATCAAAGTTAGTGGCAACCTTTTTTAAACAATTTACAATTCATAAGCAAAACAATGTTTACAACCTCAAGCATGAAGTAAGATGATGAAAATGGAAAGCTGGCAATCTTTGATGCTACAGAAAGCAAGAAGAAACCCCTTTTATCAATGTATTGCTTTCAATGTACCTGGAAACTCACTAATTGGGGATGATTATGAAGCTGGGTTTGCTGAGAAGACAGGGTTCCAATAAAAAAAGGAATCTGGGTTACATAATTTAACAGGCCATTACTTGGGATACAAGATGTCACTGAATGGGTACATAATAAAAAACATTTTAGAAGTCACAGAAGAATACAGAACACAGCTTCATCATGCCTTAAAAATTAACAGATTTATTGTAGCATAAGCTTTCACACAGTAGTGGGTCCAAGCCCAAAAAATCTTATAGAACTGCAAATCTATATGACACTTGAGAACTTTTTTGTTAGCCGTTTAAGAACACTGATTCTGGAATATGTTGTACACCACCCAAAGCCCCCTGGGGATAGGGCGGTATAGAAGACTGACTGACTGACTACATACAGTAGACTGGATACATGATATCCAGATTATTTAAGGCATTACATTTGCATCCCTGATAAACATCACAAATGTCAACATTTGAGATAGTATTGATTGACAGCATTCTCCGCTGTACAGATGCCTCATCTGAAAACAGCAGATCTTGTAAAAGCCTGAAAGCTGTAGATTGAACCCACTCGATCCACAGTCGCCAAGGAGTGCATGAACCGATACCCAGAGCAAAAGGCAATCATGTGGGATCCCGGCCACAGGGCTCCCCAGTGAACTCAGCCCACATCTGCTGCCTACCACTTTGGCTGGCGGAAAGGCTGCTCTGGCCTCGAGCCTCCAGCCCCGACCATAAATGCATATGGCTTTCAAGGAGACCCAGTTGCGTGGTGGGAAGCGGGAATGAAACGCTTCCTCAAAGCCACGTTCAGATTCTGCCTCTAGCAAATAGCCTAGAGACCAGTGCACAGGGCCGAAGGCGGCTCTCACCGTAAACCAGCTTTTTCATTTCGTGGTATCTAGTCCACAGGTAGGACTTGGTGTCGATGCCCTCGACCGGGGGAGCAGCAGCCGTAGTGGTAGCGGCGTGACCAGGTGCCGCCGATTTCTTGGCTCCGCTGCTTCCAGAAGGGGGCTGTGGATGCCCCGCAGCATGGTGGTGGTGGTGGTGTGCCTTTTGCTGGCCGCAGCCCACGGGCCTGCTGCCCCCCTCCACGGCGCCGCTGCCTCCACCACCATGGCTGGCTTGAGAACAACGGCTGTGGCTGGAAGCGGCGACCACCAGTTGCAGGTTGCTGGCTCCACTGCCTTTCCAGACGCCGCTGTTCGCAGCCTTAAGAGCGAAGGCGGCCATGGTCCGGCTGCACAGACACCCCCCTTTGCAGGAGATTCGCCAGACGGGCGTCTCGAGGGGACCGCGGAACCCCCCACCACTGCACCCACTCTGCACGGCGCCCGCCCGACACTGAACGCCTCTGCCTCCTATCGCCCTCCACCCCGGTCAACCAATGAAAACCCAGACCAAGCAACCAATCGCGAGGCCAGGACCCCCTTTGAGGAATCTTGCGGGTCCCCTAGTCGGCGAACTCTCGGCTACCACTTCATGGTGACCCCTGGGTTTTGTAGTCATTTCGAGCATTTTACCTATGACTCACGCCTGATTGTTCTCAGTCAAAAACTACCACTCCCAAGAAGCCTTTCGCCCGCCTCACTGGAGGGCATTTAAATGTTTACTGACATTTTTCGACCTGTCCGGTCGGTTTTGCGCCCTGGAGTGAATATCTCTATAATGAAGCAGAGGGAGCTGACGCAAAATTTGGTGTGGAAGGACACTAAAGCTCCATTTCTGACTCGCGAAATAGCGGGAGCAACGTTAACTCACATCACATTAACTCACAGTGACACTGAGCAGCAGGAATAGAGTAAAAGCAACTCGTTTCTTGGCCGGTGATAAATAATTAGCTACCTACATGTCCTAAACCTGTACTTTCCCCTTGGGGTAGTATGGTATAGTATAGCCTGATCTCCTCAGATCTCAGAACCTCAGCAGGGTCGGCTGAGTTATGATATTATCCAAGTATCATAACTCAGGGTCGACTTGCAGAGGAAGGCAATAGCAGACCACCTCCGCTTCTTGCTTGCCTGGAAAGCCCCTTGCTGGGGCTGCTATCAATTGGATGTGATTTGATTGATACACAAAGACCTTCTCTGTAGAACAAAGGCGGAGTTTAGGGATACAGCGAGCACCTCGGGGGAAGGGAAAATATCGTAACTGATTAAACACTGGCCGGGTTTCTTTGGGATCAAGCCCCGCTGAATACAACGAGACTTACTCCTAAGTAAACGTGCATAGGAGTTCGCCGTTCGATCGGATTACGAACAGGTCCGACGCGGCAATTCAAACACCAAGTATATAAGGAGAGGACAGAGAAGAGTGAGAACTTAACACCCTGCCTGGATCATCTTGAATGTTGAAAAAGGAAATGTAGACCTCGCCTTTCCGTGGTCTCATTCATTACCAAAGCTGCTAATAACCAACGCGCAAATACAAAATGGGATTTTAAACTGTTTTCTTTAAATTTTACACAATTTTAAGAAGTGAGATGGTGAATCTCGTGGCCCAGCCATTTTCCTAGACTCGACCGGTACCAACAGAATACTTTCCCCTAAATTGCTACTTAAGGTTCGGTAATGATGTATGATTTGTTTGGATTCGCCACAGTAGTCTTTGGTAATTAGACAACAACGGCCTTTAGTCTCCAATTTACGATAATGGGGCTTCTTCTTTTGGGGGAAGGAGGGACTACGACCTGAACAAGGTTAATGAGCCAGGGATTTCACCGCAGGACCCCGATCACAGCGAACGCCATAAATCAGCCCGCTTCAAGACTCTTAGCTCCGCCCAACTCAGTATTGGCTCCGCCCAACTCCTCCCCCCACGGTCAATCAGGGGTGTTTCGCAAACGTATTTGGTCACGTGGCCACCGAATGCGCTTCCTCCGGCGGCAGGAGCGGTTTGTCCTCTTTCCTTTTCGCCCAAGGTGAGGGGCTGGTCTGGGGGCTGCTTGCGCGGGTTTCCGAGGGGCTTCCAGGCGTTGTGGGCTGCTGTAAACAGTGTGTGGGAACAAGTCAAAAAAGAGAGTCGCGGAGCCTCGCAAACACTTTGAAAGCGGAAGGGGCCTTTAAGAACGCCTGTCAGTATAGTGGTTGGTATCGGACAATGGTTTGTCAAACCACCACTCAGCCATACAAGCTGCGTGATCTTCAATGTTCTTGGATACTCAAAAGTATCTTTACTGAATTATACCCTTCTAAATCTCTTGAAGTCAGAGATTACACTTTAAATATATATTTAAGCAAGACACTGTGGGCAAATAGTGGGAGCCAGTCGCACCTGTTTTGTAGGACTGCCATGCTGCCTCCCAAGTATTGTGAATTGCGACCCTAAACAAAATGAAATGATAGCACTCATAAAAATGTTACTACTGCAATTTTGTGCTTCCCGGCTCTAGGAATAGTATTCAAATCGTAGAATCATAAAGTTGAAAGAGATCACAGGGGCCATCAAGTCCAACCCCCTGCAATGCAGGAACACACAATTAAAGCACTCCTGACAGATGGCCATCCAGCCTCTCTTTAAAAACCTCCAAAGGAGGCTGCACCACACTCCAAGGTAGTGCATTCCCCTGTTGAACAGCCCTTACTGTCAGGAAGTTTTTCCTGATGTGTAGGTGGAATCTCTTTTCCTTCACCTTGAACGCATTACACTTTGTCAGTCTCTGGAGCAACAGAAAACAAGCTTGCTCCCTCACCAACATGACATCCCTTCAAATAGCTAAAGATGGCCATCATGTCACCTCTTAACCTTTTCTTCAAATTAAACATACCCAGCTCCCTAAGTCTCTCCTTGTAGGGCATGGATTCCAGACCTTTTACCATTTTGGTTGCCCTCCTCTGGACCTGTTCCAACTTGTCAATATACTTGAATTGTGGTGCCCAGAATTGTACACAGTATTCCAGGTGAGGTCTTGCTAATGCAAAATAGACAGGTACAATTACATCCCTTGATCTTGACACTATACTTCTATTGATACAGCCCAGAATCTCATTGGCTTTCTTGCCCACCGCATTACACTGCTGACTCATGTTCAGTTTGTGGTCTACTAAGATTCCCAGATCCTTTTCACGTGTAGTGTTTTCAAGCCAGGTGTCACCCATCCTATATCTGTGCATTTAATTTTTTTCTGCTTAAGTGTAGTATCTTACATTTATCTCTGCTGAAATTCATGTTTGTTTTGGTCCAGCTCTTTAATCTGTCCAGGTCATTTTGAATTCTGACTCTATCCTCTGGGGTGTTAGCTACCCCTCCTAACTTGGTGTCATCTGCAAATTTGATTAGCATGCCCTCTATTCCATCATCCAAGTCATTAATAAAATATTGAATAGCACTGGGCCCAGAACAGAACCCTGTGGGACTCCACTAGTCTTTAGGATGAGCCACTGATGAGTATTCTTTGAGTTCAGTCAGTCACCCAATTACAAATCCAACCAATCCAAATGACTAACTTGATTGTATTCTACACACAGAATCGTCTTTAGCAGGCTTTGAATTCCATACATGAAAAATATTCAGGTGATTGTTGCAGAGAAAATGGTAGGATTCTTGCAGAGAAAATGGTAGGATTCGGTAATGCATACTTCATTCACATTTGGTGCTAAATATTCTTTAATAAATACTGGGGAAGAAGTTCTCAGGTTTGTATGGCTGTGATGTACATTTGAATCAGTGATCCTTATCTTTAGAACAAATGAGAGAGGATAGTGCAGGCCTTGACCCAGGCCTTTCCTGTGTGCTTGTAAACATTCTTCAGATCAGCCCGCATGACTCTTGAGTAAATGCATGAGGTATGGTGATCAGTATGGGATACATAGATGAAACTCAATTGGTGTCTCGCTAGCTAAATACTCTATGCAGTTTTGCTAGTTACTTTAATATTATTAACTGTGTCTTCCAGGATCAGCCCAACATCCATGCAGAGGTTCTAAAAGTCCTTGTAAAATGCTGGCTAAGCATAAAATAAGGCGACTATTGCACATGGTGCCAGGAAAGAAGCGTTTTGGTGTGTACAGATTTCTTCCTTTCTTCTTTCTTCTTGGAGGTGCTATGGAGTGGTTTATGATCAACGTCCGCATTGGAAAAGAGACATTTTGTAAGTATTAAGATGAGCTGTGTAGCATCACATAACAGCTACTTTTACATTGTAATTGTATAATGCTAGACTTGCTTATCATTCCCAGTTTGTATAACTTGTCTCTGCTTTTAAAAGAAGTTTCAAAACTAACTGAAAGGCTGTGAGGAATCACTGGGACAAGGCAACTGGAGAGTTTACTTATGGTTACCATCTTCTCTTCCAGGATACTTAGGATGGATCTTGACTTTCTCTTTGCCTTCTACCCATTCCCTACCTCCCTCAGTTACTTTCTATTCCATGCCTCCTAGAGGATAGTGAACATACTCAGGATCCAATGCAAATGGCGGGGGTGGGGGGGAACCACTAGTGGGAATGGCAGAGGCCTGCACTGGTATATTTGCCTACCCCACTAGCATAAAGGACACCTGCACTGTTAGAGCAAAGATGCCGATGCTGCACACAGTGGCGGAGCTGCTATGGGGACAGTTGGTGCGGCTCACCGCAGGTGCCGCCATTGCAGTCACGTGTCGGGGGTGTGACTAGGGAGCAGAATGAGCTTGTGACAAATTAATCACAGTAGGAAAAGATGCCCTCTTTTGGAAACTGGCTCCTCTAATTATTCTCCCATTGCTAATTTTTTCCCTCGTAAGTATAGTCTGTCCTGCACCTCGTTGGCTTTTGTATTTATTTCCCTTTAATAACTTATTGGTGAGACTAGCTAAGAAAAAATACATTTAAAAACTACTCTTCTACAATCTTTTCTTTTACAGATGATGTTTACCGCAGAAAGCAGTCTGAAAGACAGCATGGAAGTTTGGAACAAAGATGATTTTTTGCTTTGACTAGCTCAAATGAATTCTGAAACCTAAATTTGATACATAAGAAATGTTTACTGTTGAAAGAAATGTGAAAGTTATATCAAATGCTGACAGTAGCTGGTCACATGACACATGGTTTTCATACCCAGGTAGGATGCCCGCTGGTTCTTTATCACATCATTTTAACACATCACTGTTAAGGCAATCTGCCACCAGCAGCACCAAAAGCAATGAAGCTTTACAAGCAAATGATCTTGAATTTTTGCGAGGAAGCAATATTGTGTTTGAAAGGGAGTCAGCTGGAGCTGCAGGTTGACTTCACTGAACTCCAATAGAGTAAGGGGAGCAGAGCCACCATTAATCTGTTCCAGGTTGCTCACAAGACACAATCATCCTCTCCCCAGCATAAGGGAAGAATCCTCACTGATGATTCTTGTCATCCCACTCATTTATCTATACTTTCCCTTCTCCTGCTTAAGATGGACTTATCATTGTGAATGTGGAAGATTGCACTGTGTATTCTGGGCTATATAGTACTTGGGTTTCCAGGAACTATGTAACATGAAAACTGATTACATTGCATTTTAGAAAAGGGGATTTGCCATGCTTGAGACTATTTCATTAAGAGTTTATATGTGTACATAAACTGACTGATGCAAACTTGATACTGAATCTCTTATTCATTTAGGAATGACTTTGCCATGGCAGTCTAAGAGGACTGTTCCGTAGTCTAATACAAGACAGTAATGTCTATGTGACTAATGCCTTAGATTTGTGATGTGATTGATTGTAGCTCTGTATCATAAATGTAGTTCTTAAAACATGGATCATGCTAAAGGTCTTACTACAGCACTCATTTGAACAGAAGGAAATAATGTTCAAGTTTCAAGTACTGCTATTTTGTGAAATTGTGCTAAGAAAGAAGTTTTAGTTATTTTCTGCTGCCTCTTTTAAGTCTCACTTAAATATGTGGTAATGTTCTTGGTGGTATCTTGGAATTTATTTTAGTAGAGAGTGGCTATTCCATCATATTGGAAAATAGCAGCACTGTAGTGCATTCCTACAGAACTGAAGTCATTGGTTTGAAAGACACAACAGGGAGTGTATGAAACTTCAAGGACAGAATCCGTATGCCACAGAAACACCAGTATCCAGCTTTGTAGATGGTACAACAGAATGAGGTTAAAACTGCTACTTTTCATTTATCAGTGCCATCATTCAAATGTTCTGTCTAACCTTTTAGCTGGACTTCAGGACTATGCAAAATACTAACCCCAGCCCATTTCTGAAAAAGCTTTCCAGGTGGGGAGAAAAATTGATGGTAGACCAGTGAGTACAGTTTTAAAAGTAGCCATAGAAGAGCTCAAAGTTTAGCAGCACATCTCAAAAGCTTATCTCCCCCATCTGACTTGAAGCACGGCACGGCACCTTGCTTGATCATATTTTATACACAAAGAACTTACCATGGCCTCATTTATTGGGTTACTGGAATAATGGAAAAGGACAGTCCCTTCTAAAGAAAGTAACCTGCTCAACACTTCATGCTCATATCCCTTCTGTGAGGTGCTGAAGAACCCTGGATACAGCAAGGTGGTTGACCTTCTAATTTATGTACTTAACACCAGTTGTGGATACATCTCAGTGCAGCATGGAACAGCTCAGACTTTCAAAACCAATCAGCCCCTAACATGTATCTCGAAGACTAGCACAATGACCCAACAAAATATGAACTTTTGAATGTCTTTACCGTATCTACAGCATACTGGATCAGCACTGCCCTGTCATTCAGGTTAACGTGCTCTCACCTTGGAGGCAGGAAACAGACTGAGGTCCTGGGGGCAGTTCCACACAACAGGAAAATGAAAAAGTTATTTCCTGCCTCCCTGATGGGACAATGGGAACTACCCATAAGATGTCCTCCCACTCGAGAGAATACTGGTATTCCACTAGTTAATTCACTTCCATTTTCATGTCTGACCGATAAATTTCAAATCAACTGAATTGCCTTGCAGCACATTTCTTCTAATACTCCAATTGCTCTAAATAGTTCTACTTTCATATTTCCATAAGGAACAGGAATTGAATTAGGTAGTCTTTTGGTTATTCACATCTGCTTGTTAGAAATTATTCCTTTGAATTTGGAACCAGACTTCTGGAAACAGGTCATTCTCCTGTGAGGAAACCAATGCTTCCGGTATCTTATGAACAAGATAAAATCTGAAAACTTGTTTTAAGACTACCCAGATCCAGAATTCTCTGTGCCACTACATTATTAACTGGAATATGCATAGGCCGTGGGGTCAGCTGTATATTACATGCTTTGCATCCAGAAAGCCCCAGGCTCAATCTCCGGTCTTTAAGATCTCGGTTGGCAAATGTTGAGCTACCTCCCAACAGAATGCTGAGCGAGATGGACTAAAGATCTAATTCAGAATAAGAGTCCCATTTGGACTGTATTTGCACATTACTGGATATTGCACTGTTGTTACACTACAGCAGTAACTGTCAATTGGATTTTCCTGTATGAACAAGACAATACAGTTGCATGTGACAGCTACAGTGTTAACAGCAGCTCAATATTTAATACATAGGTGTCAAACTCGTGGCCTTCCAGATGTTATGGCCTACAGTTCCCATCATCCCCTGCCAGCATGATGCTGGCAGGGGATGATAGGAACTGTAGGCCATAACATCTGGAGGGCCACGAGTTTGATATCTCCTCTAATGTGTGGATGTAGCCCTAGGTCTCATGATATCACATTTAAAATCTCTCTGAATCACATTTTCCATAAACTAGATATAGGAAATCAAGACAAGTGGTTCTCTCCACAGGACCAAAATAATTGGAAGATTTGTTATTTTAGGAATTTTTTTAAATGTAGAAGGCCATGCTAGATCCTGTCGCTCCACATAACTAGAGTCAAATGTACTGCGATTATTTATGCCGGAAAATACAGTCTTCAGGTGTTTTCAGAATAGATTCCGTTATATTTTTCATTAAAATTTTACATTTACAAAAATTTAATCCACCCAGTCTGCAAACCAGTGTACAGATTTCCAACCATTTTTATTTAATAACTCAAATATGAAGTAATCCCTGGAGATGTATGACATCATACCTGTGCTCCTTAGATCCAGTGGATTTAGGCGATAATTTATCAACCATGCAGCAGAGCAAATTAAGAGACTGCTTTCTCTTATATCAAAGTTTGGGGTTTTTTAAAGGGGGAATGGTGCTTAGTTCTGCTCACACCACACATCTCTCCCTTTCCCTCAGATCTGGTCATCAAATACTATAACGAACAGCGTACACAACCAACATGTTATTGGGCTTTCCTTACAAGGCACCTGCAGGAAAACTAAAATTAACACAACATCTCAATGGAACAATCAAACCTGGTTAATCCAAACTGCAAACTATTTTTATTTAAATTAAAGGCCTCAGAAAAACAAACTGATAGTACATGCACATTGACTAGTTACCACTTTACTCAATGGAGTATACAACCAGGAGTAAAAATGAGGCATGGATTAACCAGGTCCAAAAGCACATATGCTGAAAAGTTATGAATATCAATTATTACACAAACAAACTGCTCTTCAAGAAAAGAGCAGGGAATAAGGAGTAGGAGATGAGCATTTCCAATTGGTTTAATGAAATATATATTTTCCACTCACACAAACTAACCACTTCCCATACTTTTATTTCCATCGTCAAAGTCCTTTTGTTCTAATACAGTGTGTGGCTGTGGAAAACAACAAGTGGGTTCAAATGGCCACAAAGAAGACAGAATTTGTTTTCTTGAACAATTTATAATTAGGATAGAGTTCTGTTAGCTGGTTGTGCAATACTGGATTGTAGCCACCACATCTTAAACCCTGTGTCACTGACATGCTTCCAGTACACAGATACATGATTTTGGAATAAATTAAAATAATTAGGGCCAGCCTAATGGTCTAGCAGCAGTGCTCTGCACCGCCATAAAGAAAAGGCTAATGCCTCATTTACAGTTCTAATTGTTTACTCCTGGTCCACTAGGAGTGGTAAAAAGCTGCCCTTAGCTTGAAAGCCTGGAAAGACAAGGCTGCAGATTATTCAACACTGATCCTTCTGACATGTATAGCTTCCAAAAAGGTGTCTTCCTGTTTTTAAAAGAAGTATTTCTAAAAATAAATAATAAATAAATAAATTTCAGGTTCTTTGGTGTAATTTTTGCAATGCTTACAAAATGATTGTATTAGTAAAGGTATGATGGTTCTAAGTACTAAAAAGAACTCAAACTTGCTTCCTTTTTTCTTGCTGCCTTCCTTGTTGACAACTGCAATGTCTGAGGTAATGTCAAATATACTGGCCACGATCCAGAAAAGCACTCATGCACTCACTTGAGGATCTCCCAGTGTGAACTGGTTTGGTGCTGGAAGATAGTACAAAACTAAGGAAAACCTCTGGGTGCCTGCACAGACCTTGGTATAGCAACACTTTTGGGTAGCTATCATGTTTTAAAATATTATCAAGGGGCCACAAATGTATACACAGACTGCTCAGCTGTAGAATTTATGGACAAAAACATTTCCTCCCTATAATGTTAATTTATATTTTACATTTAGTACCTCATTTGAAAACTTGAAAATTTTGGGCTTGCATGTTAAAGATGTTACTTGCCGTTGACATAATACATCATTGTTCAGTACCATTGAAAGAGACCATAAACTGTCAATTAAGTTTACATGCAATTTACATTTTCTAGGTTTGCATTAAAATAGGTAAGGAAATATAACTTTCACTAAGTACACTAACAGTTGGTCCAATGAAGGTTACTTTTACTGGCAAACCATTCATTCTCCAAAACCAAATATGGTAACAAATATTTACCGAATTACCCTGTAATCAAAATAAGGATCACACCACCACAATACCATGTGAATCTCATTATCCCAGGTTTATCTTGGTTAGCAGAAACTTCTTCAAATCTATGTCATTTATAAACTGAACTGTACTGATGAGCCTTTCCAATATTTGTCATAACTTAATGCTGTATTAACTACCCTAATATTAATTTTGTAAACTAACAGCTAAAGGCCATGAAACTAGGAAATCCCATAGTGCACCTAGGTAAGTCACTGGACAACTTGTACAATTAACTTCCATGTGGGTGGGTGGGGTGGCGGCATCTGTTAACAGAAGAAAATTAAAAAGGTCAAAGGCCTTCAGACATGCCTATAAACAGTCTCCAGATTGCAAACCAGCATTAAAGACAAATACTACAATACAAATGCCCTAAGACTGTGTTCCCAAGGAATTTACTTGGAAGTTTTATTTTTAAAATTAAGCACTTGATTCTATATATAGAGATATATAGATTCATCCATTTATAAACCTTATTATACACTTTGTTGTCATAAGCATTGCAATCCAGTTGAATTGTGCATGTTAAAATTGACAACTGGATTACAATGGGTTTTTTTTCAGTGTATAAAAGAACTTTTAGCACACTATATACCAAATCATTAACAGAACAACTATTTCAAAATGCAAGAGTCCTTTCCAAATACCTTGTTACTTACCTTTCAAATTCAGAGTTAAAAATCTGCATCAGACTTGCAATATTGACTTAAAACAGTACAAAAGAATGAAATGTCCAGTTCTGCTTCTGGCGATAGAAAATGTCAAATTCTACATACTGGCAGCTAAAGCCTTGCACCTTTGAGAATCTAATTTTTAATATATGCATGTTCTGTTACTGATTTGGAGATTAAAGGAGATCGCATCTCCTGCCAGAATCTGAAACATCTTAAGACAACAAAATCGAAACATCTGTACATTTCCTCTAAATCCTTCCTAAAGGAGCGCCTTTGGTGATGAATGGAAATCTCAGACTAGAGAAGTGCAGTACAGATATGCTGTCTCCCTATGTCAATGTCTGCTAGCAGCACATGCAAACATTCATATTTTTGTTGATGGATCTACTCCCAATATAAACATTTTTACAAAAACAACTGGAACTTACAGTACCAACAGAAGATAGTGTATCCAAAGATACCCCTTTGACATTTTCTCTCTCCTTTTATATCATGCTCCTGGGCCCTTCAGAACAGCTACACAATTAAGGATTTACATTTATGAACTTGATTCCCATCCTCTCCACAGCCCAACAGTTTTATTTAGAGCAAGTAAATTTAGTTCATGTGATGTCTCTGCCAGAAGCAACTACAACACAAGCACATGGGTGCTCATTCTGCTAAGATGTAAACCAGGAGCGATTTCACATTTTTCTGAACAAAACTGTAAACACACTTCCGTTGTTTTTTTTAAAAAAACAATGGCATCAGAAATTTCAGAGTAAAGAAAGGGATGAAACCTTGTTTTGCATTTATAACCAAATATGAGATCATCTTCCGAGAGAAAGAACCATATGCACAAGTCTGTATTTTTAAGAAAAGTCAACGTAATATAACAAAAAGTGAAATATACTTATTAAAAGTGTCCTTATATAAAAAAATCTTGCAATGTACAGTAAGATGCAATAAAAACAGTTTGCCCACCCCCACCAATAACTAAAACTGCTATTGTTCCACAAACTCTTTATATGTTGGTATCAAAAAGTTAAACATTTTCTATGTTGTATGCTTGACGGATATTAAGAGTATCTCTCAACATCAAGTCTCGAAGGCGCCACAGTGCATCCGCCATTGTTGTATGGGCCCCTTTGCTCTTCAACCAGTGTGTAGGAAGACGGCTTTCTTGCTCTTTTGAGAGATGGACGTCACGCCTTCGTGCTGAAAGAGTGAAAAGGCTTGCAGTTAAAAATGGCCTTAACCAAAAGTTTTGCAGATGCACTAAAAAGTTATCTGATACACTTCTATACCACCTTCATGCCACTGCATTTACTATTCAAAGTAACTTATACATATGTCTAGAATAAAAGTTTAACGCTATGGTATTGATCACATCTGTAATGCATCATGTTCCAAGCCACCTCCTTCTGTTTCTCATTCCAGTGATTCTTCCCACATAGCTTAAATGTGAACAGCAGCAGAAGCAGCAATACAATGCACTATACTGCAATGACTGGGTTTGTAAAAAACAACACCCAACTAGTTTCATTTCTATGAGCTCAAGACAGGTGACAGAGCTTCCAAATGTGCCATAAAATATCCTCAAGCATCAAATCATACACTGCACTTACCTGAAAGGGTCTGGTCCCACTTACTAATGCTATTTGAATCAGCACTTAGACCTTCAATGTATTTTAGATAAGCCTCAGAGTGAAGAAGTCGCTGTGTCTTTGGTGGCGGGGATACAAACATAGGAGTGGTAGGCTGCTGAATGACCTGCTGAGATGTGGGATTCTGACCAGGATATGGTGGCGGTGCCTGTTGGCCTGGAGGGCCAAGGATACCCATCTAGAATAGTAAAGGATAATAAGCAAGAAGGCATTGTAAAAGTTAAGTAGAAAATCAGGTGGATCACAGCGTACAAAAGTTGATGGAATTTGCTCCAGTGAATATGATCTGTTTCAAAATATGGTTCATGGAACAGGATGAACAACAAGGACAAGGAATAACACCTAAGGACACAGAAGTTAGATGCTTAAAAGAACAGCTGTTTCTGAGGATTGGAGAATGGAAGAAATGGGTGCTGAAAGTGGAAAAAGCCATTCACAGAAACAGAGGTATCTTCCATTCACACAAGAAGAATGGTTGGATCCAACTCCTATGCATGTTATTTATACACAGCAAAACCAGTTAACATATATCACGCTTTAAAACCGATTCTTCATTCAAGATTCAGGTATTTAATGGGACAGTGGTGTTATTTCTGAATGCTGGTCCTACCCGACAATGAAGAACTAACAAAGAGCTATTCATAATACTGATAACCACCCTTCCTTTTAAAACAAATCAAAACCTTGTAGCCCTGCTTAATCCTTCGGAAAACTTCTGTTTTCACGACATAGTTGAAAGTACAGTAACTCCAACAGCAGCCACTGAAACCAGCCTTGTGGCTTTACGTGACTTTGCTGTGCATTTTAATGAAAAGGTTGTCCGCTGACTGGACTTGGATCCAGCAATACACATGCGGAAACATACCGGTAAGCAGATTTAGTGCAGTTCCTCTTGTGCAACACCTCCCTCCTCCCACCTTATCTATACATTCTAGTGTCCAGAAACTAGTTGCACAACATCTTGCATGAGAGGAAATGAATGTGGGGACACAATACATTTAACTTCGCACAAGTGGCTACCACAGTCATTTTCTTGCATTTCTGCTTGTGGTACTTCTGCACCGGATCTAACCTCATGTGTCTGAAAGGTGGGGTATGAATATTTTCAATAAATAAATATTTGACAAGATATGATAAGGGAGACAAATTGGCAATGTAGAAAGACAAAATAGTTTCTACGACACAGGTGGACAGCTTCTCCAAACAGCAAAGGCTTAGAATATGACTGATAAGTTTTTTTTCCATGTGCATTTCTAAATCACTTACCTGCTGTCCAAATGGACTTCCTGGGGCTGGGGCTCCTACCATGGAAGAAACATTTTGGCCTATAACACCTGTATTTCAAAATGAAAACAAAATTGCAGCCGTAAATCAGGTCAGTAATAAAAAGCTTTGCTTCTGACAAATGTCTAATAAGAAACTGAAATATAACTGTGCAACTTAAAACTACCGCTTTCTGTTAAAATTACATACAATTTCTTAAACAGTATTTTAAGGGTGACAAAGATGCTGGCCTCCACCAGGGCCAGGGCTTTTACGGCCCTGGCCCCTGCCTGGTGGAATGCTCTTCCTCCAGCTGTCAACCACCCCGCGGACCTGCCAAGAGTTCCACAGGGCCTGTAAGACTGAGTTATTCCGCCGGGCTTTTGGGGAGGCCGGCTGCTGATAGGTGCCCATTAATAACAACTAAGACCCGCTGTTCCCCCCCTCTTAGGGAAGCGGGGGAGCTAATAGCTGTACGCCATCTGTTTAATTGTTTTAACTGTTTTAAATTAGGAGCGTTGCTTTTAACTATTATGAAGTTTTAGTATTTTATTTTGTTATTCACTTGCTGTACTATGATGTGAACCGCCCTGAGCCCCCTGGGGGAGGGCGGTATAAAAGTGAAACAAATAAATAAATAAATAAAAAATTTTTGTTTTGTTTGGCTCATCTCTTATTATTTCATCCAGCAATGTCCCGCATGTCAGCTACAGGCTGGGGAAATATTTCACCAGATCCCTATGGCTGGGCAACTGCATTCTGCCACAGACAGCTGGCCTACACAACTCTGTGGAAACAAATGTGGATTGTGCATCAGTCATGTCTGCTTGTGTCTTTATTCGACACTTGTGTAGGTGCCTTCCTGTGGATTAGAAGGATATTGTCTTAAGGCTTTCCTTTCTAAGATTCTTAGAAAGGATTCTAACCAATAAAGTATCACTGTGTGAGGAGATAAATCCTCTATTGAAAGTTCTTCTAGTGCAGATCCCGGAGCAGCCATGAGCAACTTATGGATATTTTAATGCAAAAGAACTATGTGCCATCAAAGAACGATGGGTTCAAAAGCTACTTTCTCATTGTAAATACTTGTACCACATTTGCACCTGCAGTTCAGAAGTTAGGATATAGTGATATACCTGACAGGCTATATTTCCCCATAAAGATGACCACAGATGCCATATTTCACATTAACAGTAAATTTTTAGGGAACATCTTTTGCTGCAAATGTGAAATAAAACCAGGCAAACTACATTTGTTTCGGCCTACAGATTAATGGCTGAATTTCTGAACCTAATCCAAAGCATACAACAAAGGAGTATCCTATGGGGAAATGAAATAAAAATGAGTAGCAGCAAAGAGGATAAATCAAGGCAGTAGCTGAAGTTTGCATAGGCATCCAAAATCTTATCTCTGGGGTTTCTCCACAATGTTTACTCAGCATTGTCTATGAACAAGCCAAAGAAGCCATTAAATAGCATGTGGCAGACACAGAGTGCAAATCGGTTCTAGCCAGGTGGCCAACCTTTATTGCAGGTGAATCCAATAGGTATTCGACTTCCCCTATGGCGTATTTAACAAGTCTTGAAGTACCTAAATATCAGAGGGCTTTAACTCTGACACAATGCCATGCCCTCCCTTCAGCTGTCTCTGAAAGCCGATACAGGAAAACTTCTTATCGGGAGAGAAAATGCCATGTGGGTTTGGGCACACAGAAACAATCGAACATGTTTCTCCAATGTCAATACTATACAAATATATGTACTAGTTTTGTTTTGCCACAGTTGCAAAGATTTCCAGGCCACACAGGACAATGTTATATCTCCCAGCAGCTTATAGATGTCAAATCTGATATAACACAGTGTTGTCAGGTTTTGTGTAGCAGCTCTTGAAGTGCATCGCAGGATGCTCTGTGCTATAAAACAGACTTAATGAATACTAAGGTTGCTTTACTAGAGTGTACTGTGAACTAACAGTTATAGTATTTTATATGCCAATTTTATTGTTTCCTTATGACTTGTTTCCTTTTACTATTTACACTCTAATCCCATCCCCTTTATGCTCCCATAATTTTCTGTGTTCCCAGTTTTCTTCTGCCAGTAGACCTTTTTAGATATATATTTATAGTTTTAATTTATTTTATCCTTGTAAATTGTATCTTACCTATCTTATTTACCTTATATTGGTGTATACTGGCCTATGACCATAATAAAGATGATTGATTGAGATTTGCATAATAACCACTAGCTTACATTTCCTATCCATGCAGACAAATTATGTTCACCCTCACCTCCAAATATAATAATGTGCCCAAGTGCACACATGCACCAATGCTATCGTAAAAAGTTAAAAATAGGAAACGGATTTATTGTCTCCAAAACCACCCTTATTTCAAGCCTGGCAGGTAAGTGAAAAATACATCTCTAAATGAAAGAGCAGACTATCAAACCATATTTTACCCATTCTGGGCACTGTCCTCGACTGAAGCTTCAATTTAATTTGTTTTTTTAAAAAACAGAATGGATGCAATTTTCTATTATGTATTCAATGGTCAAACTTTAAAATGACCTGCTATTAAAGTTGTTTGGAATCAGGATATATACATGAACTGGTGGTACATCTATAAAGTCAGAAAACACTGGTGAGATTATTCACATCTGGCTCTGGAAAGAAGCTGCTTTTAGATAACTCTCCGATTTAATTAATATCACAACTTTCTACAGATGTAGGAGGAGCCGACAGCTGGTGCCTGCTCCATTCTATACCTCTGATCAAGTCAAGCCCATTTGAAATTTCTTTTTTTAAAAAAGGAAGCATTCTTATGTTTTGGGTGCTGTGTGGTTTCCGGGCTGTATGGCCGTGTTCTAGCAACATTCTCTCCTGACGTTTCGCCTGCATCTGTGGCTGGCATCTTCAGAGGATCCTCTGAAGATGCCAGCCACAGATGGCAGCAGCATCAGAGAAATGATTGCATTAACTTCCTTAACAGCCCAATAAATCGATTCGCCGTGAAAGCCTTCGACAATACATTCTTATGTTTTGTTTGCTGCTGGATCAACTATGTATGCTGCTCTCTGCCAATATGCAAAACACAGCAGTACAGTTAGGAAACAGACTTTGGCTCTTCCAGCAATGCATCATGTGTGTTAACACATACCTAGAGTATTCTGCAGAAACAAAGCAGGTAAAGCTACAAATGCACACACTGAAAACCGTCCCTGAAATATTTGGTTACGTGGTGAGAACAGAAAAGTGAGATAATGAGGGAATGAGGAGGTTGTTCTTACCCGGAGGTGGGATGCCTGGCATGCCTGGTGGAAGTTGGTGGGGTGGGAGCACCCCAGGGTGAAGTGGCTGCATGCTGCCCATGCTAACAATGCCATCAACTGGGCCTTGTAAAGGTGGTAGCACTGGTGGATAGCCACCTATCATGCCTTGAAGGACACAACAAATTTCAAACATGCATCAATGACATGCAAAATGATCAAAAGAAGTAATGACATGCACTATCCACACATAAGCACCTGCAGTATTGCTGTACAATATTACAAATTAGTACTTTGCAAAATGAACAATGTTACAGGACCTTATGCTGTATTAAGAGCATGTTAGTATTTGGTCTAGTGCCATATTCCTCCCGGGACACATAGAATATTTGGTATCATTAAACGGTGATCATGGCAAGCAAATGCAATATGTTTGATCAGTCACATGAACACATCTGCACATTCAGAATTGTTGGAGAACACTGAACTAAATGAAAGGGAAGAAGGCAATTTAAATTATAATCTATGCAACCACTAAAATGAAACAGAAATTAATATAATACCACTGCACTGATTGTACTGTTTTTCTTCACATGTTAGTCAATCTGATTACGCCAGAAAAACAGAATTAGATTTATTATTTTTTTTGTTTTAAGAAAGAACTTTCTTGCTTTTTGCCTTATAACATAGGAAAAATGTCATGGAAGCTGCAATCTTGGAATATTTACCACATAATCTTCTCATGGAGTTTTAAAAATTATTACCTCCAGTAGTGTGATTTATTCTGTTGCCAACAAATAATACTTAAAAACTATGTGAAAAAGTCTGTGGATATGTCAAAAGATAATTACAGCTCTCACTTGTTAACCTGCATGACTGAAAAACTGCCATGGATCACTGTAGGACAATTATTTTTATGAACTATATGAATTATTTTCAGAACTATCTACTGAAGAAAAACAAGCAGCAGAACTAATTTTTTGCCTATTATTTTAAGCTGGCCACCCAAATTCAGCTTAAGAATCATTAAAATAAAACTAGCTGAACATGCAGGCTTGCTTTCTGCTCCTGATGCTGTAACAATAAGCTCAGATATTTGAGGCAAAAACTACAGGTTTGTTGGAAGCTGCCCCCTTGGTACTGAGACCAGAGCCAGCACTAGGACGGTCAGACATCTCTTTGCAGTGGTGGTAGAGCCTCACTAGATTGTGATAGTCAATCAGTGTCCTAAGCAAGTTATAAAAGTACAATACGATTTCTGAAAAGCTGCATATCCCTACAGGACCACAAATGTCCTTCCTTCATAAAGTTTACTACTGTGGTTAAAAAAAAACTGAATTAGATGGAAATCTTCCCAAATGAAGCTACCACAAAATGAAACATTTCTTGGACTAAATTATTCTCAACAGACTGGACCTAGCCCACCAAATTCTCAGAATCAGAATTAAAATTAACCAGACAGTTTTAAAACTCACGCAACTCCAAATATTCTACTTAAGTTCATGTTTCATATTCAGTAATTAATGTTATTTAGTCATGTACTTAAAATATTTAAATTCTGCATTTTTAATCAGAAATATCATATACTAAGTATTCAAAACATAAACATCACAGTACTCCTTGCAGCAGACCACTAATGCACATTAATATTGTCATCTCTATATTCCAGATAGGAGGAATAAGTTCCATTTAGTTTGCAGCTGATGGGAGACTAGAACTAAGAGACTTCATGGCTCACATTCTTAGCTAATTTGGCACTTTAGTTCTCAACAGTTAATTGATCAAATTTACTCATGGGGTATGAATATTTTCAATAAATAAATATTAGACAAGATATGATAAGGGAGACATGTTGGCAATGTTAACTATTCAAGTGAAACATGCATAGTAAACAATTCATTACATTTAAAAGTCAGCAAATCAGTTAAAAAAAGAGGTTGAGAAACTTTTGTACTTGACTCTGTGTGCGTGGGTGTGGAGACAAGTTGCTTCCAACTCATAGTGAGCCTATGAGTCAATGTCCTCCAAAATATGCTATCATTAATAGACTTGCTTAGGCCTTGACTAATGTTGCCTATTTTTAAAGTTTTGTCTGCTGGGTACCAGGGGCAGAGTGAGGGGGAACTCCGCCCAGGGTGCGTGTGCACCCTTTGCCCCTGCCATGGTACCATCCACCCCAGCCTCGGAACACCCCGGAACGCCGCATGCCCGGGGCGTCACACCCCACGTGGCCACATTGGTGCTACGCCTCTGCTGGGCACTGATGATTTGTATAGGCTGTTTGATAATCCTTTTGCTTTTTTAGTTGCTTTTATTTGATTCCCCCCCCCCAGAAAACGTAAGGCACTCTGAATATAAGGAAGAACAGGATACAACTTTTTTTCCCCAAATGAGCGAATAAACAAATATGACTAATTTTGCAGAATTACATTGGTTGCTGACTGTGAAATAAAAGTCATAGCAAAGAAACATTTAGACATTTCTAAACAGACGAAATCAGTGTATTAGTTTCGGGGCCTTCTATATCATGCAATAAAAAGTAACATACTAGCTTAATGGAACGCACTGAAATTATTTTGAAGGACAAGATTTGACAATGAATTGTAGGAAACCTTTTCTGTTAAGACATGTTCCCTAACTAAAAAATACAAATATTTCATACAGTTCATACATTTTTTTCAACCCACGTTTGGAAAAGCTACACTATATATAGATTATGGCATCAAAAATAAAATCAACAGAAAAATCAACAGTAAATAAAAGAAATTGTTTAATTCAAACACACTTTCTTTTTTCATACTTGAAAAAAGATACTCTTTGGTTAAAGAAGGATTTCAGAAAGAATGTTACTCTACATGAATTTGGATGAGATAATGAAAAGTTAACACTAACAAATGTTGCTGAGAATGTAGCTGAACATAAATGAAATGCAATACTGGATTTCTTTAAGACACTAACTGAAAAAGACATTTATGTAGAAAATGTAAAGAAATAGATCCCATCCCACAGTTCCATTTCATAAAGAGTGGCATTTTCCTCAATGGCAGGTAGTTTCCCCTGATGCAAGACATAACAGCCCCAGGCATCAAAGTAAATCTTCCTGTGCTAATTGGCCCTATTAAGCCTAAAGCAATCAAAATGTCATTATCTAAAAAGAATTGAAAAATCAATTAATTATTGGAATGATCTAATATATAAAATTAAAGCCAACTGTATTTCTCATTAAAAACTTATTCAGATCTTAGTTAAACAAATTCAATTATTTCTAAATGGATTTACAAAATAGATTTACCTAGAGAAAACAAATTCAATGTGCATATTGCTGATATATTAAAATAACTAGCTTTGTAATTTGTTTCCTGGAAATGAAGAGTCTGCACTAAAAAATACTTTACAATTCGTGGCTAAGATTTAAAAATAATTGTGGCTAAGACTTTTTTTAAAAAACAGCTTTAAGCAAGTTCAAATATCTCAGAGGGACTTCTGCCTTTTTTTCTCTAAGCAGCAGACCAACATGGCACATTGCTTCCAAGACTGTACAGCTTCAAAAGTGGTTTACAGTGTGGCACAGATGGACTGGTATTCAAGAAATATCGGCCTAAAGGCCTAGGGCTACTGAACTGGTTGCAATATTCTCTAGATCTTGTGAAGTGCCTCTAAAATCTTCAATCAGGCAAATAGACAAAAATATTTCTAGTTGTTGGCTGTTGAAATTTACACTCAAAGAGCTTTGTCATATTCATTCTTTTACCATTTTAACAAGTCACAAGAATTGTTTTAGTTGCGGAAGCTTGGCTAATGATTCAGATGATCTGTAACAGGCCTAAAAACAGAAAACAATGCACTCTGTCCAGTTTGTGTAGTTAACACTGAAATGTTCAGGAGAAAAAAAACCCTAAATTATGTTTACAGATATGAACCCATAAAGCTGCCTTATACTGAATCTGACCGTTGGCCAAACAAATGAACACGGTCACTCTGACCTGCATTTGTTCTCCAGAGTTTCAGACAGAGGTCCTTCCACCCTGACTGTTATCCATCTAGGGGTTGAATTGGGGATCCTCAGCATGCAAAGCAGATGCTCTAACATTCAATAACGGCACCTCCCCATATAGATGATATAATACAAACCAGCAGCATGCTTGCTGCTTTGGAAAGAAGATGCTTCAGCTTGGTCAGGCTAAGAATGCATACTTATTGTTAAGTTGTTCTCTCTACAGGCTAGGGCAAAATCAGGGATCAAAATATTTTGAGGATACTTTTTAAAAAGGTTTAATAAACATGTCAAACATCTTCAGTAAAGAGACTCAAGAGTAATATTAAGACTTATGATGAGTTAAAAGTGAATAAAGGAAAAATGGTCAGAGCTCCTGTTTTGTTTCTTTACCTGGAACAGGTGTCAACTGCGGATTGAGCATCCCCATTGGTGTTGGTGGCGGCACCACCCCCATAAGTGCCCCCACAGGAGTCCCTGCCCGGGGGGAAGAATTCTGCTGCTGTTGCTGTGCTGCTCGCTCTCGCTCCTGCTGCTCAGCAACTTTAGCTGCCCGCTCTGCAAAAGTATTTTAGATTTTCAGTTGTACTTTGGAACCTAGAATTTAAAAATTACTTTCTGCTCCTTGAAAAAAGGACTTATCAAACACTGGTCCAAACATCATCTAATGTGAAAAAACCCAGATTGTTTTCCTTAACAGTAGGTAACTCTGATTTCATTTGTCTTCCAACTGAAAGATAATATAGAGAATTTATGATAAAATTCCATGAATGATTTAAAGAGTTTACCGTTTCTTTATTCACATCAAAGACCAAAATGTCATCAAGCTCCCAGTGTTAGCAACATGTGTCAGCACAAAAATATGAATGCACCAGGACAACTTGGCCTTTTTGTCTACTAGATTTGATCTTTTTAAATTATTCAGTTTAAGGCAGCAATGAAAGACGCTCTAGGAATATATGAAGCATCAAAACTGCAATCCGCAGCCTAGTCATTCTACATAAACCAATGTGCCTGTTGAAGAGAAAGCAGGCTGTAAAATACAGCCCATGTCAGTTAGACTTGCTCGGATACAATACATGCATCCAGTTTGGGGGCTCAAGATGACAAGTAACCACTACAATGGAATTCTAGCATTTGTTTACTCAAAAACTGTTACTGCTGACACAATTTGTGGAACGGTCAAAAAGAAACAACAAACATGAAGAATCTTTGCAACCCTCTCCTTAGATAACCATATTGCCTTTATTTAATATCCAAAACTAGCGATTTGGTGGTAAAATCTACTTTCCATTCTTCATCCATCAGCAGTTGTTACTCTTTTGTCACAACAATGAAATGCTGCAGTGTAGCCCTAACAGAAGTCCTTTTTGTCGAAGACTCCAGTTAGAATGAAATAGAAGAGATGAAACTGTAAAGCAAATACCTTCTTTCTTTCTCACCCTTTGCGGTATAGAAAGAAAAAGGATGGGGCTGTTTGATCATTCACCTCACCACACACACATTGTTTACATATCACAAATTTGACACATTCATATATTTGCCTACATAGTTAAGAAGTTCCTCAAATATGTAGAAACCCCTACATTCTGTGAGGTCCCAGAACCACTTATCCCTTCTGGAGGATATGAAGACATCTTCATGCTATCTCCCTACCCTCTGACAAATCAGCTGTCAGGTATCCCAAATATCACACACACACAATCATTAGAAGGTTTAAAATAAACTCCCTCCTACTATTACAAGAGTTAATATTTTATATGACATTGCACAAACTCTGATCAGATAGCAATTTTTACATAAGCAAAGGACATGTTCTAAATGTCTATTAATGACTACTGAGATGCTTGTGTGTTGCTAATATATGAAGACAAGACTTATCTTAAATTCCTGGGGAGGGGACGAATGTATAGCATTAATTATTTCTAATACTGAATATTCTGTTGCAATATGAAAAGATTAAAATTTTAGTAGGAACAAGAATAGCTAGACGTTAAAAGAAACTCAGAAATATTTTTCGATGTATCCTATTAGATGACTATTTTTGTAAGCAGAAATACAAGTGTTCCAAATGTCTGCTATGCAAAAGACTGCTATACAATCAAAACAATACTGATAGTTCTTTTTCTCATTTTTAATATATACATCAAAGAATGGATGAGATAACCTATCCCCAAATTTCAAGAGGCACGAATCAAAATTATGGCTAAAATATTACAAAATAATACATAGCTATGCACTTATAAATGGCAAACATTGCACACAATAATAATCCATGTTATAAAACATAATGGCTTACTATATGATTTATGCTGAAAGCCTTTTAAAAAGAGATAACCTCTAACAATACTATGAAAAGGGGTGACTTTGAAAGAGAATTCGAATTGTTCAGATTGGTTTCTTAAAATGAATCTTATACTGAAGCAGCTCTTACATTCTCACTCAATAAATGATATTGGTATATTGTATATATTAATATTGTATTAGATTAATTCTGGAGAGTTGAATCATGACAGAGACCAGCAAAACAACAGCCAACATTTTAGCAATGGGTGGTTTGTAACTGATAATAAGCAGACAAAAAAAATTGGAACCAACTTTTGACAGATTAATTCAGCAGCAGTTAGTAAATACAGGAGCTGAACACTGGACTTTTACTATCAAATTCGATCCCAAATCTTTCAACTAGGCCTGCAAATCCATGGGATACAATGAAATGTGTTCTTATTTGATACATGAACGTCTCTTTTAACCAGCTCTTGACTGTGTCCATTCAGCTTTATAATTAAGAGATGTTCATTCTTTTTGGATGAAGAGTGCTTTTACATCTTCACAGCATGTTTACATAGTAATGGGTTTTCACTGGCTTAAAACTCAAAATTATTTCAAAGTTTGTTTTTATGGTTTTCTGAATGATACTTGTTTATGCATAAATCCCCAAGGATTTCCATCTTTGGTTGACATTTTAATAAATGGGAAAAATTAGTAAAGAAAAAAACTTCTCAATTGAACCTTAACATTTTTATCCACAAATATGTTCATACAAACCATAAGACAAAATAAACAACTTTTAGAACCATATCCATCGATACCTTAATTTAAAAACAAGATGAAGTAGCATTTAAAACAATCTTCAACAAAAGAGGTTAAAATCAAAGGCAGCTTTAGAAGAGAGTCTAGGAAGTTATAACCAAATGAAAACAGGACAGAAGTAGAAATACTTAACCACAACTCTCAGGCCTAATACCATTATCACAGTGTATTTCCAAGGGAATATGTAAAAGGCCAACTTTTACACAGAATATGAATATGCTTTCAAGTAGAAATCTCAGGAAAGGTCAACATTGTTGCTCTGAAATATGTTAAATACACATTGCATGAGTCAAAATCATTATTTATTATTGAAAAGGGAGACTAAATGAAATTTTCTATTATTCCACTAATGGAAAAAAGGCAAATAGCAAGACCATGTAAAACAACATTTGATGATATGCAGATTTTAATCTGAATATAAAACTTGCTAAAAATTCAGACTCGTATTAAGGAGCATGAAAGACACTGTCAGCTTAACCATCCTGAAAAATCTGCAGTTGCAGAACATGTGTTAAACAAAACTGGACATAACATTTCATTTGAGAACACTGAAATTCTGGAAAATTCGGAAGGTTACTATATCAGACTGCATAGGGAGGCCATTGAAATTCACAAACACCAAGACAACTTCAACAAAAAAGAAGAGACTCTGAAAATTAACAAATCTTGGCTACCAGTACTTTAAAAATGGACTGACAACCCCACCCGCAATATTATGCACTCAACCACACCTTTGCATAGCAAGTTCCACCCAAACACTTACCGATTGGTTCCCCGCCTTGGGACATGGACAATATACCCCACTAAACTTTTCCTTCTCATTATACACAGTGTGAAACAGACTTCCCTCTGTGATACACTTCTGAAGATGCCAGCCACAGATGCAGGTGAAATGTTAGGAACAAGATCCACCAGACCACGGCCACACAGCCCAGAAAACCCAAAACAACCAGTTGAAGCCTTCGACAATACATTGCTAAAAATGATCAAGTACAACCTTCAGAACTCAGTATCTGTTCTGGATGTTAAGGGTAACACTATAAAAAATTAAACAAAATATATCTTTGACCAAAATATATTCTTGGCATATTGGCCAAGAACAGCTTCCTCACTGGTCACAATCTACTAGAGCATACACACTAGATGAAGGATATATCATGTATCCCTCTGTCTATATTTTTTCATTGGATTAATCTGTGGTACTTTAAGGAACTGCAAGAGATGTTTAGTGTACGGCAAAGTTTGACTTTTGTGGCCTAGAAGCCTGTTCTGTTTTTAATGTGTTTTGAAGTACGCTGCTGGATTAAATATATATTTTGTTTAATTGCTTTTTATAGTGTTACCGTTAACTTCCTAGATATCCATTTCAGTTTTGGGTTGGTTTTTCCCTTTTGAGCTGTTGTTTCTCAATATCCGCTCTCACAACAACATACTTCTCAAGGCAAATTTATTTTCCGACACTGAATTAAATGTATTCTAGCATTCAGGTTGGACCATGTCTTTAGACATATGCTTCCATCAGCAGCAATAAATCTGAATAAGAATTTATCTATGTTCAAAAAAAGATGATTTGCTAAAAATAAATCATATACAGTGGAACCTCGGTTTTTGTCCGTGATTTGTTCGAAATCACGTAACGAAAACCGAAATTGGCGTAGTCCAAGGTACGCCATTTGCGCATGTGCAACGCAAACGGCGCACTGGATTTACGCAAAAGTTGCCTCTGAATCCAAGGCGACCGACGATCACCGAGGCAACAAAACACCCGGGGGCAACTGGCGAACACCGAAAATGGTGATCTCCGAGGGCAACGTTAACTGAGGTTCCACTGTACCTTTTTTGTTCATACTGCAACAGCAATTTTGACATAAAGAAATAAAAGCAGAAGTCCAGGTTGGTTAGACAAGTCTAATACTAGTCAATGAATGAGAAAGCATTTCAAATAACAAGCTGTTAACAATGGACAGTTTTGAGATTCATGTAGTAAAATCCATTGTTTTGTGTAATAAAACCAACATTTTTCTTTTCCAAAGTGTTTCTAAATCTCCTTGGAACAATTTAATGCTAGTTTACTTAGTCTACAAGTGTGTTGTGCCTGGCCCAGGGTTACTCACCATGCTAGAATGCAGATTCAACCCTGGTTCTTCCAGATCCCTAGTCTAAAACTCTAACCACTACACTATATAGTCTCCTTCTACAAGTGCTAGAGGACTGCACTCAAAGGTTGGACATATTATTTTGTATCAAATCACTTTCTACCATGCCTGAACTTTTTCTTTACCTACTTGTCTTTTCCAGTTTTCCTTATTTTATACTCCCCTCTTTTGACCTTTTTTCACCTCTTTTTTCTGGACCACTCCTAACTGTCCAACCATAAGCCAACCTGCTTCTCCAACTCCTGACTCTTCCTTTGAATCCAATCTTTCCTCCGCCCCACATGCTTTCTTCTTGTCGTGCCCCACCTCTGTCACATTAGGTCAGTGGGTCTTAACCTTCCTAATGCCGCGACCCTTTAATACAGTTCCTCATGTTGTGGTGACACCCAACCCTAACATTTATCCATTTTACAGATGGAGAACATTGATGCAGAGAGTCTCAGGTGAACCATGTGAAAGGGTCGTTCGACCCCCAAAGGGGTCCCAACCCACAGGTTGAGAACCACTGCATTAGGTTAACTCAGTAGTTCACTGCTAAGGGTTTTGCCTGTACCACAAATTCACTTGATGCATTACAATACAGATTCCTTGAAGCACCAAAGATGGAACTAATAATATTGCCTATGTTCACACTTACACGCTCCCAAAAAACAAAGTATCTGTTTAAAGATGAGGCATACAGGATTTGCGCCCTTACAGTTTATAACTAACCTTCATATTCTGCTTTCTTGGATGCTTCCAAGTTTCGCCACTCTGTTCCAACAAGACGACTGAGCTCTCCAAAAGAATAGTCTGGGTGTTGAGCTTTGATAACTGCTCTCATTTCGCTGCTAAATAGGATGTAACCGCTCATGTTGATCTTCCTTTTTGATCCCTCCTTCTTTACACTACCCTTGGCAGACTTGGGAGTGGACTATGGGAAAACAGAGTTATGGTCACAAACACATAACAGAAAACTCTCAAGACTGAGCTAATAGTCAATGACTAAAGAATCCCTCCCGCAATTACTTAGGTTTTCCTCTTCATAGGTATGAATTTAAGCTGAAAAATATATAGTTCTTGCATATTTTCAGTGAAAATATAATGAACAGCAGAGCTGGGGGGGGGAGCTGCTTGGCCCCCATGCCCCTAGGAATTTGTCACGGGCCTTTAAGATTTACAAAAAGGCACATTGTAGGGATAGAATGCTCTGATTTAGATAGCCAAGGCCAGCCCAATCTCATCAGATTGTGGAAGCTAAGCAGGGTCGGCCCTTGTTAATATCTGGATGGGGCACTGCCAAGGAAATCCAGCCACGGAAGCAGGCAATGGCAAAACCCTACGGGTCACATGTTGGTTGCAACCTGACAACACTTTCCACTTCCACCAAGGCTAGACTATGCTATATCCTGAAAATGGATATGGACACTTGGGAACTGAACCCACTTGCAGAGAGATGTGGAATATTTCAATTAACAATTTTTTCATAACATTTTAATTTAAAATGTTTTAAATAACAAATTTTCAAATATTTTTCACTCCAGTACTCATGCTTAGGACTTTGTAGGTAAAGCAAATAACCCAGCAAAGTCACATATAAAGCCAATAACTTCATTCATTGTGTGATGAAAATAAGCCTCCCTACCCTTTCCCTCCAGTCTGCTGCTGCCATTTGAAGGACCAGAAGATCAGGACTGTCTCCACTGCCCCCATGTCACTACAGGCCCAGCCATGTTTACTTCTGGCTGGGCCATCAGGATTGTCCTGCTGACACTTGGGCACCAGGGGATGACCCAGCTGGCCATTACATCTGTAGTTGTGACAAGGACTCTAAAAACCAAGCTGATGCTAACATCAGATGAAGTGGATCCTGGTTCACAAAAGGTTATGCCACAACAATTTTTCAATTCTATGAGACCTTTTTTAGTCTTGGCTGCAGATGATTAATATAGCAAATCCTCTGGAATTTATATAAACTGTTGGCTAGATCTAAAGGTACATCAATGGAGTTCACAGTACTGATTTTTATGTGCATCCCCTGCTCCGAGCAGCCTCTTACACCCACTTAAGAGTAAGATGACAGGCAGCATGGAATCCTCCAATGAGAAGGGAGGTCTCCTACCTTCTGCAATTGGTCTACCGCCATGGTAACCGAATTATGTGCCCAAAAATGGGGCAACAGAAATAATGTCATTTGAAACACAGAAAGATAATGAAAAAATAATTTATTCACCTTGCTACCCCAACAAAACTTTGGATGCAACTATATCTTGACCAAGTAATCTTGAAAAGTCAGACTATGGCCCTACTGCAGCTCAAAGAACACAGAGGAGGAGAATAAAAAGAAAAATTTGTTCTAGAGAATTTCTAAACTACCTGTGGTGGTGTATATGGCATTATGTCTAGTTCATTCGACAATGGAGTCTGAAGCTGAGGAATAGTTGGAGCTTCTGCAACTTCATTTTCCTCTTCTCCAATCTCTTCCATTTCTTCATCACCTCTTTCCAGTTCAGCAAATTTTGCTTCTAGCTGCTGAATTTTCTTTTCAAGCAGTGGAGATGGCTCCTTCTGAGGAACTATGGGCTTCCTGAAATAGAATACTGTAGGAATAAAACTCTCCCCCAACAGTGTATTCTTCCTAAATTCTACTTAGTAATAAATGGTTCCCTCAAGACAGATTTGGAATATATTAGAAATCAGCTGATTAACTATTATATTGAATCAGTGCCACATCACTTAGTGGAATCCTGTTAGTGCAGGCAGGAGTACAGGCAATCTGGACCAATTCCACTCCTTGTTGTAGCCTAGTCCTACTTGCATTCTCTTTCAGGGCACCTCCCTCCCTCGTGCACCATAAAAATGCTGGCAGGATCCAACCTATTACAGGTATTTAAAAATCTCCTATATTTTAGTTACAGTGAAGAAGACAATGGTTCTGACAGTTCTGAACTGTCCACTAATGCTAAAATGGGGCTGCATCACACAACTCTGTTTAATTAAATACAGAGCCTTTTCCAGCACAAGGAGCTTTCCACAGATAGAAGAAACTCTTCCTCCAACAGAAGGCTCAATACAGTGTGAGAAGGCTCTGTACTTAGCTGGGAAGAGAGTATGATCTGTTTCTAGGCAGAACATTTCTTAACAAAAAGCATGCATTTCACATCAGTCCTTCCTTACAGGCATGTCTATTTTTTCCAATCATTTCCCCCTCAGTGGTTCCCTTCCTTTGTGAAATTGTCTGAATAAGATAAGGACTTTAAAAAAGTATTATTTTGTGTCGAATTTTTAAAGCATTTTCTAGAGATTACATTTTTGAATATAAGTAGCTACAGTCAATTTGAAGAATATCTGCATAAAATGATGTAAAAGAAGAGATCAAAGGGGGCGGGAGAATGTAAAGCATACTTTGTATGAAATTTCTGGCACTTTCAAGAAAAGGTCTTCTAGAAGCAGAACTGGGGAAATGCCTCTGCACAGTTCCTTGAAACTCGCTACCTTGAAAGCACAGATTGTAGGACTAACTTAGATCACTGCATGGCCACTAATTATATCCAAAAAGTCATCCTAACTGCTGTCCTAAGCACAGAGCCAGTCTGGTATCCTGGTTATGAAACCCCACTGTGCCATATGGAGCTTGCTGGTTGTCTCAGGACCAGGCATACACTCTCAGCCTCACCCATTGTTAAATGGAGAAGAGGAGAATAAGGCAAAAGCCACTTTGAGTCCTCACGGGAGAGAGGGGTGAGGTATCAATCAAGTAAATAAATAACATAAGAACATAAGAACAAGCCAGCTGGATCAGACCAGAGTCCATCTAGTCCAGCACTCTGCTACTCACAGTGGCCCACCAGGTGCCTTTGGGAGCTCACATGCAGGATGTGAAAGCAATGGCCTTCTGCTGCTGCTGCTGCTGCTCCCAAGCACCTGGTCTGCTAAGGAATTTGCAATCTGAGACCAAGGAGGATCAAGATTGGTAGCCATAGATCGACTTCTCCTCCATAAATCTGTCCAAGCCCTTTTTAAAGCTATCCAGGTTAGTGGCCATCACCACCAACAAATGACACTGTTTCTTCCGCAAGTTCAGGACTCTTTCAGCCTACAGTTCCTTTTATTAAGTGCATGTTCACAATGGAGATCAACAATTTACTAGATGTTTTAGTCACTATTTCAAATTATACAAAAGTGACATGTTCTGAGGGTGTTTTAAAGCATGTTATCAGATCAAAGCCAAATCCCCATATCTGTGATGGTTGAAGTATTTTTAAAAACCTGTTTTACCTGAAGTAGTAAATTTCATCATCTACTACTTTTGCTGAGAGAGAAAATCTTTTCAGTCCCTTAAATTTCTTCATCTGTTTGTCACTTTCATTATAGCGGCTTTCACAGAGAAGAACATCATTTTCATTAATCTCAGTTGGCCTGCAGGATAGGAAGTCTTTGAAAGACAACACAGCACACTTTCCTACAAAGAGATGGAAAAAACAGTGCGTCCCTCAGTAACGGCTCTATCATAACATGTTCCAAACAGCCTGTATTCTACCCATTCTAAACAGCCTGCACATTGCGTTTCACCAGGTATATCCATCAGATTCAGTGGAAAGTGGATGAGTGTCATGATGTAGATGCTCCTTTCATGAGCAATTTTGGCAACAGCACTGTTCCTGTGGAGCAAACTCCCGAAGCACTTTGGCATGATCCAAGATGCACTGCAAAGCAGCACTGTTTAGGAAAACCTCTGATGGATGCTTAAGTGTTTGCCTTATAATTATTTTAAAAGTAATGAAAACTACAGTCTGCTGGTTTCTGTTATATTACTTTTTTTTCATTATTTTTGTCCGGTGCCTTTTTTGGCACATGCTGTCTTATAAGTCTCTTCAAGCATTCTTGAATGGGGGAAAGGTAGATACCCACTTTAATAAAGAAATTCCTCATTTGCTGCACACAGGAATTCCACTGCTGGATCATAATAAAAATAGGCCTTTCTCTGAGGGTAATGTTTTATTATATTTCAAATATATTTAGAAATTCATTTTAAATAGTTCAAAACCATTAAAAAGTAAGCATGCTTATTCAAGACTAATTTGTTCATTAAAATTTACCTTGCCTGACAAGAGTAGCTATTAAGGATGGTCCAAGGTAAATTTTGTATCAGAGTAGCATTCAAGTTAATTTAACTGTTATATCCTCTGTGATACAAAATACTACATGATAAATAACTCTGGATGAGGAAATCTATAGTCATTCAAACTACTTTCTGATCAGAAGAATGAAAGTTATGCTTAAAAAAACTTTTAAGATTTTCCACATTTTCCAACAGATCATAACAAACTGAACTTTGCAGCAGACACTCCATTTTTACAATCACAAACACAAGATCAAACATCTCCTTCCCAAAACACAGCATAAGAATTTAATAGACTGGATATTTTAACTGTACATTTTAAAGCACTTATGTCAGCTAAAGTCTTCAATTACCCAAAATGCAAGTCATGGGACAACTCTCTTCTAGATTACTCAAAAAAACTTCCTTCTTATAAAACATTTTAGTTGGCTCATGTTCAGTTTCTTCCGGATGTATAAAGATTGGCCCAAAGAAATATGCAGCTCCATCTCTCACCCACATTTTTTCTATTCTGAAAAAACACAGACAAGTAATTCTTTTAAAGTATCATGACAAGCTCTTACAACAAATTTTAATAGATGAATGGTTCTATGATAGTTGAATCCATTTTTTTTGCTTTTGAACATGTATCCTGAACCAAAGTTAAGTTTTACAATTTTCCTGCAAGCAATTAAATAAAAGACATGCATACCGGCCAACTCTCGGTCGAACTAAGCCATGTGATTTTATGAATACACAATCCCCAACTTTCAGCCACATATCATTGTAACAAAGTTGTTCATAATAATGACAGCCAGGTTCTCCATTAGGCATTTCTACTGGAACATCTTCTTTATCCTACACAGAAATATAAATTTAAGAGGTGGGAAAAGCTAAGCAATCAACAGAGAAAAAAATATGGTACTTGAGTCCATAATCCAAAGACATGCAAAAGCTCTGAGAGTTGGGATTGCCATTATATGAGAATTCCACTGTGTATAAAACATTCCTCATCTGTTAAGTTTAGAAATCGATTTGCAACCCTCAACTATGCAACAACATATTCATATACAAAGAGGTATCAATCTCAAGTATCCCTATCTAAACTACAGCTATCTCTTTTTGAAACACAGAGCAGCATCCACAGTCAATTTTCTAAATTTAATGAAAGGTTGTGGGTCAGTGGTAGAATATTACGTGATTCTACATTCTAAATATCTGCTTTGCACGTGGAAGGTCCTAAGTCCAACCCTCAGTATCTCCAGTCAAACAGATCAAGGGCCAGCTGAAATTAAAGGACTCTGCTTAAGACCATGGAAAGTTGCTGCCCATAGTCATTGATATACTAACCTTCTCACTGATAAGGAAGTTTAATAGGTAATCTGATTAAGCCACCTATCTAAAGATAAGACCAAAAGTCAAAGCATTTTCATCCCACAGTTTCATTTTAACAGACAGCCCCCCTTTAACCTTTTTACCTTTTCAAGGCTAAGGACATGGTCTCCCACTTTGTTTTCCTCTAACGTTTCAGTATGTTTTTCTTCATCAACTTTGTCTGTGTTAGCAAAGACGGATGCAACCCGAACCACAGGCAAGGGCACATCTCGAGGGACAAACCGTACAGAACTTATTGGCATAGTCCATAATTTTATTTTCTTAAAAGATTTCGTCTTTGCAGAATAACGTGATTCACAAACGTAGACATCTTCATCCCTGAAAGTTTCTGGACACAGCTTAAAATACTCCTGTTTAATGGAAAGCAAGTATTAATTGGATGACAAATTAAGGAACATACCATTAATAAACCAACATTTTTTCCCTGATATTTGGGGAAACAGTATCTAATCGCGATGATTACAGTCCTCTAGTTATGTTTAGGATTTCATAGACTCATAGAGCTGGAAAGGGCCCATACAAGCCATCTACTCCAACTTCCTGCTCAGTTCAGGATCAGCCCAAACAATCCCTGACAAGCGTTCATCCAGTGCCTTACAGCCAAAACTGACACAAGAGCAGGGAGAAGGCTGCTCACAGAATCATATCATAATAGTTATTATATGAAGGTCACAAAACCCAGGTTCCAAAGGGAAAGAAATAACTGGGGACTTTTCAACCCTCCCCCCACCCTGCAAATCTTGAGGTCCAATGCATGGAATGACTAATATTAAAGGAAGCAAAAATGTATCAATAGCTAGTGACTTTTATGACTACATCACTGCATAATTATAATTAAGAAAAGTGTAACAAAATATAAAGAAAAAATAAATATTAACTTTACTACAATAAATATTACTAGCATGATTTTTTTCATCCAGGCATACCAGGAAAATGTACAATACATGCAGTTCTCAATGTAACCGTCCTTCTTCTTCCTCTTCCTCTTCCTCTTCCTCTTCTTCTTCTTCTTCTTCTTATTATTATTATTATTATTATTATTTTGGATTTAATATACCGCCCTATCCCCGAAGGGCTCAGGGCGGTGAACAATATAAAATATCATATATAAAACTTCATCTTACCTTAACAAACATGACCACACATTTGCCTAGAATTTTATTCACGGGAATTTTGTTGTAGTAGTCACTCTTGAAAACTTCCTTCTCCAAAAACTTCCGGGTAGCGAGATGGAATGTTTCATTTGGTCGGTAAAACCAACAGCCATATAACCATTTTTCTCCTTAAAAAAGAAAAACAATTATAATGAAGATAAAAGTAATTTTAGGATCTTCCCGTGTTGTACATGAAGTTACATTGGGTGGTGCCTAAAGGTTTGTACAGCAGGAAAGTACAAAATGTCAGAGGAATATTTGTAGCGGTATGTCTGAAAAGCCCAAATCCACAAGGAGGAGGAGGAGGAAGAAGAAGAGTTTGGATTTATATCCCACCTTTCTGTCCTGTAAGGAGACTCAAGGGGACTTACAAGCTCCTTTCCCTTCCTATTCCCACAACAGACACGTTGTGAAGTAGGTGGGACTGAGAGAGTTCTGAAGAATTGTGACTAGCCCAAGGTCACCCAGTAGGAATGTAGGAGAGCAGAAACACATCTGGTTCACCTCATAAGCTTCTGCCACTCAGGTGGAGGAGTGGGGAATCAAACCTGGTTCTCCAGATTAGAATCCACCTGCTCTAACCACTACACCACCCTGGCTCTCTACCACACTGAAAGGATGGCTGTTTAAGCTGCAATTTTACACAACTGGGATATGTAGCTTCCCAGAGAAATTATGTTCACATTAACGTAAACAATTGACACAATAAAACAACTAAGATGGGATGGAGTGGGGTGGGTTGGGTTGGGTTGGGCAAGCAAACATAATTAATATTTGTGGTATTTCAAGGAAAAGATGTCCAAGAATCATAAGAGCAACCATAGTGTTAGAGGGAGGGAGAATAGCATTATACCACATGAAACTGCAGTTCTGTGAAAGCACTATAGCCAGTATTTAACAAACAGGAAACAGTGGCATTTTTGGTGTTCTTGTCAGCCATAAATATATTAGAACTTCTCAGTATTTTTGCTTTATTGTGTCCTAAAATAATTCTTTGATTATATTTTCATGCATTCTTATTAGTAGACAGCACATTTAGACATTCTTGCTAAAAGAATCTCAACTGAATAGTTCCAGAAAGCCATCAAACTATCAGAGAATCTTTGTGGTAGAGTTTGTATAATCACAGACAGCTCTCTCTTGCACTATCAATAACTGGGATCAGTAGGGCAGACAGCTATAAAAGGTCAATTATTCAGCTATTGGGTTGGGATCCAAAGAGCTCTTATGTGAACAACAGTGCTTTCTACAAGCAGGGGGAAGGAGTCCCACATCTATGATTCCTCACCCCAAACGCAGCTCTCACAGCACACCCCCAAGCCATACTCCAAAGTCCACAACAAGAATCTGTTCGCCTTGGGGATAAGCGATTGCAGCAGGAAAAAGGAAGCTGGGCTGCACTGCCCAAGCAGAATGCGGGCAGAACTTCCCTGAATCCACTTCATTTGGGCACTTTTCTGCAACCAAATAACACCCTTTGTTTGGTAGAAATTGTTCTTAAAAGAGTAGTTTCCTTACCAGCTGAATCTTCCCACAACCGTTCAATACAGACTATATGAGGTTGCAAATTGGCTTCCGCAGGTTCCACATATACATAATCTCCAACATGATACATGCTGTTCTTAAAGCTGCAGTCTTGGCTGTAGGTCCTGTGTAAACTAGACAGTGTGGATCCTCCTGAAGAATCTTCACTCTTTTCAGCTTCTTATTGCAACATAAAAGGAAACATTTGAAATGACTGAAGGTTAGTTTAAAGACCCCAGATTCCATATGCCTCGTTATTGAACACATTAAGGACTTTTCTCACAAAGAACAGATTTTCCTTTTGACCATTCCTAGCTCTAGTTAAATAAAGAGATATCCCCAACCCATGGTTCGTTGTACAAGGCAGCAGGAAGGCATAGCTTATAGGGAGTTGGTAGTGGGCACTGAAGTGGCTGAATGTCAGCCTCCAAAGAAAAATAAAAGAAAAATCAGGGTGAAATTGGTCGCGTATTTAAAATGGCACAGAGAAATGCAGACAGAACCTCAAGATATGCACTCACTGTAAACAAAGTTATCCACCAACACTAGCAAATTTGCTGTGGCCAAGAACTGCTATTAACCAGTAACGTGGGCTAGCTGTTCGAGTACTCAAGTCGCAATGCAGGGGTGAGGTTCAGTAATGGTTATGAAGTACCTATTGGTAAACTGAAAATTGCATAAGTAATGGATGATGTCTTATGGCTCCACCACGTGTTTGAATCAGACTTTAGACTTTCAGATTCAAAATCAGTATTAAAGACACTGGATTGTTAGTATGCATTTGTTGTTCACGAGTTATGCTGGTCTATGACCATAATAAAGACTGACTGCCTGTCCAATTCTGATCAAATCTTCAAAAAACTAACATTCCCGCAAACAACTGGTTGACTACATTAGTCTCTCCTCCTGCACAAGGTTAATCTATTCCTTTGTATTTCATCCTTTATGCAAATGCAATCACTCATATATTTGTTTTAGTATGGGAAAGTCTGTTACGATAATCATGTGTGAACTCATGATTTCATATTTTGATCAATAATGCAAAGAGGGTACCTGAGCATAGAGGCATCCTATTAAAGAATGAAAGATGACCTTTCATAATTGGTATGAATGACAATGCCTCAGTTAATTACTATACTGTATCCAATCACCACCATTGGTAAAGTTTAATGAACTACTCCTATTTTCCCTAGCAATGGTTGGATCCTACAAACTGACAATGGCTTCTCCCCATCCCTACCTAGCTGCTCTAGAAGGCCAAGGAAGTCTTGAAAACAAAGTGGGATATGGGGAAAATCAGCAAAAATTGCCTCCCTCCTTTTTCAAGCTCTTATTCCAGTCATGAGAGCTTGTTTAAAAGAGTTCTGGAGGGCAGCTGTGTCTGTCTACAGTACAGCAGTGAGACCTGAGTCCAGTAGCCCCTCAGATACTGACAGGAGTTTTAGACTGTCAGCTTTTGAGAGTCAAATCTCCTTTTGTCAGACACAATAGGCCATGTCTGACGAAGTACTGTGTCTGACAAAGGGACCCTTGACTCTCGAAAGCTTATGTCCTAAAACTCTTCTTGGGTCTCTGAGGAGCTACTAGATCCAAATCTAACTGATCTTGTACAAGAGGGGACCGATTTCTGATGCTTCCCCTACATACTGAATTCCATACTGCTGCCAAGGGCCCCTTAACCTTTTGGAGCAGTGGTGTGGATTGAGGTTATAGGGGAAGATATATATTCTATAGCTGCTTTCTGTTCGTACAGGAGCAGGGTCCAGTTTATTTCAAGAGTAGAGCCCAGTTAATTTCAAATAAGGGTTCTAGTAGGTACTGTGGTTTGTTATTGCTGCTCCCACACTTAAAATCCATTAGTATTTTGATTTTTAAAATTCTGGCTTGCTGCCAGAGATTGTGCCAAAAAAGTCTTTTGAACACACCTTTCTGGATCATGCAACTATCCAAATCATTTGGTCACAAAAAACAGTAGCCATCTTCTTAAGTAATACTAGTAACACCAAAGGTCAACATATCTTCTTATTTCAGTAACTATTCAGAGGCATAATGCATAATGATAATGTATAGCTAAATTAATCGCCTTGTTACCTCTCTTCTCCTCTTCCCTTTTCAGTTTGTCTTCCTCCATTTCTTTTGGGAGTTTTTCCTTCTTCTCTTTTTCCACATCATTATGAAGATGTTTAGTGGTGTAGCTGAGGGCTGGTGATAACAGGATCTCCCCATTCTTGCAGAGTTCATCACGGATTTTGATAAAGAACATCTGTAGTTCTACTGCATCCTCGTAAATCTCAGAATCAGTCCTTAAAGGAAACCAATTCACCAATGAAAGGATGTCAACAGCAGGCTAAGAATGAGTTTACCCACTTGCTCTGAAAATGTCACCGTAATTAGTTTTATCATGAATTACTGTAATCAAAGGAGGGGTCAGGACTGACATTACTTACAGTGATCTAAAAATAGAAAATGAACTCTTCGTTTGAGTCACAAGTTACTTTCCAAGTATCAAATAAGCCACTCTAACCTTACCTTTTAACAACCCAATTCTGCCTGTGTGCACTGAGTTATCTATAACAGTGGTTCCCAAACTGGGCACGTGTATTTCCTGGGGTATGCACCAGAGAATTTTGGGGTATGCAAAAAAAAAATTACATAATGTGCTTACTAATATGGGGGCACAATTTTAGGGAAATGAGTTGCCAAGGGGTATGTGAGTGAAAAAAAAAGGCTTATTTGCTAGTACAGCAAGTCTTAGGCCTGGTTCAGCACTTACAGGGCTGGCACATCAACCTGAATGCTAGAGTGGGTACATCACCTCGTCAATACGATCACAGCCCATGTGATATTAGCACTCAGTGAAGATGACTAATTGCACTTTCTTCTCCAGATGCTTTGTAGAATTCATGTTGAGTGATGAACAGCAACCAGCCAATAAAAGCAAAGTCACGACACATATAGGTTTTGTGTGAAAAGAGCAGTAGAAGTATTCACCTAACTAACTGAATATTTTTCCTCAGGAAATCCAGAACCATTATATATGTAGCCAGTTGCTTCTTAAGACAAGATGTTTTTCTATGCTCTCCTTCAGACAGGCAAAGATGTGAAAAAATTGTGTCACCCTGTCAGTGTTGGAACTTCTTCATGACAGAATTATGAAAACTGTTGCCTAGGTGGGTTTTTTTTAGTCAATAAGGAAGTGTGGTTTTTCATATCCCGAGCTAGGAGGAAAATGGCTGAGACCCCTGCTCCTGGTTATCTTAACAAATGAGTGGAGGAGGGCAGAGATGTGCTTTCCAGCAACGACACTGGATTTAAATTACTACATCTGACAGGTAAGAAGAGGTTCAGGCCTTCAAGTGATTCCTAGGCTCAGATAGGGTCTGTGCTTTATTTCTGCCTCCTTAACTGTGATTACTTAACATGTTATCGACTACTAACAGGAAGCCACTGATCCCATTTGTAAACTGGAACTGTCATACGGAACTTTAATTTCCTTATTTTCCTGTAAAAACTGAAGAACTGTTTTCCCTATAAACTTGAGCAGCAGAAGATTAAAAGACCATAGGCAAGCAGGGTTTTTGTGCATTTTAAAGAAAAAAGTAAAAAAAAATTCAAGTGAATTCTTCAATCATTTGTGTTTGAAGCATCTGAAAAGGTACAGCGGCATTATAATAAATTCCCCACTTTCCCCTCGTGCCACAATCCTGAATCAAACCAGATCCTTACTGCGGCTGCTATTTACCAAGAAGGAAAATGCTGAACATTGTTTCATTGCTCATCCGTATCTTGTTCAGCTAAGCCCTAAAACATATTGCTCTTCAATATGAAATACTGCTAATAATAATACTTCAGATGGTTTAAAAATAAATACGCTTAAGATCCAGGATTAAATACAGACCCCAAGTGCTGCCTCTGGTCCCTCGAATATTAGAAGAAAAGCAACGGGTAAAAACTCTAGTAGAGATTGGAGGCAGATACTCTGTGAGGTCTGCACTGTGGCACATTGCTAAGAATTCCAAATGAAGCTTTTCAGAACATTGTTTCTTTTTGAAATGTTTTGTTTCTTAAAGCTGGTGGCCCTGAACTGAATTTTTCAATCCCAAATCACAGCACTATGAAGCAACATCACCTCTGCTTTTGCAAGGCAAATGACGAAGACAGAGGTGGATAAAGGAAAGGTGTTACTTACCGATTCATCCTCCTTGCTCGCTCCAGCACTTCAAACATATGTTCTTGGAAGAGGTCCAATCTTCTGTACCGGTTATTTTCAACATTTTTCCGTATTATATCAAAAGTCAGGGGTGCTTTACTAGGGAAACTAGGATCAACAGCAGGAATTTCAGCTAGGGAGTCACTATAGCACCTGCCCTCATCATCTTGATGACTCATGACAGAGACGAAAAGATTATGTATAAGTTCCTGGATCAATAATGTCACATTGGGGACATGGGAATCTTCATCGCCTTCTATGTCCCTTCTGGTCTCAAGCAAAACTTTATGCAGAACCAGGGCATCTTTGTAAATCAAGGATTCTGGTTCATTGTAAGTGCAGGCGTTATTGAACATCATTACAAAATCTTCAACCATGGCATCAATGTCCTGGTACTTATTGGCCATCATATGACTTCTGATCTTCTCCATATCAACTGGCTTTTTAATGGTCAGGTAATAGTCAGGAAGCTCTGACCGAGACGGAAGTCTCAGAAAAATGGCACTGAGCCTTCTACCTCTCTTATCTGTATAGTTCTTCACTGCTTCATATACCTCATTAAGTTTCTGTTGCATGGGAGTCATGTATTTTGATTTTTTAGGAGATATACCAGTTTTTCTACCTAAATGAAGGAAAAAAGCAATTAATCAAGGTAGTCAGACTTTTGCAAACTATAAACCCATTGTGACTTCATTTATTCAAGTACTAACTTGAGTACGTGATGGAACATGATGTCCAAGTAAGGTGATTCATAGAACACTCTCTGGTCATAATATGTACATGCTTTCTCAGCCTGTTGCGTTACACATTAGCTAAGAAAATGGGACAAATTCATTGTAAAAGTCAACCAAAATGTCTATTGAATTTAAAGAGAAAGATTCCTCATGTTAGAATCAAAACACACATTCCCTAAAAATGTCATATGCACAGGGGTTTAACAAAGGGAATTGTTCTTTTTACATGTACAAACTCTCTACTAAGTGTGTGTGTGTGTGTATATATAGCACATTGCCCAGTCCATAGGAAAGAAATCCTGAATGCAGAGGTCTGTAGGCAGTCTGGAGCCACCAGTTCATGGCCAAGAGTTACAATGAAGACAGCCCAAACATTAACAACCTTCATTTCTATTACTATGTTAAATCCCTTTCCAGATCTCAGAAAATAAGATTAGATGATCCAAAATAGGGCCTACAAAGTCCAACAACTTATGTCAGTACTGGTTTACAATTTTCGCAGTGCATAGCCTTTCCTATCTGGGGATTCCCCACTTATTGGCTTGATTTCTGAACACAGAGAGAGGGATTCTCTTTCCTGCTGCACCCCTCCCCCTGAAATGTTCTTCAGAACAGGGTAGGATGTGGTACAAGGGACTGAAGGGGGACATTGATGAAAGTAAAGGATTTCCACTGCAAGCCAACTGTCGTTAACTATGTTTTGCTCCACAATTCACAATATACAAAATATCAGAAACTTTTAGTTCATTGCCCTTTGAAACCTCATTTTAAGCAAAGATGATGAAAGGATACAGAAGCAAGAATAAATAATTGCACTACTAAAACAATCAACATAAGGATCTATGATGGCATTATGCAGGCACAGCTTCCTAGTTGCTATCAATGCACAGAATAACTCTGGCGAACACTAATCCATCGGTGAAACACCTGAGGATTGTTCTCTTGTTTTCCTCCCACTACCCACAGTCATTTCCAATTCCAGGAAAGATTATTCCCAGGCTATGGGAGGGTCAGGGCTGTACTGAGGAAGAGGCAGTCTCCTGCTATAGCAGAGGTATCCTGACAGAACAGGGAGGACAGAGCAATTCCCCACCCCCACCCCCGTTTAGCCTGCTCCTGATCTCTGAGAGTATTAGTCCAGGAGTCCTACAACTCTGGAAATGAACTTTTCCACAGTTATAATGATAGCTAGAGAAAGCAGAACAAGGGAAAGATCTCCATTAGTGCCTTCCACTAACAGACTACAAGATTCAACCCATACTAAGAGCTACTGCTCAGCTACTCTTTGGGTTATTAAAAAAAATCTGGGTATTTCTACAACACTTTCTGCTTAAGCCTAAGAAATCTTGTGCCCCTCATCTCCAACTCTGTTCCAATCTGGAAACTGGGAAGGAGACCAAGAGGGCTGAGGGACATTTATGTAAGAAGTCAAAACAGAAAATGTATTTTAGCTTCTCGTGCTCTATTCCCTCAGCCTGTCAATATTTTAGGCTGCTACCATTTTTCATGTTCCAGAAGACTAGTTCATTGATTTCAATATAACTTTTGGTACTGAGGAAGACTCTTTTTATCATTCATTAGAAATGCTCAATTATTCTCGCTTTTTGTTCAAGATCTTCCCTTTAAAAAAATCAACAAAGTTTATGACTATTTTGATAAATGAATTCCAAGTGTGGCTGAAATGTTGCTAACTACTCAATAACACCACCATTTATTTACCATCCTATATTTCAAATCAGCATTTATGAAGCGTTGAATTTCACAAAAGTTCCTTACTTAATTTCAGTTTTGGGGAAGCAACCTCCTCGTCTTCAATCAGAGGTCCCAACTCTTTTCTTTTTTCTTTAAGAATCTTCTCCAGGATATGGGCATCATTGTATACCTATTAATCATCAAAATGTTTAGAAAAAAAGAGTTCACTTTTCTTCTAAGCCCTCCAGTTGCAACTCTGTTGGCCTGCTCCAACACAAACAGCAGTTATGGGCTTCCCTGTTCCTACTCATGAGGATCAGTTAAAATGTCTAGGGCTGATCAGCATAGAAAAACAGTGAGAAAAGAGAGACATGATCAAAGCTTAAAAAATTATGCCTGGAGTGGAGAGAGAAAGAAGCTCTCTTTCCCATAAAACAAGAACCCAGAGTCATCCACTGAAACCAAAGGGCAGGAGATGCAGGACAGACAAAAGGAACACAGCACATACCCGCTACAGGATGTGGTGATTGCCACCAATTTTGAATGCTTTAAAAGGGGAGTAGACAAATTTACGGGAGATGGGGTTATCAATGGCTGCTAGTCATGAGCGATGTCTACTCCCTTCCAGTACCAAAAGCCTCTTTATTTCAGTTGTTGGGGAGCACAGGTAAAGGACACTTTTGTGGTCATCTTGCGTGTGGGTTTCCTAGAGGCAGCTGGTTGGCCACTGTGGGAGCAAAATGCTGGACTTAATGGGTCTTTGGTCTGACCTAGCATGGCTGTTTTATGTTCTTATTAATGGCAGGGCAACCTCTAAGCTTCCACAACAGCAGTGAGGAAGAAGAATAGATTGCCTTTGTGCAGAAAGGGGTGTCACAAGGTACACAGGAGCTCATGCATGAAACTTTGGATCAGGATTCTGAAATCTAGGAACCGTTACTCAGGTTACAGCAAAGGAACTGGCAGCCCAAAGGTAAAGTCCACTCTCCCCTTTGTACTTCTTTGAAATGGCTTTAGGAGAAAAAGAAACATGCCCTCTCAGGTGAATGTGGAAAGTATGTTCATATGACCATGTGGGAGGTGATAATATTCACTCCTGCTATGTTCCCTTCCCCTGTACTGAATCCTGTTCCAAAGGGGAAGCTTTCTGGGCATCATAAAGGGTTATATAGGGGGAAGAAGAAAAGTCTCGTAGCACACCCAGAATTCCAATTTCATGGCCTACTTGAACCTGGCCATGAGCCAGATATAATGTTCTTTTCTTTTACATCAGACTCACTTGACTTCACCTTCCTAATATTTACCATCTAGCCAATATTTTTGACATTGTACTGATGGAGGTCCCCATATCTGTATCCATAATAGTGGACTATCCAACATACAGCTGGGAAAAAAACTCTTCTCTTTACAATTCTCAGCAAAGCCAAGTGTATATGTAGATATAATATTCTCTAGGAATTATCTGCAAACTAGGTACAAATCACAGTTTTGTGATAATGCAGACTTCCCCACAAATAGATCCATTAGGAAAGAAACCAATAATATACTAATACAGGAATTCCAAAATATTCTTCCCCGCAGATGAAAAAGATGTCTGCAAACTATTAGGTATCTTAGGATATATCTGCAAGAAATAACTGTAGAGCTTCAAGACAAGGAAGAAAGTAGTTACTTGTGGCACACTGAAATTTGAAGTGAGACTAAGGGCCTAGTACTAGTAGTCTTCATCATAAAATGTTAATTCGCTAGTGCTTCTGTGCTGCTTTCTTACAACAGGGACCTGGCAAGCTATCCACAAAAGAAGTCTGCAAACCCACTAGAGTAGACAAGAAGAAGACTGCATTTTTTTAAAAATAAAATTTGCGATTTGTATCAAGGATAGGATTGTACTAAAGTTGGAACTGTTCAGGAGGATGCTTTAGTAAAAGGATGAGGGCTATAGCTTATGGCATTGCTTATCATATTCACTTCTGGATTTACTGCATTGTTTTCTAATGTCGGTCATCCAGTTTATGCAGGTATGTCACGTTTAAACTGTTCCTGTTGTGCTGTTTTATAGCTTGGTAATCCTTATACAGTTCCTACTTATACAGTTCCTACTGTTCCTTATACAGTTCCTACTGTTTTATAGCTTGGTAATCCTTATACAGTTCCTACTGCACTGTTGAATTTTGTAATCGTAAGAGGCAGACTATAAAAACGTATACAAATGTATCCAGGAGACTGTTTCCTGGGGCAGGGGTGCTTTTCCACAAGTATAGATGCATACATTGAAAATTTAAACACTTAGCATATACACCAACTGCCATAAATGAATGGCATTGGCTCCCTCTTTAGATACCCGCTATAAATTTTCTATAATGACATGCATAAGCGAAAGAAAGCAGGAGTGACAACTACAGAATTCTAGCTCAGTTGTTCCACAGTATGTACCTGTGAGCCTTCTTCATTATAATGCCTTGCATTTCGAAACATTAGTCTCATATCTTCTATCATTCCCTCTTCCCCGGAGTACTTGTCACTGCGGATGTTATGCTCTATAATCTTTAAATCCATTGGTTCCAAGATGATTTTGTAATAATCTGGATAGTCTTTTTTTGAAGGTTTCACCATAAACAGCTCACACAGCCTTCGGCCAGTGCCTGGCTCACGTGCCTCAAGAACAACATTGTATAAAATTTTCATTCGCTGCTTCTTTATGTTTTTTTTGCTGTTAGAATTGAAGAATAAAAAACAGTAGTTAAGAAAATAATAATAAGCCTGCCGGATCAGACCAGAGTCCATCTAGTCCAGCACTCTGCTACTCGCAGTGGCCCACCAGGTGCCGTGGGAACTCTCATGCAGGATGTGAAAGCAATGGCCTTCTGCTGCTGCTGCTCCCGAGCACCTGGTCTGCTAAGATTTGCAATCTTAAATGTTCAACAAAAATACTTTCCTTTATAGTAAACATGTCTTCACTATCACGCAAAGATAACTGGATGCTGCCATAAGCATCACGTAGAACAGAATATATACATTTCACAGTAATAAAAATCCTACATGGAAGTTTAACACTTTATAAGAAGGCTGAGTTGGGGAGCCTGTTTCAAGATAGCCCACTGATCTGATAAGGTGGCACCAAATTGCAGTTTCTGTGGTATGTTCTTCCTTGATTCTGAGAAAATATTATCTTACTCCATAGCTAGTGAGGTACAATTAATATTTCTTTTGATGATTATACGTCTGGTGCCTACAAACCGAAAGTACTACTGTGAAGATTAACACTTTAAAAAGACAATTCTGTTCAGACAGGTTATAATGACTACTGTAAAAAACAAACAAGCTAATAAAGGCCAGAGGTCAAAGAAATGGTAGTAAAAGTACCTTTCATGAAAAGTCTCTCTTACTTTTTATGGCAAAGGGTTCTGAAATATAAACTTTTTCAGACAAGCAGTTCTATAATCCTTTGAAAGATACACCTGCAAAACCATTTTTAATATATAACCCAGGTATCTCACTATTATATAGACAGTAGATGTGGTAATTCAAGAAGTCACATTCATTTTTCTACAGTATTATCCACAGATATGTAGGAAATAGCATTTTTTTGCTGGTTAGATTCTCCATCATCATCATCGTCATCGTTATTGTTATTATATACCTACGAGACCGCCTCTCCCCATATCGCCCCGTTAGGCCCCTCCGTTCATCGGAGGAGGACCTCCTGGTGATCCCTGGCCCTAAAGCTATCAGGCTGCCCCCCACCTGTTGGAACAGGCTTCCAAGGGAGATCAGGGCCCTGCAGGACCTGCAGAGTTTCCGCAGGGCCTGTAAGACGGACCTGTTCCGCCAGGCATTTGGCCAGCCTGGCTAAATACATCGCTGCCATTTCATCTGGCCTCTCATGGGCATAATGGTAGGGAGGGTGGAGGGTGGAACGCCATCTAACGCTGTACGGTTCCGGGTTTTATTGCTGCTAATCAGTTTTATGTTACGTTTTAAGCTGTTTTTATCATTGTTGTTCACCACCCTGAGCCCCTAGGGGGAGGGCGGTTTAGAAATCAAATAAATAAATTATTATTATTATTAGGCATGTATTAGAGTTGAACCATGGAAGCCAGAACAGAAAGTGAGCAGTCTCTGGCATACTGTCTACATTTGAAATTCTCTTTATGAAACAAGGTTTAAAGAAAGGCTTGTAATTTTATGAAGCAAGGCTTGTAATTTCAGAGAAAAAACATATGGGTTCTAATGCTGTGGGATTTTTTTCCCACAGCATTCTGACTGAAAGAGAAAAGTTGGAAAGTCTTCCTTATTACACCCAGAATTCTGCAAACTGAAAGGGCAAGAAGTGGAGGGGAATAACTAGCTTCGCGGGTGGTGCCGCCAGGAACACTTTATTATTTTTATTGGACTTTTAGGCCGCCCAGTCCCGAAAGTGCTCAGGGCAGCGTACAAATAAAACATAGCAAGTTACAATAAAACAGTCAATTTATAAATTATTTAAAAACCAATAAAATAACACAACAGTTCAGCTTCCTGGACCAGTTTTGGCTTCTTGGACCATGGTCTGTGGTTTCATGAAGAGGGATTCTGGAAAGGGATGGGTTACTCTTCACAGCTGTAGGGAAGAGCATTTTTGCTAGATGATTGACAAATCTTATCAGGAGGGCTTTAAACGGAATGAAATGGGGGAGGGAAATAATATTCAAGTGAAAAGGAGTTCACCAAGTACTAAAGAGAATAGGCTGAAGGTTACAGAGAGAACTGAGTGAATAGTTCAAAAATCCAGCAGTGAGGGGGATAAAACCTTAAATAAGCACCCACAGGACATGAACCAAAGCCTCAGATGTCTCTATACTAATGCACAAAGCATGGGTAATAAACAGGATGAACTGGAACTCTTAATGTGGCATAATAACGATATAATAGGAGTCACTAAAACCTGGTGGGATGAATCTCATGACTGGAATGTATTGAGGGGTACAACCTATTCTAGAGAAATAGATCAACTAGGAAAGGCAAAGGAGTAGCACTATATGTCAGGGATAATTACACCTGTGAGCAGTTCCATGAGTTAAATCCTGGTTACCCAGTTGAGAGCATCTGGGTAAAAATTAAGCGGGAGAAAAACCACAGTGCCTTCATTGTGGGGGTCTATTACAGATCCCCAAGCCAGATTGAACAGTTGGATGATGCCTTCCTGGAGCAAATGACCAAACTTTCACAAAGAAGATAAATAGTAGTAATGGGAGATTTCAATTATCCAGATATTTGCTGGGAGCCAAACGCTGAAAGACTACATGTTCCAACGATTTCCTCACTTTCTTTGCAGACAATTTTATGGTCCAGAAGGTGGACAAGGCAAGAAGGGGATCAGCTATTTTAGATCTGCTCCTAACCAACAATGATAACCTGATTAATGGGGTAGAAGTCTTAGGTGGGAGTGACCATGTTCTCCTGGAGTTTGTTATACAATGGAAAGGGGATGCCAAGTCTAGTCGGACACGCATCCTAGACTTTAAGAAAGCTGATTTCAGTAAACTTAAGAAACGACTGGGTGTAATTCCGTGGTTAAGAATACTAGAGGAAAAGGGAGTACAAGATGAATTGGAGTTTCTTAAGTGAGATCTTGAAGGCACAATTTTAAAAGTTCCAATGATGAGAAAAAATGGGAGGTGTCTAAAGAAACCAGGATAGATGTCTAAAGAACTCTCAAGTGAGCTCAGATATAAAAGGGACATGTACAAGAAATGGAAAAGGGGTAAAATTACTCAAGAAGAATTCAAATAAGTCAAGACATGTAGGGAGAAAGTCAGAAAAGCTAAAGCTCACAGTGAGCTCAGACTTGTGAGAGGTGTTAAAAACAATAAAAAGGGATTTTTAGTTATGTCTGTAGCAAAAGGAAGAAAAAGGATATGATAGGGTCATTGCGAGGAGAACATGGTGAAATTCTAACAGGGGACAGAGAAAAGACTCAACATCCTTTTGCCTTGTTTTTTCCCCAAAAGAATAACAGTGCTCAACTGGGGGAAAATGGATCAGAAGATACAATAGGGGAAATTCAGCACAGAATAAAGAACTAACGTAGTTAGTTCAACTAACTTTGAATGAATTCAAATCTCCAGGGCTAGATGAACTACATCCCAGGGTATAAAAAGAACTGGCAGAAGTAATCTGAGCTGTGGATAAGCTGTGGATAAATACACCACCTGCGATAATCTTTGAGAATTTCTGGAGAACAGGAGAAGTCTCAGTGGACTGGAGGAGGGCTAATGTTGTCCCCACCTTCAAAAAGGGGGTGGGGGGAGGACCCAAACAACTACCGCCCAGTCAGCCTGATATCAATACCAGGAAAGATTCTAGAGCAGATCATTAAGGAGACAGCCTGTAAGAACTTGAAAGGGAATGTGATCATTGAAAATCAACATGGGTTTCTCAAAAATATGCCAGACTAATCTTATCTCTTTTTTTGACAGTGACAAACTTGGTAGATGAAGGGGATGCTGTGGGTGCAGCATGCCTTGATTTTAGTAAGGCCTTTGACAAGGTGCCCCATGATATTCTTGTGATTAAGCTGGAAAGATGTGGACTAGACAATGCAACTGTTAGATGAATTTGTAATTGGTTGACTGGCTGAACACAAAGAGTGCTTATCAATGGCTCATTTTCATCCTAAAGAGAAGTGAGTAGTGGAAGTAGTGGAGTGCCACAGGGTTCTGTCCTGGGCCCAGTGTTATTCAACATTTTTATCAATGACTTGGAGAATGAAATAAAGGGCATGTTGATCAAATTTGAAGATGATATCAAATTAGCAGGAGTAGCTAATACCCTGGAGGACAGGGGAAGGATTCAAAATTATCTGGACAAATTAGAGAGCTGGACCAAAACTAACAAAATTAATTTCAACAGAGATAAATGTAAGATTCTACACTTTGGCAGAAAAAAATGAAATGCACAGATATAGGATGAGTGACACCTGGCTTGAAAACTGTACACATGAAAGGGATCTGGGAGTCGAAGAAGAAGGAGAAAAAGGAGAAGAAGAGGAGGAGGAGTAGGAGTTTGGATTTATATCCCCCCTTTCTCTCCCGTAGGAGACTCAAAGGGGCTTACAATCTCCTTGCCCTTCCCCACCCTCACAACAAACACCCTGTGAGGTGGGTGGGGCTGAGAGAGCTCCCAAAAGCTGTGACTAGCCCAAGGTCACCCAGCTGGCGTGTGTGGGAGTTCACAGGCTAATCTGAATTCCCCAGATAAGCCTCCACAGCTCAAGCGGCAGAGCGGGGAATCAAACCCAGTTCCTCCAGATTAGAATACACCTGCTCTTAACCACTTCGCCACTGCTGCTCCTCCTACAGTTCATAGTAGACCACAAACTGAACATGAGTCAGCAGTGAGATATGGCAGCCAAGAAAACCAAAACAATTCTGGGATGCATCAATAAGAGTATAGTGTATAGATCAAGGGAAGTAATTTTACCACTCTACTCTGCATTAGTCAAACCTCACCAAGAGTACTGTGTTCAGTTCTGGGCACCGAAATTTAAGAAGGATATTGACAAGCTGGAACATGTCCAGAGGAGGGCAACCAAAATGGTGAAAGGTACGGAATCCATGCCCTACAAAGAGAGACTTAGGGAGCTGGGGATGTTTAGTCTGGAGAAGCGAAGGTTAAGGGGGCACATGATAGCTATGTTTAAATATCTGAAGGGATGACATGTCGAAGAGGGAGAAAGCTTGTTTTCTGCTGCCTAGGAAACTAGGACACAGAGTAAGATGCAGGAAAAGATTCCATCTAAACATTAGGAAGAACTTTCCAACTGTCATGGATTTCGACAGTGGAATTCACTGCCTTGGAGAGTGGTCAAGTCTCCTTCTTTGGAGGTTTTTAAACAGAGGCTGGATGATCATATGTCAGGAGTGCTTTGTGTGTTCCTGGATGGCAGGGGGTTGGACTCGATGGCCCTTGGGGTCTCTTCCAACTCTATGATTCTATTACATTTTACAGTATGATCAGAGAATGAACATTTTTGCCAACATATCACATTGGAATCACTCACAGAGTTATAACTAGTTTAGAATAACTGAAAATGTAAATGAAATAATTACATTATTCTTCATATCGTTATTATCAGGAGCAGAAGAAAGATAGACATTGCAGTATACAAAACTCATACCTTTTTCTTTTTGAACTTCCAGCATCAGATGTGGCAGAAGAGATCATGCTGTCCCCGTCCTCAATCTCATCTCTTCTAGCTAGCTCCTTCTTCTTTGCCTGTAAGAGCACAAATCCCTGGAATCAGATTCACTCTGCTGAACATCCACAGAATGCATGAATATGAAACAGCTGCACGGATCAATAGCAAATTGCAATTTAAAGATCTTCAGTAACTAGTTACCTATGCAAAGTAATATCACATAAAATACTGACATGTAACATCTAAATTAAGTCTCTTCTATTTTACTTTGGATTAGCCAACATACAACAAGCATATAAAAACCTCTCCTAAAAGCATCTTATTTGCTTTCAGTTGCAGCTATCATATTTTATTTCCACTATATTTTCACATCTTTAAGGGTTGAGGCACAATTTGTTCTCCTGAAGGGTGACTTCAGTATTCACAGTCAGGGAAACCGCATTAGCTTAGAATACCACATGTATCCTATTAACTGGTATTCCCCATTTAAGGCTGCTAAAAGAACTCTCACATGTAGGACAATACCTGTTGCGTTTTCTGAGAAGCTTTAATGTTACAACAGAGCATGTGACAATGCAGATATAAATGCACTAATGCTAACTCCTACAAAAAGTGAGTCAAGATTTAGTCAGTGTGAAACTTTACCTGCATAACCTGCTGCATTTTTAACACTCTTTTATAAATGGCCGAATTTGGAACATTGTAGCGTTTGGCATTTTCAAACATCAAGTTGAGATCACATTCCAAATGGTCAAGTGTTTCATATTCATGGTTCTTCAGTTTTGTCCTGTAGAGGAGACAATCACTTCTGTTTCAGAGCTGCAAAACAATCACTTTTTATAAAACAGAATTTAGTTGTTTAAAAACTCTGAACACTGAACCATTCATCCCTGTCCCCTTAAGAAAAAACTACTTCCCTCTTGAATCCTCCCAAGAGTAGTGCTTCAGTAACTAGAAAAGGAGCAAGACAGAAACAGCAGCTTCCCACAGCTTAATTCTTCCAACGTGCAAAAAGAAGCAGTAACCCCAGCCATACTATATAATAGTTTTGAAAACTGTTCTAAATGGAGGTCTTAAGAGAAGAATCATGTATTTCAACTGTTAGGTGGATGCATGACATGGCTTTACTTGAAAATAACTGTCACCAAACAGAATAAGAAGCCACTGCTGTCTCCTACCAGCTTTTTGATGATGAAGTGTTGTCTCAATATTTTATAAGCTGAAGACAACACAATGAGGACAAGTCATGAAGTAAGAAACTTCACAACCAGTCCTACAAGAATGAATTGACTTTCATACTTAATTTGGACTATAATAAAAACTGCACCACTGTGCTGGAATTTCAAGTAACGATTTAACATAAAACATGGATTCTTACAACTTTTTTTGCCATCATGTCTCAGCTGACTTACGATGGGGCTGATGGGAATTGTAGTTCATGAACATCTGGAGTGCCATAGGTTCACCACCATGGGTTTAGGGTTTTCAAGGCAAGAGGTATTCAGAGGTAGTTTGCCACTGCCTGCCCCTGACCAGCGACCCAGAACTTCCTTGGCAGTCTCCCATCCAAGTACTAACCAGGGCCAACCCTGCTTAACTTCCAAGATCTGATGAGATCAGGCTAGCCTGGGCTATCCAGGTCCATCTTTAAAAACAAGGAGTCCAAAAGCTTTTTATACAGAGCAATAAATACACCTTTAAATCTGTAAGTACAGCTACTAAAAATATCTGATTCATTATTCAGTATCATTCCCTCCCTGCAAAAGTAGCTGCTCTTGCAGTCATTCAGGACTGGAGATGGTCACATCCGTTTTACCTGATCTGCTGCAATGAAATAGGCATTTTGATTTGCTGGTAATAATCAGGATATTTTTTCTTGGAGGGCAAATGGAAAAAAGGTTCCGATATGAGCTGACCCTGGTTGTTCCGGCAGTTTCTAACTGTATCGTAAAGCTGATAGAGAGGACTGGCAGTATCCATAAAGGATGTAATGCTTTCGGCCTCAGATTCCCCTTCTTCATAACGAGCAGCAGCTAGAAGAGGTGAAACAATTATACAACATCAGTGTGAGTTTCTCCAACCGTAACAGAAAAAGTAATGATATTGGATCCTCTCCCCCTCCCCACCAAAAAACCCCTCCCCATTTTTTCACCATTTTCTCTTGTCTGACTGGTTTCATAATTCTAAAATAGGCAGTTCCCTCACTAGATGTTCCTTGATGTCTTTTTAAAAGCAGCAAGAAGCTTTTCTACTTGCATTTAGCTAGAAGGATCAGATACAACCATAAACTTCACATGCTGTCCCATCTATAGAAGGCAAAGGGTCAATCCAGATGAAGTCAGGGCACATAAATCTATTCACTGGGGCAAACTGGAAGCCACAATGCAAAAGCATAAAGAAGCTGCCATCTTCCCCACAATACAAGTCCATGCCACATTTGGAGGTAAAGCCTAGGATCATAAAAAGCAAAAGTTTTTGAGCTCCAATACGAGGTCACTATAAGTCCATGCCACATTTTTTTTAAAAATCCCAGCGGAATGTTCTCAGGTGTTTTTCACAGAAGTATTGAAAAACCCTCATGCTGATTTTTCTCATCCTTCGGACTGGTTCAAATGCTGAAAAACTGGAGGCATAGAGTACAGGTCTACACGCATACCCTGTTTTTCCGAAAATAAGACATCCCCTGAGAATAAGACGAAGTAGAGGTTTTGCTGAAGTGCTAAATATAAAAAATCCCCCGAAAGTAAGACATAGCAAAGTTTTTGTTTGGAAGCATGCCCGTCGAACAGAACACCAGAGCATGCAGCTGCCGAGCACAAAAATAAGACATCCCCTGAAAATAAGACATACCACATCTTTGGGAGCAAAAATTAATATAAGACACTGTCTTATTTTCAGAGAAACACGGTAGATGTAGAAAAAACATCTGTCCCACTACATTACAGATGTTGCTTCCTGGAGGATAATACACATAACACAGACACTGAGGCATTCATGAGACTATAACATGCAGGAGATTTTCTTTTTAGCATCTGAATTATGTGCCATATGAACGTTCTTGATAGAGTGCATGGACCTCAATTAGTATTCTATCAACATATTAATTAAATACTGTGATAGGCTAGACATACCTGCAAAAGGTGTGAGCCTCAATGAACCAGCAAAAGTGCCTATCAGCATAATACAGACTTGTTTTCCACAAATGAAACTTATCAGTTAATGTTATGTCACAATATTGATACCAAACTTCAGCTAACCATGAATTGTACCCTCAATACTTCCTTATCATAGGTTTCTTGAATGGGCAGTTCCCTGTATCAAACATGGTCCTCTAAGCAAAGAGAACCATCTATTTTTGTTTTACAGAATGCAGGCAGTGGAAAGGGGCTCACTGGGTAATCCTGAACCAATCACAAATTCTCAGCCTGTCCTACCTCATAAAGTTGATATGAAGATAAAATCGAGGACAGGAGCACAATGTAAACTGTTTTGGAGCCAAACTAGGGAGGAAGATGGGGTATAAATGAAGTAAATATTTTTTAACGAAAATTGCAGTTGAAAATGCTTTAGTATTTTGAAAAAGTTGCCACCCATCTGAAATCCATGAGAGGTTTGTTCAGAATTCAATAAATTTGCTTTGCAGATTTCATATTTCTGTGAATCCTACCAGCCAGAACAGCATCTTCATCACTTTCAGATCCATATTGCAGCGCCATAGTTATTGCTGATAAGCGATCTCCTTGGACAGCTCTTTTGTTACTGTAAATTTTACAAAGCAGCACTTGAATAAAAACCAATGAACATTTAAAATATTAAATTGTACAGAGTAAAAGACAATTCTGCATGCATATTTTTCCTTGCATCATTCTAGCCAATTAATTTAAAAGTATACTCTGCTTTTCTTCTAAAAGCCACTAATGTTTCTGTTTGATATTTCATGGACTATTCTGAAAACTAATTTCACTAAATCTAAACTTACAATACTAATGAAACTGAGCAACTCATACCGGTTGTCTGTAGGATCAACAGCAAACAGCAGACAGATTATTACTGAAATATGGGTTATTTACAGCTTTACAAGTAAAAACCTTTTATACGTGCAAAACTGTCTTGCTTTCAACTGACCAGTTATTTTTCAGGTGATATTTTAAAGGCATTTAAATATCACACACTCAAATTACTAAAGCAGACGAATAATTTAAAAGGTAGAAATATTCTGAAAAGGACTGCTTGATACTGATATGTTCATATTTTACAACAATACTATTAATGGTACATGAAACTCCAAAAAAGAAAAAAAATCTAGTGTAACGAAACTATATCCAATTACTTAAAAGTAATTGATAAAGACTAATAAATATTTCCTGTACTAACACTGTCAGTGCATGTGTTTGAAAAACTCAGATCTACAGGTGAGCAGAAAACCATTGTACCCTGCAATGACTGATTCATTTAAAGAAAACTTACTTGCTTAATTGCATAAATTAACTGATAAGTACATCCATATAAATAATTATGAAGGAAAAAGCATACACATGTCAAGGTAGTTATCATCTTTCAAAAGGCATTCCTTCCCTTACTACGTATGAGAGTAGGGAGACCTCTTTTAAGACAATGGGAATGAACACACACCACCTGTAGTTTCAGAACTTATTTAAAAAAACAAAATGTATTAAATGGCAAATTGGAAGAATATTTTGATTGATTAATGGGCTGGTCTGACTGAATTAAGACTGATCCCCTCATTTCTTCCCAGTGAAGACATCCTACCCCTGTGTGAGTATATAGGGAGAGGGGAGGTAACATGTAAAAATTTGAAATGGCCCCTCTATTTCAGCTATTAGTTCCAACAGAAAACGACAGCTTGGTATATGAGAATGGGGACAGACATGCAGTACGCCAACTGTTGAAATTCTTTTCTTAGGTAGTCCCACAGCAAGGAATAGTAAACCCTCCATCATAAGTGGATGTATTCAACCTTGTTTCATGTATGAAGGTTAGAATAATGTTAGAACAATAAAAAATAATCATTTATACAATCTTTCAAAGTCTCTTGGCAAGAAGAATACATTTTTTAAAGGCAAGAATAGGCTGCTTTCTGTTGCTTCTCGCAAAGGTGTTTTGTTGGGGGGCATAGCGCCTGGGAGGCTCCCGAGTACGGCAGCCATTCTGCTTGGAAAGGGGTCTCTCAGCTGGGAAATGCTCGAGTACGGTGGCACATCGCCGGAAAAGGGTCTCTCACATTCCCCCCAACTGACCTCTCCTTCCAAAGTGTAGTTTCGGAGAAACTGCTGACATTGCAGACTCTCTGGCTCCAATGTGTGCACGTGCAAATGCCAATTCTCTTGCTCAAATCCCCCTGTGCTCTTTGCCCCGTCCATTGTGTTGTGCTTCCCTTGCTTGCCTGCCCTGTTTGTTTTTCCACCTGTAACTATCAATAAAAGGGCTGGGGAGAAAGCAGTACGACAGAGTTGCCCGCTGGCTTCTCTCACTGGCCGAAACGACATGCTGCCTCCATTGCTGTAAGACAACAGTGTTTGAAAGCAGACTATTCTAAGCGAACACAGGCTTTTGGGCTCTGAGGGCACACACATTTCCACTGCAGCCCACAGCAACTTCTGCCTAACAACTGAAAAATAAGATAGTGTAAGATATTCTCTCTCCCATCAACAAAATACTTTTGACCAAAATAAACACATGAGGATTTACAGCATCTGATAATGTACATGTTTTCTTTACAGTCCTATGACTGAAGTAATTAAGCATGAAGAAGCCCTTAGTACTATCTTGCTGATATCTAATAAGACTAAATAGTAGCATTCCTAACTAAGGATGTACATTTTAGCAACCTAAAAACTTTCACTCCATCTAAATAACCGTAACAGGTAATAATATTATACCACTATAATATTTCTAGTAAATGAACGAGCTTATTTGTTGTACTGCTTAAAATGCTCTTTTAAACTATTACATATGCAAAGAAAGGCAGATTTGGACACATGGGATATAGAACAAAAGAAAAAAATGGATTGATACCTGAATGACACTTAAGACATTTATAGGACTCACCGGTAATATTTATTAGCAGAATTTCTTTCATTGACTACATTGCCTTTACCCTGTGAGGAAGGACCTGTCAGCTTGGAAGCAGCCAAATTTGCAGTCCTTTATGAAGCATGAACGAGACACAGAAAGCGGAAAAAAGAAATTCACCATAGAGTTAAAATGATATAGTTAGGATGTTGTTTTTAAAATGTTGTAATTACAGAGTAAGTTTTGAAAGGAAAGTCAAAGATACTCAGCCACTGCATTGCATTAAAAGGTGGTACAGTACTTGTTAGTAAAATTTATGTCAAGAATAACTAAGTTTAAGTATGACAGAATCAATATTAGAAGACTAAGTCAGGTGTGCTCAGATTTCATTGATTTCACACTTCTCAGAAGCAGGCAGACAAAAAACTAAGCCTCAATTTTGTCTGCTGTACAATATCAGTAAAAATGCAGTTTTTAAATAGGAAAAGATTACAAATCCAACTGCAATACATAACGAAATAAACCACACTCTTAATCTGCACCTTCATGTTTTGTCAGAGGCAAGGGATGCAAGTAAAAGCAATGTTGGGAGCAATTTTTTATCAACTTATAACTTGAGTAGAAGAGAAGAAGCAAATGTGGGTTGCTAAATATAAGAAAATAGAAATATTATTGAGGTAACTAACAAAACCTATAAAATGTACAGCAACTCTTGGGTTAGAAGTAATTGTCATCACATTAAATTAAAACAAAAAGACAACAGCAGGATGCTGTACTACCCATAACATAAAATCTATTCATTAGTGACAATTTTTGTCATAAGAAGAAGAGTTGGATTTATATCCCCCCTTTCTCTCCTGTAAGGCGCTTACAATATTTTTCCCTTCCCCCACCACAACAAACACTGTGAGGTGGGTGGAGCTTAGAGCTCTGAAGAACTGTGACTAGCCCAAGGTCACCCAACAAACTGTGACTAGTCCAAGGCCACCCAGCTGGCATGTGTCAGAGTGCACAAGCTAATCTGGTTCACCAGATAAGCCTCCCCAGCTCAAGTGGCAGAGTGGGGAATCAAACCCGGTTCTCCAGATTAGAGTGCACCTGCTCTTAACCATTACACCACGCTGGCGCTGGAGGTAAATGAGTAAGGGGGTCTTCATCATCTCATTTCAGCAGGGGCAGAGCGAGGGAGAACTGCGCCTGGGACGCAGCCCCACCTGCCCCCCCCACAGCACACGCCTGGGGCGTTGCGCTCCACCCCGCCCCATGGCCATTACGCCACTGCATTTCAGTTTTCCAACCAACCATAATGAAAGAAGCCTGATAAAGTAAGATGTGAAATGAACAGACCAATAGTATGAATGACAGGAATTCTCTAACAAAAATTAACAGTAAAGCATTTTTACACTATCAGCCCATAATTAGATGGATAATTATGAAAACTCTGTATTTTCTCACTGAAACAAAGTTTATCCCAAACAAATGCAGCCTTATTCTCTGAAACCACAGTGACAGCCTAGAGTTTAGATTGGATCCCACTCCATGTTTTGCTCAATCTCTTCTGATTTCCCCCTTGCTATATCCACTGCCACTTTCACCAGTGGAAAAGCTGACAAGATGCAGCCCAAGGTAATACACTATGGAATTTTGTGGTGGTGCTGATTAACCTTCTTGAATTTTGCAGCGGTGCTGATTAACCTTCTTGATATAACTGAATTACCCCAATTTCAGAGACACAGAGCAGGCTGAAAGGGCTCCAGGTGGTGCTCACCGAGATAATATCCTAAAGAGGGCCAGATCAGGTTCTAGAGAAAGCAAAAGCTGCAAAGTCACAGAAAGAGGAGAGGGGCTGATATGAGAAGTCAGCAAGTCAAAGGAAACTTGGCTGAAGAGGAGGTTAGAAAAACAGGGTTGCACTTATCTGGATGGATATTTATCTAACAGTCACCTGTGAATCACACACAAAACTATGTCCATGGAAGCCAGCTGTGAAAGTTCAGAGTTCCCCTGAGCATGAGGCACTCCCCTCTCTCCTCACTATTTCTCCAATCTATGGGTCACGTGAAAAGGCAGGGGGTGTAGTTCTTTTCCTCAGTCCTTTTGAGTTGCCACAAGAGTTCCCCAGCCACAGTGCTAAGAGCATGGTGAATTTGATTTAAATCTTGGTTTTCTATATAAAGACTTATGCTTGCTGATATAATCTAACAAGAAGGTTTTATTTGTAGAATAATAAATATTCAGATTAGTTTGACAGATCAAAAATTACTAATTTGGCTATTACAAATACATAGATAGATAATTATGAAAATTTTGTGAGGTGAACTATCTCCAGTTTCATCTGGGGCACCAGGTCTTGCATTTTGTTGTTGCAGTGAATACATTTTGCATGCATGTCTGCCTTACCTAAATATATATATTAAAATATTTCCAAACTGGGTTTCTTTTATGACCTGCTGCCATTATAGATTTTCTCCTCCAGGGAGAAAATAATATGATAAACCTCAGGCTATATACCCAAAGATATATACACTTGGGGGTTTTACTTTAATTTTTACCGCCCGACCCTCCTTCCTCACACATTGCTATTAGTGCAGATCTAATCCACTCCAAACAATCTTCTATTCAATTAACTTCTTGAAACTGAGAACTTAAGAGGTGAGGGGTTGATTTTATGTACATAGATTTGCAAAGGAACCATGTGATAAGATCTTGTTACCAACTCTACATTTATTTTAGCTGTGAAGGGGAGGCATGTTAACTCTGCAGACACAAACACAGTTTTGAGAACTGCAAAACGAAGCATCTGTGATAATATCTTTTAGACAGAAAAACTGCCCAAAATAATCATACAGAAACCTCTGGAAGAGCATAACATTGTGATTGGTTAGTGCAGTGGTTCTCAACCTGGGGGTCGGGACCCCTTTGGGGGTCAAATGACCCTTTCACAGGGGTCACCTAAGACTCTCTGCATCAGTGTTCTCCACCTGTAAAATGGATAAATGTTAGGGTTGGGGGGTCACCACAACATGAGGAACTGTATTAAAGGGTCGCAGCATTAGGAAGGTTGAGAACCACTGGGTTAGTGGAACTCTTTTATCAAAAAATCTGAATACTGCATGAATATGCAGCTTCATGCTACCTATTTAAAAATTCATGGTTATTTCATAATACCTTTGGCATATAACATATCTTAAACAGAAGACTATCTTTTAACTAGATTTTCCCCTCTTTAAAGCATTTTATTTAAAAATCTGATTAAATTTGTTTTAAATCCGATTTTTAATTAAAAAATAGATTTTTATTCACCCTAGTTAATGATGAAGGGTTAATGGAAAATGGTAAAATGGAAGAGGCTGCTTCTGTCACCTCCTATCAAGCTCTGTTCCTCCAGCTGAAATGAAACTGGCAACATCTGTTTCAACCCACATAGAAATGTTGGTAAGTGGGAGGGCAGGGCCCTGTTCCCAGGCATATAGGGTGTAGAAAGGTGTAGCTGCACAGATAATTATTGGATGAGCACCAGTTACAGGGAAGTACAACCCTATTTTCATCATCATAGTCTCTGAGAAGTCCCACGAAGAAGAAGAAGAAGAAGAAGAAGAAGAAGAAGAAGGAGGAGGAGGAGGAGGAGGAGGAGGAGGAGGAGGAGGAGGAGGAGGAGGAGGAGGAGGAGGAGGAGGAGGAGCAGGAGGAGAGTTGGATTTATATCCCCTTTTTTCTCCTATGAGACTCAAAGGGGCTGACAATCTCCTTTCCCTCCTTCCCCCCCCCCCAAAAAAAACACCCTGTGAGATAGGTGGGGCTGAGAGAGCTCAGAAGAACTGTGACTAGCCCAAGGTCACCCAGCTGGCGTGTGTTGGAGTGCACAGGCTAATCTGAATTCCCCAGATAAGCTTCCACAGCTCAAGTGGCGGAGCAGGGAATCAAACCTGGTTCTTCCAGATTATAGTACATCAGCTCTTAACCACTACACCCTTGAATAGGAGACTGGCAGATTCACGTAACAAAGGGATAGCTGGTTTGGGCTCCAAGGTGAATAGCATATGTAGAATTAGCAATATTTATATGAAGACATGTCTGTAACACTTAAGCATTGACGTGAGCTTTTATTTCAGATATGTTTTCCTCTAAAGAGAAAATATCAGTAATTTTATCTACTTTTTTCCATTTACAGTACCTTGCTCGGAGACTTGATTTGGTCAATTCCGAATGCTCGATTTCGGCTTTTTTCATATTAAATATTTTTTTTATTGCGTTTGCATCCTTTTAAAGAAAATAAAATATAATGTATTAAAAATAAGCTAAGCCAATGAAGTAATCAATATTTTATTTTTAAATGTACTTTCAGATAAGATCATTTTGAACAGCTACACCAGACAGAAAACCTATAAATATATGCAGCCAAATTCATCAGAAAGTGTTGCTTGAGTGGTTATAGAAAGTGTAAATGCTTGAGTGGTTATAGAAGCTAGCCACACATTCAACTTGACAACCACACAGTAATGTAAGCAATGACTATGGAAGTTCCAAACAAACCTGTAGTTTACACAGTCCTCTCCTGTGAAGGCAAGAACTGCCTCCAATTTTATTAGACATATGGCTGGCATCCTAATCAACAGTCAATTCTATTTATCAAGGTAGTCAGGATATCTAGCAAATGTACTTAGGACTGGGAGATATGACTATTCCTTCTACCTATTTTTATTCAAAATATTTTGTAGCATAACATTCTAGAAAAGATAAAAGAGTGACAGATATTACCTACAAATCTTCCATTAAGTATTCTTCAAAAGAACCTCAGTCTTAACTGATCTAAATCAGTTCTAAATCAACGTGAAACACTGGAACACTGAAACTCACCTTAACAATTACTTCCCCAAGGATAGAAAGATGCCATTTTCAGATGTTAATTCATTGCTGCTTCATACAGACATATTACAAAACAACTTTCCTGCACATTTTGTTCATCATAGCAACATGAGGGATATGGGGAATGGCTCTGGTTCAACATTTGGAATTGAAAAAGTTGCTTTTGTACTATGATTATTATTTTTCTCATCATGCTAATAAACTAAAGCATATAGTTAATAAAATGGTATAAATCTCCTAGTTATTCCAACTCAGAAAGGTTTTCTAGTCATTAATGGAACTGGATCTAAATAGTTCATAATCTAACTTAGAAGAAGAGGAGTTTGAATTTACACTTCACCTTTCTCTCCTGTAAAGAGTCTCAAAGCAGCTTACAAACTTATTCCTTTCCTCTCCCCACAACAGACACCTAGTAAGGTAGGTGGTGCTGAGAAGTACTGAAGAACTGTGTTTAGCTCAAGGTTACCCAGCAGGCTTCATGTGTAGGAGCAGGGAAACAAATTCAGTTCATCAGATAAGAGTCCACCACTCAAGTGAAGGAGTGGGGAATCAAACACAGTTCTCCAGATTAAAGTCCACCACTCTGAACTGCTACACTATGGAGTCCAATACATCCTGTTACAGAAGGATCTGAATAATTCTGTTCACTGATTCACACTGTTTATTTCCAATTTTCTAACTCACATAGTTCTGGGACAAGCATGTGTACTGATTGGTTGTTTAAAAAAATTAAAATATTGTTGGTTGCTTCTAAATAGAGTCGCACTATTTAGCATAATATTTAGAAACAGTTCAGAAGTTGCTCTGCAGAATTTATCTGTTGGATCCTGTGATGTGCCATCTATCAGTTGATGATACTAACAGACACAGGTTTTTCCGACATGACCCTCCTGACACCGGGAAAGTTTAAGTCCAGATCTAAGGGACATGCTTGGTCTAATAGCCACAGTGGGAAGGAGGAAAGGGACACAATTGCCCTTTCTTCATCCATCAGCACAACTTGCAGTTCTTCCACATGCCAGTCTCCTGAACGGCCATTAAACGATACAATCTTGGGAATAATCTTTTCTGGGATCAGAAAGGGCTGCTGGAGGGGAGAGAGTGTAGGGGAAAAAATCTACAGTTCTTTCATCTACGGACAGTAGAATCCAGCCGTCTCTGCAAAATACAGTAATAGTGACATCAAATATTCCTGCCAGAATCTATATATACACCAAGCAAGAAGACTTACTTGAGGACTAAATAACCAAACTTTTGAGAAACAAGGGATGGTTGCTCCATGACATGATTAGTAAACGTCCATGTTGTTTAACTGGCATAATCTAAATATTAATAGCACAGCAACTACTACAAAAATATATTATATGTATTTGTTAAAAGAAGTATTTTCTCCAAGTTCTTTTAAAAACAGAAAAAAAGATACCATTTAGGACCCAGTTTTTTTAAAAGCCAAAAACACTTTTCCCCCTAAAATTCAATTATAAGTTTAATATGTAGTACAGCGACACAAAAACTGAACACTAATATTAGAAACATTTAAAACTAACCTTGAATACTTGAGACCCAGGCTCATTGTAGGTTTTGGCATTCTTAACTAGCAGATCTATGTCCTTGGCCATTGCATGAATGCTTTTATAACTTCCATTCTACAATTAATATAAATAAAAGTACAAAATCTATAGCTTGTTTTCCTAACATATAAGGTGTTAAGAATTTATATAGCATAATAGTAAAAAACATTATATTAACCTCTTTGCAGTTCAGTCAAGTACTTTGTTGCCATCAATTAGGGAAAACTAATACTGTTTTGTAATCTGAAAATTACTGTGGATGAGTTTAATGATCAATTCTAATGTACAAAAATAAGTATTATAGAAATTGGAACCAAAAATCAAAATGAATTAGTGCAGAACATTCTTATACAAAAAGAAGTTTACTAAGTGTTTCCAAATCACTAAGAGATTAGGAAAAAGGATTCCAAGTATTTTCCTTATAAGAATAACGATAAATCAGTAGTAGGTGACCTGCACAGTGAATATGAATTGGGCTCATAGATGAGAACGCCGCTTGCTCATCTATTCCATTCTAGGAAAAAGACAAAGGAGCTTTTTTTGTCAAGACCTCACCCTGTAAAACAGATATAGGAGAACAAACTATAAACCCACCACATGGGCCACACATACACTGCCTGCAGTTCTGCTCTTACTTCCACATTCAGGATAGGGTAAGCATGATATGGGTCTTTCAGCCAAAGCCAGCTAGAATTCAAAAAACTTGCAAGCTAATTTTGAGTTAAATGTATATTAACTAAAAAAATTATGAGCTAAAAAGTTATTCCACAAAGTCTGATTTGCACGTCCTGCCACCACTTCCAGTTTTTAGGCCCACAGCTGCTGCCCTATCATCTCTGCAAAACAAATGGTGGGAGAGCAATTTTCAGGTAAGTGTTAGCCGAGATAGCTCTAATTTTCTCCATGAACTAGCTGCACAGGAAAACTGCAAGTAGAACTGAAGGTGGGAGATTAATGCATTTCTCTTCTCACTTGCAAGTTCTCATTGGCATACTGGTTCCTCCTAACAGTACTCTGCAGAAGAGAACAGTGGCTTGGGATTAAAGAAATGAGGCTATGGTTGATTAAGCAACACTGCTCCTATTGATAGTAATGCTTATCTTTTCCAGTGCTAATGCACACAACAGTTTCACTGCATAGGAAGCAAAGACTTGCTTTTCCAGTCATTTAGAAACAGAAGCTGCAAAGATCAAATGTTGATTTGGTGCTGCAGAAAGATTTTAGCAAATTAATGCAAATAATCTATGCAAGGAGAGGCTGAAGTAAAAAGGTAACCTGAATAATAGCTATAAATTACAATGCCTGCCAATTCAAGGATTGGGGCTTTCCGTAAAGACTAACTCCTGATTTTCTTGGCAGTCGACCCTCAAGCACTGGAATTGGGATGGGCATAGTGATTGCGCATGTCTGCCCTCCCTTTGCAGTTTCATAGTAGTGGAATTAGTTCCACTTATGCTTTCAAAAAACAGGGTATTCAAGGAAGGGTGCTGCTGTCATTTGTGGCATCAAAGCTTCCTCTCTTTTTTAAAAGGCACTAAAATAAGTAGATATCACTGTAACAATATGTTTAACAGGTTCATTAAATTCCTAGCTTTCACTAAGTTTCTAGCTCCTTGCCTCATGGTCATATGCCTTTTCCCATCTATCCCTGGAAGGGAAGTGACAACAGACTATTTTTTAAAAAATGATTGCTAGGAATTCAAACAACCTGCTAAGCCTATTGTTCCAGTGATATATCGATATTTTAGTGTTGTTATTTTAAAAAAGAAAAAGAAATCCCTCATCTTCAGGAGGAGATGGAGAAGAGGGAATGGTTTAACTACAACAGTGGGCTGGAAGTGGGTGAGAACGGGCAGGACAAAGAAACCTGACAAAAATATTACAGAACGGCAGACTCAAAATTGGCTTCCAGATTACAAAAAAAAAAAAATCAGGGTAAAAGTGGTCTCAAAAGAACAACAACAAAAACCCTCAGGGGGGAGAGGAACCTAAGTGAAAACAAAAAAATACAAAAAATGAATTCAGAAATCAGGGGATAAACCAAAGCAGCATGGGACAAGAACCAATGACAAAGCTCATGCAGAAATATCCTTGGCTTCTCCCTTCCTCTTCAGTATCAGAACTAGTCATGATTTTATGTGAATCTAGGCTATCAGTCCTGATTCAGGCATCTCTTCACACACAGGAATAACAACATGTTCATTTTATGCCACATTAATACAGTGCTTTTGGGGGAAAAAACCCTGTTCTTAGGGCAGCTTTATTATTGCTGATCTCTGACACAGATTTGCTTCTGTCTAGGAAAACCGCACATAAGACATCACATACAACAAAGATATATTTATTTCACTGCCTGATTGGGGAGCTGAGGCCAATTAGTCGCATACATGAAGCAAAACAGACATGTGAATTCAGAGCTTATACGAAAATAATTCCTGGGCCTCTAGCCTTGTACAACATCACAATGAATGGCTGTTTGCTGATAAAGAGAGCACAGAAACTTCTCCACAAAATACATGTCACACTCCTCTCTATTTCTGAAAATGCTAGCTATTTTAAGTGATCCAAATTGTTTTGGGATATATTGGATCATCCAGCAAATTGGGTCACTGATTGTCATCACTGAAGGTGTAAAGGAATCAATGTCTCAAAATGTATGTTTCAAGGGACATGCTGCACTCATTATCCTGAACAGATATTTTCCTCTGGATCACCATCACATTGCTTTAAAACCCATTACCATATGTATTTAAACATTTCTACATCCCTTTTCTATTTAACTTGTTATCCTAAAACATTAGTACTTTACCTGTATTCTCTGGGCAACAGTCTTCAAATCTATGGGCTCTTTAATTATTGCATAATAGTCAGGATATTGCTGAAAAACAAATATTATGCATCCAAGTTATTCCATCTGAAATATCTATCCTATTGCCAGTTACAACACAAGCTTGTCTAACTAAGAAAGGCCATTCTCAAACCCAGAGCAGGTATATGATCTTTCTGCTGCCGTCCAACTTCTGTTAATTTCAAAGCATGTTACATTCAAAATTTGTAGCTTAAATTTAAAAATGTGGATCATTACTTACCACTTTAGAGGGAAGCTTCTGAAAAAGCTCACTAATGAGGCGGCCTGATGGATTTGTGGCTACAACTACAGCATCAAGAAGCTGTTCAAGAATCTCTTTTAAATAACCCGGAGAGGACTGGAACAACAAATAACAGTGGAAACATTACAACTGCATTTTTACCAGCTGTTAAAGACAGATTTCCTCTTCTATGATTCAAGGCAAAACTGCAATACAAACAGTAACCAGTCCAATGCTGACCTGTGGTGTGTGCATCTAGCATACTTTTAAATATGTGCATACATACAGAGAGTCTTCATAACAGGCAAATTAAAATAATGTTCTGTTAGAAATGCACTGACTAACACTTTTTACATTCAAAATCTTTATATGTAGTTGACAGAGCGCACACTTACTATTTCAGAAATTGTCCCTTGATTGTCATGGCCATCTTCCTCTTCCTCTTCCTCCTCAGCATCTCCCTTTTGAACAAATTCATTTTTTGTGCGTATATATAAATCCCACAGTTTGCAGGCAGCCTTATATTCAGGAGAATCTGGCTGTGTGAAAGACACAACACAGCTGTTTGTTAATCAGTTTTAACATCAAACTTAAAACTGATTTAATGTCTAAATCTCCCCAGAATTAAACAGCTGACCAAGTACTGTACATAAAAGTCTGCCTTAGACCAATGACCTGATTCAATATATCTAGATCAGTCCTGCCTGCTCTGCTCAGCAAACAACTCTCCAGAGGAGAAAGTAGTCTTAGCCAACACCTGCTACTTGAGATCCTCCAACTGGAGATGCCAGGGATTGAAGCTAATACCTTCTGAATGCACAGTATGTGATTCTACCACTGAGCCACAGTTCTTTCCCAAGTGACAGGGAAAAAAGCAATGCATTTTTATGTGTAAAAATACAGTATATATTATGAATAAACTGTAGAAGATCAGCAGTAATTAAATCAATGGATGAACCCTCCTCTTTCTACACACCTTCCTGTACTGAACAATTCAAGCACAATCTACTGACAGAATATGCAAACAGTTACTTTTAAATAAAACTATTTTGTCACCTTATAATAGGCTTTCGCATTGTTAAATAGCAGCTGGATGTCAGCAGTTAGCACGTTCACATCATCATATTCCTCCATTTTTAGCTTTTGTTGGATTTTCATTAAATCAATAGGCTGAGAAACCACTTCATAGTAATCTGGCTGATTTCTATTGTAATAGCAAAGGTGTTAAATGCAATTATTTTAAGCAAAGTTTACAGTATCCAACGACAAGCAAATGTAAAACTGTATTATAAAGTGAAAGTAACATTTTACCACACATTCATTTTGATAATTCCGCATTAATGATTTTATGTCAAGGTTAAAAAAGAACACAACCATAAGAACCTACTCTGTTCATGATGCTATTTTTATAAGAAATGTTATAAGAAAAAAATGCCTAAACAGTTTCATGTGGGAATACATTGAAACAAACAGTGTGAAGCATTGACAGATGACACAAACAATAAAATATATATTCTATTAAATCATTCCACAACTTTAAAGGCTAATAATTTGGAAGCATGGTAATTCTAGTCCCTGTTATCAATCAACGTCATTTTTGTTTAAAATATTTACTGCCTGCCACCACAAAGCATTCCTATAGTAGCTTACCATAACTTTTAAAAAATATACACTTACCTTCGTTTGGGAGCTCTAATGAATAGTTCACATAGAAGCCTCCCTTGTTCATCTTTGTAATCTCTGATTGTATTGTATAATTCATGACACACAGCAATCTAAAAGGTAAAACAAGAAAAAGTATTTTTTTCAAAACCCAACATACCCAATGAAAATTTAGCAAAAGGTGTTATTGTAAAATACTAAGCATGCAGAATGTTTCAAATATGTTCCTGGGATACTGAGATTAATCCAGGAAACAAAATTGAGGTCCTCACAGTACATATTAGGGTCTAAGGCAGGGGTAGGGAACCTGCGGCTCTCCAGATGTTCAGGAACTACAATTCCCATCAGCCCCTACCAGCATGGCCAATTGGCCATGCTGGTAGGGGCTGATGGGAATTGTAGTTCCTGAACATCTGGAGAGCCGCAGGTTCCCTACCCCTGGCTAAGGATATGGAGCAATGGTTTGGTTTAAGGCCACCTACTGAACCTGGCTCACAGTCTGTTCTTTTAAATATCTCAGTATGCTAGCTTTTGGTGGCAAAGCCTTGGAATGTAAAAGCAAATAGAGTTATAATATAATCATTCTCTCATGAAACAGGCAATTAATCACATGGCCCGCTTAAAAGTTTGTTTTCCAGTTATTCAAGCAACATACTAACACAATTTCATCTGATTACCATCTGAAATAGAAACCACAATGTCTTACATATGCCTGGATATGTTAATTTTCAAGCTTAATTAGTCCAGTTTAAATGTAACACAATTCCTTCGCTAAAGAAAAGTTTAACAGAATATTTTGTAGTCTCTGCAAGTCATTGTAAGTCAAATTATTCAAAAGGTTAATACATCTTGCAAATGTATTTACTACGAATCAACTACTTACAGGGTCAACTGTTGGGAGGTTGGAAAGCCTTCTCCTCTTTCTGCTTGGGCCTGGTGTGTTTGTGGAATGGTGACCATCATCAAAATCTCCTCCACTGATACTGCTGGAAGGAGAGGTAGCCCTTCGCCGCTTGGAACCCATGGAATCCAACTTCTTCTATAATAAAGAAAAGCGTTCTTACACATGAGGCTATCAAAGATTCGAATGAATGACAAGATATTAAACCTACAGTTCTTTTAGACCCTACACAGGTGGACATGACTAAAAATTTCCCTATCATTCTGCATGTTTATCTTATTGTAATGCCAATTTATCTTTCTATTATCTAAGCACATGATTACAACACCAGCAAAAAGATGATGGTACGAACATTGTGACCACAGCAAAAGCAAGACCTCAAATCTTTCTGTATCACAAAATCGAACATGCACACAACTAGTATGGTTAAGTATCACGACAGGTAATAGAGAAAAAAGGACAATATATATAACATCTGTTCTCAGATTAAACAAGCTGCAACATCCACAACAATTTCTGCAGTGGTCTCAAACACCTGAGAATCAGTCTGGTCCTAATGACTAATGGATAAAAGAAAGCTTTTTTTTCTTAATTAGTGACCCAGTGACATTACTATTAATTCCAGCAGAATGGCAACCATCCAATAACAAATGACTTTTAAAAAAAAATAACCTCAAATTTTGATGGGAATGTTTCCAAAGAATAACTGAATAAGGCACAAGCTATTTATCAGATATTTCTGATCAAGACATTTTTAAAAAGGATAATCAATGGTAAACTTAACTGTAAAGCGGGTGTACAATTAATTTTATTTATAGTCTGCCTACTAACTATGTAGTTCCGTATATCTGGTATTTTACCATCCACCTATTCTTGTAGGCCAGGGGTAGGGAACCTTTAACACTTAAAAGAGCCATTTGGACCCGTTTTCCATGGGAAAAGAAAACACTTGGAGCCGCAAATAATTTTTGACATTTAAAATAAAGATAACACATTCTGAGAAAACGCGGATGTGCCAGCCTACTGCCTGCAGAGGCGGAGCAGAGATATAAAACCAGCACCGACCTTGCGGCCGAGCTACCATACTCCAGGCGGGCAAGAATGAAAGCCGGTGGCTGGCGACTGTGGGCAGTTAGTGCGCCGCCCTGCTGCCTGCAGTGCGGGCAGGATAGAACCCCGACAGCTTAGCTCATGGAGCCACACAGTGCAGAGGCTTAGAAGAGTACTGTCTTGGCTCGAGCCACAGGTTCCCTACCCCTGTTGTAGGCAGTCCTGGGTGTTTTCCACAATATTCAAACTGGATTTACAATGTGCATTTTGACTTATATTTAGTAAACAAATGTTAAATATATCCATGTTAACTTTATGTTCCAATGGCAACAACTACTTGAACCAAAATATATGATTCCAATAGCAACAACAACTTGAACCAAAATATATTATTTAAATGTTATATTCAAATAAAATCAAAACTTGATGTGGTAATGACTTTTATTGGAACAATACCTATAAAAATGTAATTGCAATATAGAATGTACTAGCTTTGTGTTGTTTAAGAAGAAGAAGAGTTGGATTTATATCCCCGCTTTTTTTCCTGTAAGGAGACTCAAAGGGGTTTACAATCTCCTTTCTCTTCCCCCCTCACAACCCTGTGAGGTAGGTGGGGCTGAGAGAAGAACTGTGACTAGGCCAGGGGTAGGGAACCTGCAGCTCTCCAGATGTTCAGGAACTACAATTCCCACCAGCCCCTACCAGCATGGCCAATTGGCCATGCTGGTAGGGGCTGATGGGAATTGTAGTTCCTGAACATCTGGAGAGCCGCAGGTTCCCTACCCCTGGACTAGGCCAAGGTCACCCAGCTGGCGTGTGTGGGAGTGCACAGGCTGATTTGAATTCCCCAGATAAGCCTCCACAGCTCAAGTGGCAGAGCGGGGAATCAAACCTGATTCCTCCAGATTAGAGTACACCTGCTCTTAACCTCTACGCCACTGCTAAGAAAAATATCAATCAAAATTAATGATTCACTAATTTTATTATAACCCAAAGAACTATGCACAATATGCTGTGGTCATGGAGTCCACACATCAATTGCTAAATGATTTAAATACTCTCCATGAAAATAATTGCGGTACTTCATCACTTCTTCGTTTCATAGCAGAGTGGTGATTATACTATGTTTACCACCATGCAAGAGCAGACATACAAATAAGAATTTTAGCTTTGGTTTCAATGTGATCTGCCCCAGTCAATCATAACAATTTTTATATTGATTATTATTTGCTGTTTGACTCCCCAACAAATCAGTAAAATATATGTGTGATCTCTCACACAATTGCTGGGATAATCACTTGAAAAATATTAACTGCAACTCTGAAATGGACAATCTTGCCTCATATTACACTGGCAATGGCATCCAATCACGTCTACTAATGTTATGAGCTTTAGAAATGGAAAATGTTCCAACTTGTAAGCAAACACAGAAACATTTCCACCCCACACCTCTACAGGCAGGCAAAAAAAGAAGAAGCTATTTTTTCAAGCCATTCTTGGGCCACAAAATACAAGACTCATGAACTACACAGCATGGAGGGCCACTAGTTACAAGATTACTGTCAAGGTTCAGCAACCAGAAACCTTAAAATAAGTTCAAAAAATTTTTTGGGAAACCGTCTGATTTCTGATCTAATAGTTTGAGCAGAAGAGGTAAGAAATATTTGAGATTTTGGTTACTGCATTTAGGAGAAAGACAGAGAAATGGTACACATCACACCAGCTAAAATGATGTCTCTATAGCTGTATCCCACCTTTTCAGTAATGTCTACTAATTGCACTGACTATACAATTTAGCACTGTCATTTTTCTGCACCCTATCAGTGAATTGGAAATGGAGAAATTCACTACATATTAATTTATTTATTGTTGTTGTTATATGGTAGGAATTCCTATGTATTACAGAAAACAGAGAAAGAACTATCCACGGAGATGTCACTTTTGGTAATAATGCCGCATAGTAGTATAATGCATAATCTGTCTCTAAATCTACATCCTATATTAGGCTGAAGGAAAGTAAACTGCATAGCTTGTGAAATCAATGTGGCTTAAATCAGTTATGGTTAACTGTAACTTGATGTCAACAGAATGTAAATATAACTCTCTATCAGAGAATAATTAATTGTTCCCACATAAGAACACACCAGATGGCAGATGGGAACTTCCAAAAGGTATGCGTGGCAGATGGGAACTTCCAAAAGGTATACTGTACAACAATTTTAAAAACTGAAACATTGCATTTTTATGCTGCCAACAACGTATCAAGAAACTAGCTCTCAACGAGAATTAAGTGGTAGAAAATATATTTATTCGCTAGAGACAAGCTATTCAGGGTAGATAATGAAAAATAACTGCATTTGAGACTGAAGGAGCCACCTCCAAGAATAAACAAACCATTATTGGTTATTTAATGATACTTTTGGTATTACCGGAGGATGCTGAGGCCACGATGCATACAAAACTGACTGAAGCTGTTCACCAATCCTGAAGAATTGAAAACATGGCAGACATTGGGCCCACATGCATAGTGAAATAAATAAATTTGATGTGATATGATTTTTAAACAATCCTCTATCTCTGAGACAGAGTGCCAATCTCATCCTCAATAATGCCTCAAAACCAGGTCTGGAGAAATATTTCAGCTTTTTACATCCAGCACTGAAGTTGTGGATTCCTCAATTATTCATCGTGCCTTAAATGACTAACAAAACAATCTATGTAGTGCACTCAATGTAGTGCATTCTATTAATGATGTGACAATTTAAGTGGGTTCCATTGAGACATGTTCAATCACTAACCAAACTGTACATCCAAGCCTTCAGTGTAATTCCAAATAACTTGTTCATATTGATGTGTTAAAAGTCTGACCAAACTGGGGCTGCATTTCATATTGAGAAAAGAGGATTAACTACGAAGTCAAGAGTGAAACAGATGAACAAGAACGATTTGTCATGCAAAAAAAGGCTGAAATGCATGGAAGAGGGGGACAAAACAGTACACACATTATCAGTAAATTACCAGATTTACCAGAGTACAACCAGCACCACGAAAAGCCAGTCTCCTCATAATGTCTGTTAGGCAAGTAAAGAAATGTGGTAAAGGCAAATCCTTAATGCACCAATTCAGCAGTAGTATTAGTACAGCCAAAACTGAAAGAGAAGACAACAAATGAAAGAACAATAAAGAATAGGAATAAGAGAAAAACAGATAAATCAAGAAGAATGGCTTAGGAAAGACCTTACCATAAAACACAGGGAAAGCAAGAACATGCATAATTAGGCTGTCAGCATTTCAGACTCAGAACCATTTGGGCATTATCAAAATGTCTAAACAACGGGTGAAAATCCTCCTCCTACTGAAGCAAATGGAAAAACTCCTATTAATTTTAGTGGAACAGGACTGCAGCCCTAACATTCCAAGAACAAGGGAATAATATGATAGAATTCAGTGGCTGTTTAGCACAAGCCCAAAGAATAGCTCAAATATTTAATTACAAAAATACTACTGATAGATGTTCGGAGTATAGCAGTGAAGGCTTCAGAGGTCTGAAGATTAGCAGAATCTAGTAATTGTCCACATCACACCAAATTGATGGTGTTGGAAGTACATGTTACAAGGTAAATGATTGTATCTGTTAAAAAGAAAACCCTAAAAATAATTAAACAAACACACCTGTGGCATGTGCCATCAAACCACCTCTGACTTATGTGATCCTATGAATGATGGATCACTAAAACTTTCTATCATTAACAAGCTTGTTCAAGTCTCGCAAACTGAAGGCCATGGCTTCCTTTATTGAGTCAATTCACTACCTTTTCCAATGAATCTCATTTTCTCACATATGTATATACATCTACCGCTGAGCATACCTTTACAGGAAAACTGTTTGAAGTCACCAAATAAAGAGACAATTTGATAACATTATTACTACTTTTTCTTGGAGTCAAAAATAGCAATTGCATCCCTAAAAAACAGGGATGCTGTAAATGGGTTATAGGCAAATACATTTGCAAAATGAATCCAAACAAAAACAATGGCTCAAATGATCTGAGGATAGTGAATTCTTTGCCACACAGTCCCTTGAAGAAGAAAGAAGAGGAGAAGAAGGAGGAGGAGGAGGAGTTTGGATTGATAACCCACTTTCTCTCCTGTAAGAAGACTCGAAGAGGCTGATAATCTCCTTTCTCTTTCTCCCCCTCCCCCCACAACAAACACTCTGTGCGGCAGGTGGGGCTAAGAGAAGAACTGTGACTGGCCCAAGGTCACACAGCTGGCGTGTGTTGGAGTGCACAGGCTACTCTGAATTCCCCAGATAAGCCTCCACAGCACAAGTGGCAAAGCGGGGAATCAAACCCGGTTCCTCCAAATTAGACTGCACCTACTCTTAACCATTATGCCACTGATGTTCTTGGGAATATTTTTAGCACCAATCCTGAACCTTTTTTGTGGTATCCTCCTGTCAGCACCCATTCACACCAGTAAAATTCGCTGGATTGCTTTACACACATGCCTTGGATTTGCCTAGGATTTGCCTTGTTTACTAACTAGAACTGGCATAAACAAAAATACCCCAGTCACAGCCCAACTGGACCAGTTTTCTACATGATTCCAGGGTCAATTTAATGTACTGGGCTATTCCTTTATATCACTAAACTGGGCCTACTCAGCTCCCTTACCCCAAGACTTGTTTGAGTACTTTCATTTAAAGAAATAAGATCTTGGGAGGGACAAGAGTAAGATAGCAACTAATCTCTTTGAAAGATGTCCATGCAATGAATAGTAGTTTTGACCCCAATAAACTTTCTAGAATGATGACTGGCTATGAAACTCTCAAAAAAGCTGCTATTTTATTGTTTGGGGTTTTAATGTTTTTATTATACATCACTGTGGAAATTTCAATACATCAACTAATGTCTTTCTAGATAAAGAACTTAGGAATGGACTTCCTGACATTGCAGGAAATGTTTTTGATTATTATAAGTACATCTGCATGTATGCTTACTGAACTGAAAACCAGAAGTCAAATTCATATAAACAGTGACAATTAACTCATTCATATCTTTATGTAATCCTTAGTTCAGTTGAGAGGACATGAGAAGCTATCAGTCCCCATGAAGTACAGTAAATATGCATAATCTCCACAGATCAATTGCTATTAACTGAAAAAAAACTATCTTAGTACTTCTACAAACAAAATGGTAACAAGGTTGTTTTCAAATGAAATTGCTCTTCAAACAGATTTTTACTACAAACGCTTTTTAATCTCTGAAATAGTAACTTGTATTTCTGTCTTCATCGGGATCAACACTGACAATTCCCCATCACAGAAAACTGTTGCTTCGTTAAATCACAAATTTGGTACTGGATATCACTTTTTTATTTTTTTCTACAGCTATTGTGTATATTTTCATGAAGAGAGGCAGTCAGCAACTCTAGTGCTGACAATTTATTTTGTCACAGGAACAAAATTTACCCTTTCCAAAGAACAGCACTATGCAACTTGTCTGAACAAAATCTAGTACTCATCTATATGTATAATGTATAATCTAAAGCAGCTTTTAAGCTGTTAAAGTTGGTTTGTGATTAAATATCAAAAAGCCCTTCACCAATACTAAATTATTTTTCCTAAAAATCTGTTCCATGGGCTTTCTACATTGTAATAAAGAAACTGTGGGACACTGGCACAAAATATTTTACACTGCTACGAATTTATGTGCGAAAATATCATAAGCATAACTTCTGCCTCATTTCATCTGGTTTGTCACTCTTTCAAAGCACACACCATAAGCCTATCAGACAAGCACAGTCTTTCCGTCATTTTGGTTAGTAAAAAAAATTAAGATATGACCTTAAGGAAAATAGAAATGTCACAGCAAATATTACCATTATTATAAAGTTAAGGACTCTGTCTCCAAGCCTAAATGGAGACAGGAAGCAGCAGCAAAAAAATCACTCATTGCTTTTGACAAGTTGCCCCGCTCTGAACCCTGGTGAAAAACAATCCACCACGAGGAAGTTTATGGTGCAGGTTGTTCAATAGGTTGGAAATATCGGTTTTCCAAATTCGATTTCAACACAAGGGTTTAAAGGCTGCACAAAATTAGAGATGGACAAGCCACAGGTGAGAAACAGGGAGAGAGTGCATAAAAGAAATGGGGGTTTGTAAAAGTATAACTCTAAGAGAAAGAAAGAGGGTTAGTGGGTTAGGAGCAGTTCAGGGTATTGGACGGCCAATCGTTGGGGTACAGGAAGAGGAGCTCCGGGGAAGGGTAGAGGGGAGCGTAACCCCCTTGCCCGGTAGGAAAGGGGAAGAGTTCCGCGCTGTGGGGAAGGGACCCCCACCCGTAGTTCTGCGGCCACACAAAGGGAACCCGCCTCGGCCTCCTGCCTTCCCCGCTCAGCCGAGCCGAGCCAAGCCCGGCCCCTCGCCTTACCCAGCCAGCCCTGCCGCCGCCGCCGCCGCTACTGCTGATCCTCCGCCTCCTGCAGCCGCGGCCGTGCTCAGCCCCCGCCGCCGCCGCCGCTGCCCCCCGCGCTGCCCGCGTCGCCGCCACTGTTGCCGCTCGCCTCGCCCGCCCGCTCACAAGCAAGCCCGCCGCTGTCGCAAAGCCGGCCCCGGCCGCCAAACGAGGCTTGGCGCGCGACAGCCCGGGCGGAGGGGAGGACGGGGAGTGCTTTACGGCCGCGCCGCTGTGCTTGCGGAGGCTTCCTTCTTCCACGTGCGGGGTAGGAGTTTCCTTCGTGGGCGCCATGAAGCGACCGAGTAAGTCGTGCTGGGGGGGGGGGGGCTGGATTGGGGTTATGGGGCGCAGTAAGTGGGCTGGAGCGCTTCGGGGCGTCTCGCAGCCTCTCGGCTTGCCAGTCCCCCCAAATGTGCCTTTGGTGGGTCGTTGGTTCTGTGGAGGGCTGTGGCAAGCCGAGTGGCCTGATTTCCTCCTTTGAGTGTATGGAGGGGGGGAAAGATTGCTCTTTTGTGGGGGCAGGGGCTTTTAGGGCTACGAAGAACGTATTTAATACTTCTTTATCTCGCCCTTCTCTGAGGAGCTCAGGGCGGCTTCGTTTTATCATCGCAGCAAACAACCCTTTGAGTGAGAAGAGGCTTTGGGGACTAGCCTCAGGTCACCCACCGAGCTTCATGGCCGCGGGAAGATTTGAACCCGCGCCTACTGATGCCAGCCACTTTCGCTGTGCTTGTTGGAGATGTGGATTGTGAGCGCAGTGGGCCGGGCACGTGTCTAGGTCAGGGGTCTGCAACCAATTGGCCATGCTGGCAGGGGCTGATGGGATTTATAGTCCATGAACATCTGGAGAGCTGCAGGTTAGATTGTGTAGTAATCTTAAAATAGCAGAAAAGACGGTTCCGGACTGTTTTACTGTTGCCTCTTGTGAGCAACGCTGAAGAACTGGAAATTATGCTTTAAAGAAATACAATATAAAGATAGCAATATAGTAGTATTGCTTAGATAGATCTCTCCCACTGCTCTTAGGTTAGGCTAACTACATTCCTTAGTTAATTACCCAGACAAGGAGCCCCTCAGTCTATAGGGCTAATTTACTGTTAGATATTGGGAAGATAACCCTTTCCAATATGCAGAGATAGCCATAAACAACTTGAATGTCTAAACACCCCGTCCATGTTTTCCTGGCCTCTCAGGAACTTGATGACCTTACTGTTGTTACAAGAAGTACCATAAACAAGGTGATAGCCGGAGCAGCCAGGATGCAATAGATAACTGTTCTCACATTCACTTGGTTTAGAAATGCGCTGCTTGGGAACTTGTACCAAATGTTTGACGTGGGATAATTTGTTGCAATCCTAAATCTTTTGCAACGTATGTGACTCTGCTTTGATGTACCCCAAAGAGACCCTTTAAAAACCCTGGACCTTCCACCAGTTCGGGGCAGCTCTCATTTTAGGTGGGATCTGTGCTGGCTTAGAAATAAACTCTGCTTTTATTCTGAGTAAGACTTTTGTCTGTAATTGGGAACCTTTGCCTCTCTTTCTTCCCTCTGGCTTGAGGGGAGAAGAGTTCCCTTGCCCTTGGCCTAGGTGGCTGTAACGGAAACTCTAGATAGAGAGGCAGCTCTATTATATTCATAATAACAATAATTCTAATCTGAACCTTGCCAACACTCTTAGGCCCCTTCCGCACATGCAGAATAATGCCTTCAATCCCCTTTCAGTGCACTTTGCAGCTGGATTTTACTGTGCGAAATGGCAAAATCCACTTGCAAACAATTGTGAAAGTGGATTGAAAGTGTATTCTGCATGTGCGGAAGGGGCCTTAGTGCCACGCTATCTTTGGTTAGCAAGTCACTGCTGATTAATGGCGGCCGTCCTGGGGATTTCACGGGAAGAGACGTTCGAAGGCAGATTTCTATTGCCTCCTCGTTATTGCTTGGTGATCTCACAATCAAGACCGACGCTCCTTAACTTTCGAGGCCTGCCCAGATCGGGCCAACCTGTGCCATCCAGGTGAAGGTTTCTTGCGGCTCAGTCCGCCCCTTTCCTGTCGTCCTTAAAAGTCTTTAAGCCTCTCCATTGCTCTCTCTTTAAGAGTAGTTTACGGCCTGCCACCCTGTTTTCTAGCAGGAGAAACTGACTTGCAGAAAGTGTTGGAGTCAGCCGATGATCACGTTTTGCAATGGACTCCCCAACCCCCGTAGGCGAAGAAAGGTCGAATCTTTGTCCCTGTTCTGCTAGGTTTTTTAAAACCATATTTCCATGGTGTTTTTTTACACCAAGACTGAAGTGTGTGATCCATTCTAGCGTTCTGCTGCCTCTTTCCTACTTCTTCCTTTTGTGACTCAACCTGTAGTAGCAGCCATTAGTATTTCCCAGCCTGTGACTCTTGCTGGTCCAAAAGTAAGTTGTGAACTTCTGAACATGGGTCCAAGCCTTTTGCGGTTCTAATGATTTGTGAAGGCTGTTTTGTTTTTGGTTTTTTCAAGTGGGTCATCATACCAAGAAGGTTGGAGACCTATAGGAAAAGTTCGAAACAAAAGGGGAGGGATTATCTCCAGGCCTCTGTATACAGCTCCCAAACATTAAAGTGCTGGTTGTGCTATTTAGAACATAATAGCGGAATTACTGTTGAATTATACAGTGAGTCTCGTTTCCTGGATTCATAGGGAATCATCTATTTTTCTTAAAATCTGACAGGGTAATCAGTTAACTTATTCCCCACTGTTGCTGAATGTGGGGAGCAGAACAGTAGAGGGGAAAATGTTACTCGACCAGGATTTTAAAATCTCAGGTCGATGTCAACCAAGAATTTTCTTTGCTTTTACTTCAGTGCACAGCTAATGTGGATTTTCTGTGCACTCACTTGGGAAGTAAAGCCCAGTGGATTCAGTGGAACACAGTGTTAAATAAACATGGCTGTAATCCTAAACATACGTATGATGTCTTGTGTTTTCCCACAGCCCATATTTTCATTCTCTCACAGCACATAGTTTCATTCGATCTCTCCTTACCTCACTTTCTGTAGCATCTTTCTCCTTTAAAATTAGTTCAGAAAAGTCCTTGCCAAGAACCAAAATAGGTTTTGCAACTAGGAAGCAAGACTGGTATAATAGGTTACCAATCCCTTCCCAAGGAAACTTAATAGGGCCATGGGGGATTTTCCAGGGGCTTAGGTAGAAATAAGGGATGGGATCTTTCTGCAATGCTATTGTAATGATTTATGATTCATACGTACTGAAGAATAGGTTGTGTCCTTTCACATTTTACTCTTTGTTCTGATGTTGTTGCAATTTAAGCATTGCTGCATGGGTTTTCTGGGCTGTGTGACCATGGACTCTTAGGTTTAACTCCTAAGTTTTCACCCGCCTCTGTGGCTGGCGTCTTCAGAGGCATGTCTCTGTAAGATGTGTTTCTCTTTGTGGCACACAGTGGAGTGTTTTGTGTAGTTGGGTATTTGTTTTGTCCACCTCTGAGGTGGGAGGGGGATGAGGTGGATTTCCAAGTTTCTCAATGAACTTCTATTTGCATTTGTTTGTGTATATCCTAGTGATTTGAATGTGTGTTATTAATCTCAGAATTCAGAGTGAGGTGGGAGGGTGGAGAAAAGCAACTGCAAGTAAACTCCACCTGCCCTAGATGCATGCAAATACACCTCATTCCCCTCTCAGGGTGTTTGTTGTGAGGGGGGAAGGGCAAGGAGATTGTAAGCCCCTTTGAGTCTCCTACAGGAGAGAAAGGGGGGATATAAATCCAAACTACTACTACTCCTCTTCTTCATCTTCATGTCAGAGGGGGACAAGACAAATATTCAGCTACACAAAACACTCTGTGTTATCCCTCTGAAGATGCCATCCATACATGCAGATGAATAGTTAGGAGCTAAAACTACCAGACCACGACCGAGTAGCCCAAAAAATCCACAACCACCAGCTGATTCCAGGCATAAAAGCATTCGACAATACATTAAGCATTGCTGTCTTTATTTTCAGAATTGAAGAAAGCTAGTAAGCGCATGACCTGCCACAAACGCTTTAAAATCCAGAAAAAGGTACGTTACGTGTTTTGCAACTGTCAAGAAAAGTGTGTATATAGGGCTGAAATGGAAAAAAAAACCATTCAGTGTTGTTGCAACTACTGGTTTTAGATAGGAACCAAGCACAGAAAGGAAGCAATGGCAATATAATCCTTAAAAGCAGCTGGGCCCTAGCCCGACCTGGGAATGTTGCTTAAAGGCTGCCTCTTCCTTCACCACTGCCTCACCCAAGGGAGGTGGAAAGAAACAATAAGGGAACTGGACATTTTGTGGTAATTAGGGTTAAGATAAAGGAAAGTTGATGAAGAGAACTTTTTTAAAGCTAGAAGTGTGATAATGACAGAACAAGGAATGAAGTTCTGGAGAGAGAAAAATATATTGTGCTCAAAGAAAGGGAGAAGGTATTTTAGAAGAATTGGCTTCTCAGTGATTGGGATTTGCATTTGTTTTTCTTTATGGTTTTAAATAATAAGTGAGCTCGTTAACGTGTATTGCCCCACTCTGTAGCAAAGTTTGATGCTGTCTGTCAGAGAAAGGCTCCTTAGGCTGGAGGAAAGCTTCAAACTTTGCTAAGTAGAATGGTCTGATACATACTATTATTGGATGTGGATAATTCTTGAAGTTTTATTTATGTGGTATCTAGAAAGTGGAATGAAGTTGAGAGAAACAAATACAATCCAGCGTAATGTATTTTCTTGTATACATAAAATAATGCAACAAGACGTTTTAGAACCCAAAACTGCATTATTTGTGCACTGTGAAGAACAGAACTGAATGAGAATCTATGTAATAGCTATGAAAATCTTTGATAATGAAGTACAATTATTTTTACAGGTACGAGAACACAACAGAAAAGTACGGAAACAAGCAAAGAAAAAGGGACACAAAAAACCCAAGAAAGATATTGGAATTCCTAATGCAGCACCTTTTAAGGAGACCATTCTTCGGGAAGCAGAACAAAGGAAGCAAAGGGTAAAATAACTGATGTGATGGTGCATCATAATAGAGTAGCAAAATGGATTATTTGCTGTCAGAGGTAATGGTAGTAGTTAAGCCAGAAAGTGAGTGTGTGTGTTAAGTGCTGTCAGGTTGCTTCCAGTTCAGTTCAGTGGTCTGATGGATGAAGAGGAGAAAACAAACCTGACTTAATTTGAACAGGATTTTATGTGTCTGATTCTGCAACTTGATGAATGAAAGGTTGTTATAGGCTTAGATCCGTGACTTCCTTTCAACAATGGTTCCTGTAACTTCTGCTAAGACTTCCTTCAACAAATAAATACTTTCTCTGTTGGAGAATTTTTTTCTCTAATGTGCAAGGTATATTCTAGTGAGATAAGTCTTTCTTTCTTGATGTCTTTCTTTCTTGAAGTCTTTCTCTCTGGAGGAAGGGAGTCTTAGGATTCAACATATGCAGTAACAAAGAAAAATACGGTGGAGCTAAACATCCATTCAAGATTGTTGCTTTGTGCATGCCAGGTATCATGTGATGACGTTGATGCTAGTTCCTGTGTTCTGATGAGCTTTTCCCAGTCTTTCTTCACTATATTATTAAAAATGACAAGTACATCTTGATAATTAAATTCTGAATAATCATTTGTAAAATATTTCCTTTCTGTTTTCATTCTTAACATATCCTACCATCTTTGTTCTCTCATACAACACAGTTGGTTTTGTTAGCCCAGTGATTCTGAAAGAGGGTTGGACTCTACAAAGCTTTGAGGGACATTAAGAACTTTTGGAGACAAATGGGAGGGGCTTTTTACATGTTGTCCTCCCCAGTTGTGGTGACTTGTGACAGCCAGCAGAAGAAAGTTGTTTCACAGTACCCATTCCAACATGATAATAAAGTTCCAGATTATAGATTTCTCCTCCTAGACCTTTAAAAAGTTGCGTGAAGTAAACAGGAATCAAACCTATCACAAATCAGCTGATAGCCATCATACACAACTGATGAGCAAATGTATATATAAAAAAATGTATTTGTATAAATTAATAACGTTGTTTTGTTATCACTGCAAGTTTTGTGTCCTAATTTTTAAAAAAAATTGTGGCACCTGGAGCATTTGATGATGCTGTTGTATACTTTGTGGAGGGTAGTAGATTAGGGATCAAGAACCTCAGGTTTAGCTGAGTGAAAGTGACTGACCAAAGGTTTACCAAAGAGATTTATGACCTAAATGGGGACTTCCATAGATTTCCCAATCCAAGTTGAAGGTATTAGTCTCTCTGAACAGTATAGGAGACTATTTATCCTCATGATTTTATATCATTTGTATGTATGTGAACAGCGTGAAGAATTGAAACAACAGCAAAAACTTGATCGACAGAAGGTACAAGAAAAGAAACGCAAACAAGAAGCTAATAAGAAGGATGCCCGTAAAGAAAAACAATGTGAAAAGGTATATGTTCTTGGGAAAGCACTTGAAGTTTAGCTTGAGAGAAATACACAAGGAAAGCATTCTGTTCACTAACAAAACTTATTTATTACTTTCGATTTATTACCTTTGGAGAATGGTCTCTAGAAACTACCCCCTGCCTGTCTGCAGTGCCAGCTCAGTACCTTAGTTTGCTAGCTAACTACTGTTTTTCCCAATGGTAGGCAGGCAATCTTCCTGCTCCTTTCATATCCCATGGTGTGATTGGATAGTAGGAAGAGAAGGAAGCAGGAAGATGCCAGAGTCAGGAAACATGTTTAAGTTTGAATCGATTTGTGTTAAAAATTCTGATTTTTAATGCATTTTTAATTTCAAATTAAAGTTATGTGTTTGCTTTAAAAAAAAATCTGCCAAATACAGTGCAGGTGAAGCGAAAAAAGTTTTCAGTCTTAACATTATCAATGTTTGTGTCAGACAAGATAGTCTTGATTTCTAAATGCTCTTTCTGTATTCCCAAATGTTTACTATAGGAATCAGCCACTAAGCCTAGAGCAAACTCAGAACAGCAGATAGATAAACATTCAAAGAAATTCATTTGCAAGGAACTTAAAAAGGTATGGCTTGTTCTGTTTTTGGTATTAGAGTTGTTTTATTTACTGAAATATTAATCTTTTTATGTTCCCCTTTAGTTCATACATTTTCAAGCAAAAGTGTGATTCTGATATGCTTTATTTTTAATTATAAATTAACCCTGTGCATGCAATTACATTTTAATAGTAATAATTGTTACTGCTTTCCTATATAAAACTATTATTCTTATTTTAGTTGCATCCCTTACTGAGAACCAGAAAAATCCAAAGTAGTTATACGTGATTATAAAACTAGAAGCAGAAACTCTCCAAGACTTGCAGGGATATTTAATTTCCCCTTTCTCTGCTATTTCCTCTTTCCTTAAATAATCAATAGACTCTGCCCATTTACTTTTTTCTTCTCTTCTTCCCACCCAACAACCAGCCTACCATTACCTATTCCCCCACCCCGAGACTCTGTCTGGGAAAACTGTGGTCCAGGCCCACTTGCATGGTAGGGAACCCTCAAGAATTTGGGAGGCACATCATTTCCCTCTGTGTTCGCCTTTTTACATTATATCCCCATTGTCGTCTCCGGGCAACTCCCATATTCTCTTTTCTTTCCCTGCCTCATTCTCTCCTTCCCAGCCATTCAGCAACCTGTCTTTTATCTGCCTCCCATCATTAGCTATATTTATTGTTTATTTACTTCATTTATACTCCCACTTTTTCCCACAATGGGGACCAAAGCAGCTTATTCTCCTGTTTTCCTTTTTATCCTCACAACAACCCTGTTAGGTAGCTTAAGCTGAAAATATATGACTTGTACAACATCACCTAGTGAGCTTCCATGGCAAACTGGTGTTTAGAATTCTCCCAACCCTTACTCTGAAACTCTTTAACTGCTACACCACGCTGGTTTTCGTAGAGTGGCTGCTGTTGAACAGCAGCAAGTAGATAGGCTTAGGTGAGTGAGTTTTTCACTTGGATGGTATTATTATGAGATGGTTGCTGCCTTGCCTGGCCCAATGAATACTCTCTCAAGGGCCAGAACAACCCTGGAAAGGGCCCTGTCCCTTCCCCCTGCCTCATAGAGGCAGAAATCAAGCCTAGAATGCTGTGGTTGCCAAGCAGTTGCCACTGAGGGTTTCCTTTTCTTTCCCCTCCCTAAAAGTACAAGTGTTCCTTTCATCATGTTGGGGATTTTTTTTAACCCTCCAGTCTATTTTTTTAAGGTTTCTGATTTTTCTGGAAAACTGGGGTGTTTTCAGGTTTGTACAAAGATCTGTCATCTCTGTTCACAAGTTCAGTCTCTGTAGTTAGGTACCATATATACTCGTGTATAAGTCGACCTGCATATAAGTCGAGGTACCTAATTTCACCACAAAAACTGGGAAAACTTATTGACGCATATAAGTCGAAAGGGGGAAATGGAGCGGCTGCTGGTAAATTTCAAAAATAAAAATAGATACCAATTAAATTAAATTAATTGAGGCATCAGTAGGTTAAATGTTTTTGAATATTTATTTCAAAGAAAAACCGTAAACTAGCTCTGTAAGTGGAAAAGAGGGTCAACAAAAACAATATGGTCTCAACAATAACTTTAAAAGTACAAAAACCTTAGCTCAATCAGCAACCAAGCTATAACACAAGAGTTAAAATCCTTCAAAACTGGATTTTTGGTCAGGGGAGGAATGTTTATGTTAGCAGTACCAACATTTCAGAGTATCTTTAGGAGACCCTCCTGATGATACCACCCAGGTTTGATGAAGTTTGGTTCAGGGGGTGCAAAGTTATGCACCCTCAAAAGGGTAGCCCCATCGACTATTAGCTTCCATTGGAAACAATGGGGGATGGGAGCACCCACTTTGGGGATCCATAATTTTGGACCCCCTGAACCAAACATCACCAAACCTGGCTGGTATCAGCAAGAGATTATCCTGATGATACCACCCAGGTTTAGTAAAGTTTGGTTGAAGGGGTCCAAAGTTATGGACCCTCAAAATGTAGCCCCATCTACTATTAGCCCCCATTGGAAACAATGGGGACACTCCCTTTGGGGGTCCATATCTTTGGACCCCCCTGAACCAAACTTTACCAAACTTGGGTGGTATCATCAGGTGGGTATCTTTAAAAATCCCTGAAATTATGGTGTCGCTAGCCTAAAAATTGCGCCCCCTGGTGGCCGACAAAATAAAACCCTAAAATATTTTTTAAAATACACCTCACTCGTGTATAAGTCGAGGGGGGCTTTTTCAGCACAAAAAAATGTGCTGAAAAATTTGACTTATATGCGAGTATATACGGTGTCCTTAGATTTGTCTGACTTTGCTATTAGAGTATAAATGATGATGAAACTGAAATAACTGAATGAGATACTCATTTTTAATGTTCTTGTTCAGTGCTGAGGTTTTTGACACATTGTACTAATGGAAGCACTGAATGGAATTTGACTTTACTCAGTTCCTTGCTTCTCTTCTTTTGGAAATGCTGTCAGTTGTTTATGGCAACCTTCTGCTATTTTAATGAATGATTTGTGTTGAAAATGTTGACATTTGTTCTATGTAGATTCTAGTCTATAGCAAATTCAATGTCTTGTGACGCTGAAGACAGTTAAAATGGGCCTTTCCAAAGCAGTATTAAATTCAGCTGCTTTGGAGATGGTGTTCTTCTAACAAATAATTCTTAAGTAAACAGTTACAACTTGATATGTTCATGACTTCAAAGTGGCAGTGCAGGAACATTGAATTAAGTGTCTGGCTGTCTTTTTTTTTTGACAATTTTAATTCTGAAGTTGAGAATATACATCTTTACTCTGTTTCTCTTTAGGTGATTGAGGCTTCTGATGTAGTGCTGGAAGTTTTAGATGCAAGAGATCCTCTAGGCTGTCGGTGTCCACAGGTGGAGCAATTTGTTGGCCAGTCAGATGGAGGCAAACCATTACTGCTGGTTTTAAACAAAATTGGTAAGTATAATATCTTAGAGCCTACCAAACAACTTTATTTGCAGCCCAATTAAGCAAACTGCTTGGAGGCTTTTTTATAATGTCATTACCCCAGAAAAAGACCTACTAGTAGTCCAACACTATACATGTTTACTTGGAAGTGAATTCCACTCTTCTCAGTGTTTCTGACTCTAAAATAAGAATAAATAGGATTGCAAACTTTAGGTGTAATCCTCGCTTAGAAATAAGTTCCATTGTCACCAGTGGTACTTAGTCCTGGGTAAATGTATTTGGGTTTGATATCTTTTTCTTCTGATATCGGTGGGCCAGTCACACACACTTATCCTAACCTACCTCACAGGGTTGTTGCAAGCTTAAAATGGAGGAGAGCAGAACTCTTTGGGTCCCAGTTGGGGTCCAACTTATTAAATAAATGAAATGGAACTGGATTCATTTTAGCAGGGGCTCTAAAGCTTAACTGGGCTGTAGACCACCTTTTTAATCAGATAAGTGATTTTCCATTGAAATGTGAGCAGTGAGGAAGATACAAAAATGCACTGACATATCTGTGAAGACTGTCAGATCCAACTCTGAGCTCACTATTTTTGCAGGAGCAAGGTTGCCAAGCTTTTAGCCACTTCTGTCCCTTTAATATAGTTTGATGGGAAGATATTAGCAGATAAAAATGCTTATCTCCATACTGTGGAAATTTCCACCTGCTGAATTCCAGGTAACAAGGTGCTTGTGAAATCATAGGGCCAAGCTAGGCCCGGAGGTGCGTGGGTAAAAAAGGGCAAAGGGAAATACCTTTTCCAGTAGTTATCTCTTATTTGTGAATTTCAGAAAAGAACAAGGCTAATTACAAAAAAAGAAGCTTTGTCAGCTTTGAGATGTCCATGTGTGGTCTTCAGAAGTCTACAGGGTCATGTACTCTTTACACCTCCTGCTTTGCTGAGAGAGTGAATCATACCTGGTGTCTCATTTGGATGAAAAGGAAATTGCAGCTTGTTCTTGTTTAAAAATCAGAATTGCAAATCATAGTTTAATCCTAGTTTGTTAGCAAGAAACAGACTGCAGTTCATCAAAACTGCCCAGTGCAGATATCTCAACAGACTGTTCAGTTACAAACCAAGATGTCAGGGGTGGGGGGCTTCCTGGTTCTCGTCACAAACCATAATCTTCATAATTGACTGAATACTGCAGAATAAATCTCAGTTTTTTAAAACCACTTTTTCTTAGAACATACTGTGCAGCCATGTTTGTGAACCACTGGATTTCTTTTCACTTTTTTCAGATCTTGTACCAAAGGAGAACGTAGAGAAATGGTTGCATTATTTAAATCAGGAACTTCCAACTGTTGCGTTTAAATCTGCAATGCAGATAAAAGACAGAACTGTGGTAAGAGCAACTCATCCTCTGCTTTACGGTGCTGTAAGAGGTGGTAACTGATTGAATGAACATTATGGAAACCAGTAATTCTTGATAAGAAGATGATAATCATAATTTGCAAGCTTGCTTTTTCAACCTAATTTGCATGTTAAGAGGTAGTCTAACATCATCCACCTATGTCTATTACTTGAGAATGGAGGTGAAGAGACAGTTGGTTTTGGATAATAGTGTTAACCAGGAGGAGCCCTGATGGGCCTTCTCTCACACAGTCTAGCTGTTCATTATTCCCACTGTTTCTCCAGTGCTGGTGAAATTTTACCACCCATCCTGTTCACAAGGAACAGCACAAAGAGACAGAAAAGCAGCAAAAGGCTTTTACTTAGAAATTGGGAACGATCCTGAGGCTCATGTCAAGTTAACTTTCAACATTTTGTGTCCCTAGAAAGCATTTGTGAGCATTTCGTTATAAGCTGGGGCAATCTAAGAATCTTCTGTGAAATCCACTAATGTTTAGATGCTTTAAACTTCTTTGTGTGTAAAACACTGAAAATAATTTGTGCAAGCGAACAATAAATGTTGCTTGATCTCTTTTTAGTGTTCGTTATTGCAAAAGCACTACATGTATTCATCAGTTAACCAGCAAAATTTCTATCCAAAACTGGGCCTTCACAGTTGTGTTTTAAATTGGTTGACCAAGGGTCATATGGAATGTGTATCAAATGACAGAACGATTCTGCTCTCTTCCCTGTTTCTTTTACTAATCCAGGTCTGAAGTAATCTCCTGCCATTCATTTCAGATGTATTGTAGTTGAATCATTTCCACCTGCTTAGAAAACTAATGTTATGAAAGTGCTTTCTTATTTATAGCATGGCTCAGCATTTCGCTGGAGTTCCTTCCCCCTGAACACAATAGGATAATGCATGTTGTATTCCTTGGTTCTGACTTTTTATATTTTTAATTTAAATTTACAGCAAGTGAAGAAGGTCAGTAAAAGAGGTGCTGCATATATTGATCTGTCAAGGGCCAGCTTGTGCTTTGGGGGTGATTGTCTGCTAAAACTTCTTCAAGACTATAGCGTGGTAAAAGGTAGCGTTATACAGGTTGGTGTAGTAGGTAAGTACATTTTTATTTATTCCTTCTGAAGTTAAATACATGATAAGTATTTAAACATGGTCACCTTCATGGTTTTAACTGCTATGCGACATCTAAAAACTGGTGCTCTTCCTCTGTGTTGTCACTCTTATAGCAAACTGAACACTAGCAATAGAGGCATTGTCTTGAGCAATAATTGTGGTTCTCATAAAATGCTGGAAATCATACCTTTGTGTTTGTCATTCAGCTTTATTGAGCTACTGAAGGTTAAAATTGACTGGCCGTGGCCAGGATCTTAATAATTTCGTGCATGCTCTTAGGCACCTAAGTCACCTGGTTTTGCTTTTCCAGCTGTAATACTTTGCTCATATTGAATGCATCTCAGCAGGCTATTCCACAGACAAGGGCAGCTTTTCAGTATTAACACAGGACTCATTTATTAATGGAGTTCTTGAATAGATCCACTGGCAAATGCAACACTAGGGGTTTAAGGTCCTAGATGATCTTTCACTCTTTTGTACCTGATACACCCCTTTGCGTTCTTCAGTATCTCCTTCTCAAGTGGTGTACATGATGGGCATGTAAGAAAGGTACCTTTTTTTGGCTTGCCTGTTCTGTTGTATTACTGAGTGAGAAATGAGGACATACCCTATGTCTTACTGTTACAGTGAAGACTTCAGATCCAACTCTGATCTCACTCTACAGGCAGTTTTTAAAAGGCAATTCTATATGAAAATATTTTACTGACAACAAAATGCTGTCAAAAATCAGAAAAATGGCAAAGCATCTCCAAAATTTCCCTTGTCTCTATAGTGCTGAAAAGATGAAGAAAATATTGTGACATGAATTCAGTTTTACAAACAGGCCATTTCTGCTTGGAACACCATTACATGCAGACACAGATGGAATCTTGAATGGTTTCACTCCATCAGACTTTCCATAAAAATGGGACCATACTTGACAGTCTATAGCTCTCTTTTTATTTTTTTTTGTGGGGGTAGGGAGAGAATGAAAATCATCCTTGTTTCTGCCACTTAATTCAAAATGGTGGGAAACAGGATTTTCAATGTAGCCACTATTTTATAGCATTTTTAAAAGGGAAAATTATGTTTCCCTAGGTGTTTGTCAGTCATTGGAGAGTAAAAGGGTACAGGCAAGGGGTAAATGAGAGCCTGCACAGTTGGGCACACTTAGGCTTCATTCTGGGCTTAAAGCACAGGTTTGGTGGGTTTAAAGGAGGGAGCTGGAAAAGAGACCTACCGGTACTTACAGAGAGAAAACATACAATTCACTTTTCCTCCTGTGCAAAATAATCCCTCTTGTATATTTCTATATCTGGCATGCCACATAAGTTGTAATTAATATATTTATATTGTTTGTCTTTATCTTCAGGTTTCCCCAATGTGGGGAAAAGCAGTGTTGTCAATAGTATGAAACAGATGCGTGCCTGCAACGTGGGACCTGTGAGAGGCCTTACAAAGTTAGTTTGGTTTTTGTAAAGCAGCTCCTTTTGAGCCTACCATCTACTTGTGATATTTCCTGTAGTTTTGCCTTTATTTGTTCATTCTCTGCACCTGTGTACAGAAGCCATAACTGAGCTAGTCTCTTCCTAGTTACAGATGCTGGAGATATTTTAATGGTAACTGGAATAGATTCTATTAAGAAAATTAATCGTTTACTAATATTAATTGACATAATGGAATATTTAAGGTGCACTTTTCTCTTTTTTCATTGGTAGGATAAGGTGTTGATTGTTAACTTATAAACAAATAAAATGCCAAAAGGTTTTCATTGAATTTGTTTAAGTGAAGCATACTGTTAATCGCAAAATCTATTCTAGACCAACTATTTTAACTTCATTGTTCTCTTATTTGGATAAGGAATTGAGGGTTTTGAACAAAGTGTGTCTCAGAGACAAAGTGGAGCATAGGCCTGCCATGGTTCAATAGTGACATCCTCAAGTGGTTGTAGATTTGTGCTGTCCATGAAATATTGCAGCTGGCTTTCCAGGATGATTCCATTTGCTCAAAGTGGGCATGTTGTTTTTTATGTACTGTTTCTTTATCAAATGCTTCTTAAGTTTGTTTGAACTTATTTTTCTTGTGTATATTTTTTCAAAGGTGCATGCAGATAGTTCTTGTAAACGAGCAGATTAAGATGTTAGACAGTCCTAGTATTATTGTGGCACCTTCCAGCTCTCCTCTTGCTGTGGCACTGAGAAGTACAACAGATGCTGATTCTGGAAACTTAATTGATTCAGTAAATGCAGTTCTGAAACTCTGCAGCAAACAGCAGGTAAAGCATAGTTTCCTGATCCTTTCTTAGCTTCTGGTGTTTCAGAGCTCACATGTTATAGTTAATGAAAGAGGAAGTCCTTGTGCTTTCTGGCCAACTAAGCATAGCCAGTGTAGCCACTGTTTGGGAATAAACCTTTTCTGTGCCTTAGGTAGACTGAGATGCATGGACCCATAAGTATGATCCAGCTCTTCATGCTACACAGATAAAATTTATGTTTCTTCTGTCCCAAAGCATAATTGTTTTAACAGAATTAAGTTGTAGTTAACACCATGTTGGCAATGTGGGAAATGAGGATATCTGTTGTGTCTTATTATGATAGTGAAGACATCAGATCCAACTCTGATCTTGCTGTTGCCTAATGGTGCTTCCCAAGGAATTCCAGCACAGTTCTGCCTCTTGTCCTAACTGGAGCAGGAACATGCTGCTCTTGCTGTGTGACAAGGAATAAAAGACAATAAATAATAGAAAAATCAAAGGCGCTAATGTTAGGTACTAGCTCTCAAGTAACTCTTCTCCAATTGTGGAGATGCTGCTGAGATTGTGCAAGAACTGATTTATTCAATGGCAATTGAGAATGATACATTTGATGGGGTTTTCTATTTATTTTAGATCATGATGTATTACAATATTCCAGATTATCGAAATCCTTTGGAATTTTTAACACTACTCGCTCAGAAGAGAGGAATGCTGAAAAAAGGAGGTGTCCCTAACACAGAAGGTGCAGCAAAAATACTGCTGTGTGACTGGACAGGGTAAATATTTAGAAATTTCCTGGGTAAAATAAGCTGTCGCACTGACACTCAAAAAGAGTGCGATGCTTGGAAGGACTTGAGGCCCACCCAGATTAACTGTACTTGGCAGCCACTGTATTAAAAAAACTTGGCAAGGGGGAAGCATATTATGTGAAATGAAATGCTATGTGTCATTAGACATGCATAATTTGATTGTGTAGATTCTCTGTCCTGTTTACTAAGCTTAAGGAAGACATTGCAGTGGCAGTTTATACTGAAAAAGGCAGTTGCCTTCGTTAATAATAGAAGGTGTGATGCAAGGGCATTGTCAGTACATTCACTCAATTATGTGTCTTTCTGCCCTCTCCCCTTCAGAACCATGTAGTTATTAGATGTGTGTCTGAATAGCTGCTGTTTTGAGTATATGATGTTTCATGCTTCTGCAAACGTTACTTTTTCTTAGTGCCAAAATGAGTTATCATTCACGACCCCCTGTATTGTGGAGCCCATCACCACACCTTTCCAGTGAAGCTTTAGCAGCAGTGAAACAAGCTTTTAGCTTTGAAGAACTGGAAGAAGATAACAAAAACACATTGAAAGGTGAGGCTACATAACCCTTTTGTGTGGGCCATGCTTTAAAGAAAAGTTATGCCAGTTCTCTTTTAGATCATTGTTGGAGTTAAACCCCCACACCTTCCCTTCTGCCTGTAGTCTTGCTCTCCTGCTTCTGTTAGCCTCTGAGGCAGTGATGGCGAACCCATGGCACAGGTGCCAGAGGTGGCACTCGGAGCCCGCTCTGTGGGCACGCACACACAGAGTTCATCATGTGGGGGGCAGAAAATCACACACCCCCACAAACACATCTAGGCTGGCCTGGGCCATTGAGCACGATGTGCGTGCACTGGGGTGAGCAGGGAGGACTTGGCTGGCGGACCTGGTGCCTGTGCTCTGGGTGGCTGCTGCCTTGGGGGGGGGGGCGCAGAGGAGGCAGAGATGCTAGAGAGGCACAGAGCAGTGCACGTGGGACTTGCTGGAGGCTAGAGCAGGCTGGCCCCTGCTCAAGCGGGTGGGGTGGAGGAAGAGGGAGCCAACCGTTTTTTTCTAAACTAAAACCCCAGCATTCAATTGCCGGGTTGGCACTTTGCGATAAATAAGTGGGGTTTTGGTTGCAATTTGGGCACTCGGTCTCAAAAAGGTTCGCCATCACTGCTCTGAGGGAAGAGGACTTCAGTGTTTACCTCTGTCCTCCACTTTTCTCCTCCTCTCTCCAACCTTCCTCCTCTCTCCAAGGAGCCATCTTAGCCTTAATACCACCACATAAGCAGCACGAGCTTTGCATGTGTCAGCAACCCTTCCCAGGAGACAGGACAGAGTGGCAGGGTGGGTGTCTATTTGCCTGGGAGTTGAGCTCCACCTCTTGCAAGGGGTGCTACATCTGGTCCCAGTCTCCGTAACTGTCACTCCTGCCCTGCCAGTCAGCTGTAAGGTAGAGTGGAAATGCTTGAACCCCAGCAGTGCTGTCTGACTTTATGCCATAGCTCAGCTTCAGCCAGATATTTAGGAGCCACATCAGCAAGTTCCCGCCTTCTCCTCCTGGTCCATGGGTTAATCCAGATTGTTTATGAACTCCTGGTAGACCTGCCCTGCCCTGCAGGCTGTCAGAGATCTGCAGCAGCTGCTAGTCTTGCTGCATCCCCCTCCCCCCACTTCAGATATACTAGTTATTTTGCTAATAGGCAGCAGCACTTTCATTATCAAAAGGGGGAAAGTTTCTATTGCCCTCACTCTGGAATTCTAGATAGCTGAATTTGAGTGGGACTATGCTGATAGAGGCAGGTTTAATTTTCCACAGCTGTCACGTTGTTCGGTGGGGAAAAAATAAACCAGCTGCCATTTTGGATAAGGCTAAGGGGAAGCAAAAACTATTCCTCACCCTAAATACTGGGATTTACTGTTGGCCTTTTCCTGAAATTTTTTAGAAGAGTGGTAGTAGGTTGTGCTAATATGTTTAACTGATATTTCTTTAACAGCTAGCAAATACCCAAATCCAGCAAGTAGCATTGCATTTCAGTCTCCTGGCTTCACTGATGGTATTATAGATGATACTGAAGTACCAGAGGAAGTACTGGAAAAAAAGAACAAGGAAGTGAGTGAAGATGCTGAGGAATTATCTGAAGACAAAGATGAGGAGGATGGAATGGAAAGTGAAGAGGTAAAGGTGGTAAACTGTAACAGAACTAGTTATAACACATATAATGGGTATACTTAATGAAGATTAAAAAGGAGTGGCATTTAGGACCTGGTTGCACAGAAGCCCTGTTCATGTTATTGTGAATGCACGTGTGTCCTGCATGTAAATGTATACTTCTGTTCATAGGAGAAACCGGTATGCATTCACTTTGCAGTTGAAATGAGAGGATAGTACCTAGTTAAATGTAAGGTTTGTCTCACGTTCTGCTAAACCTAATGGTTGATAGTAACATGAAATTTACTCAGTGTATATTGTACACTGATTGTATGTGCATTAACTGTAATGTGAACAGGGCTGGAGTGGGCAGCCAGATCACAATCTTATATCCTCTTTTCTACCTGAAGGTTGGAGATCATAGTAACCAATTCTAAAGAATGTTGTTTGAAAGAATAATCCTAAGTAATATCTTTTTTGGATTGTTTGTCAGCCTACTGAATTGTATCCTTTATCACGGTATTTCAGGAAAGCAACACAATGGCAAGCAGCAAAACTACCTCTGAAGAGCTGGCAGTAAAGGATGCAGAATGGGGAAAGTTGCCTACAGGTGCGTGTTAAGCAGAGCTCATACAACTACCGGTAGTTCCGTGTTGCTACTCAGGACAAGCTATTGAATGCAGTCTTTCTTTTATCTTCTAAAGGTACACAGCTCAACACAAAGGCTAGTGACCTGGATGATGCCTATGACTTTGATACAGATTACATCTAAGTAAACCAAGGGTTGTTGAGTTCTCCAATGATCTGGAATCAGCATTTGGACTCTACAGGCATGCTGGCAAAAGCAATGCTGATACTATGTGCATATTTTATAGAGCGTTATTTAGAGGCGATTGTGTTGATCATACAGTACTGCTGATCAGTCAGCCTAAACTTAAAAAACTCTGGTAGTGCTTCATCCAGCAGTGAGGCGTGTCATGCCATGAAAGATGCCCAATGGCCAGTGATTCATTAACTGAGTCTCTCAAGAGAAAAGCTGATATTTTCCAAGATTTTAATCATACACAGTGAAAGAAATTCAGTACTGAAATACCTGTGTATTGAATTCTAAAGGAGTAAACCTTGCACAGGTTATCAGAAAAAATGGATAGCAGGACAATCGGGATGAAATACCATTTTCTGTGCTATGAAAAGATCCCTGGAAGATGTTGTATATGTATTTTTGTTTATTGTGCTTAAAGCAGTACATCTTTGTCACACATATTGAAGTGAATAAAATGTACATAGTGGAGTCAGTATTTCAATTGGGACTGACAGTCTGGGGGAAGGAGGAGAATAAATTGGATGTAGCTTGTTGCTCACCAATTACCTCTGCTTGTTGCCAAAACATCTAGCTGATTCACATTTATGCCTTGAAGACCATTTTGGACTTTAAGAATATGTTTGAATAGATTTTAGCCTCAGTGGCAAAGACTATATTATAATACAGAACTTCTATCCTAGAAGAAGCAGATGCAGTTTTCCTTTGCTGTCTCTCCCGCCATCCATCAGTTATTTGGGGAGTAGAACAAATGCGTATAGGGCATGGTGACATAAAGCTATTCCTGCTCCTGAGAACTGATTTCAAGACATCTAAATTTTTTACAGGAAAGCACTTTATTGTTACTGCTTCTTTCTGTGTGCGTGTGAAGTTTTAGCTTGAGGAACTGTGCGAATTGAGCTCTGTCAAATGCTACAAACAGCATTTATCTGTATTACATTTTCACTCAGCATATTTAACTATGTATGCTACCCCAGTTTAGTGCTTTATACAAAACAAATGAAGGCAATACAAACTTACCAATGAGCGAATACAAATTAATATTTCCACATAAGAAATTCATAGCAAGTTTTTGAATAGTTGCTTCCACAGTTTTGAAAACATCCCTTTAGTGTTGATAGGAAACTCTCCAAGAGACCCATGGGGGTGGGATTCCATCGTTGGAAGTAGCTTATGGCTGTGCTAGTGGATTTGCACCTCCCTCAGGGCACTTGCCTCTGCAGAGGGGCTGTTTTGCCAGTGTGTGGCTGCTGGCGGTGTTTGGGGGAATAGGAGATGTTTGTTGGCTTCCTCCCAGTCTTTCGCCCCTTTGCAGCTGTGAGCAATGATTTATGCAGCCCTTTTGGATGGCATAAGCCTATTGTGTGCTATGGGGGCTTTTCAGCGGTGGGGAGGTTGTCACACTTTGTTTGGCGTTGCCAGGAATCCCCTTTGGGAGAGGTACAACAGCCAGCCACCCAAACTTAGAGACTAGATGTTCTCCCAAGAGAAGGTGTTTAGTATAAAGCATATATTCACAGGTTCAGTAAAAAGAGTGGTATCAGCTTTTCAGTATTTTAAGTTGCTGTGCAAGATGTGTGATCATCATCCAGTTGTAGCAGTGGGCCATTCCTGGGAGCAGCTTGTTCTGTCACATGCTTTTTAGCCCTAGAAGGTAATTCAGGAGCAATTCATTCAGTTTTAAAATGTTCGTTTGTAGAGATATGCCTGCTCCATTAGAACAGCAATATTTACAGAAAGCCATTGAAGCATGACATTTCAAGTACATAAGGTTTCTCTATTTGAATACGAAATGGTGGATGTAGTATTGCTGGTCTCACTCATTGGGCCAGTAAATTTCCCAAGAATACAAGTGTATCAGATCCCATTATTTTGTTTCATACATATCCGCATGCCTCCGGACGAGGTTGAACTGATTGGTAGGGTCAGGAATGTACCATTTTTCCCAGACTTCTGCATAGGATGCTGTCCTTCCCCATGGTTTGAAATGTCCATTCCAGTGGAGTAGCTTGGCAGCTTTCACAAACTGTGGCGAGTATCTTTTACCAGCACTAGAACCTTTGGATTAAATGACAATAATAATTAAATAATCTGTTGATAGCAACAACAGCAGTTAACAGGGATTTTTAAAAGTTAAGGGTGAATCTATCTTTTTGACATGCTGATTTTAACCAAACTGGGCAGTTTGATTTTGTTACTACAATTACGCTTCTTCCTCTCTTCAAAGTAGCTGAGTGAATGGACTGTCATGAAAGTTCAAAATACAAGAGCAGTCTTGCTGAATCAGACCAGAAGCATTAAGCTTCAAATGGGCATGATGGAAAAAGTCAATTATTTGCCCCAAGCATTTGGTTGTCATATATTGTATCTGTACACGAATTAAGAAAGAAGCCAAACTTCAGAACACCGTTGGTCTGATAAGACAGAGAATGGACTCATGTGCAGCCGCACTGAACTATACCTAGTTTTCCTTCCATTGCAAGATCTCTGAAGTTCAGCGGTAAAAAGGAATATAATCTCAATCATTCCAGCATCAAATGCTTTTCTCCTGTACTTACCCAGATAGCGTACATTCCACATAGGATCGATGTTTGAATGCCGCTTGTAAAATACGATGAGCAGCGGGGGTGTAGTGATGCTGCCTGCAAGAGTCTTACTGTATATCTCCTCTCTAGACAAAGGTATATAGAAAGTTAACCTAACTGAAGATTTGTTACTTTATTTTAAATTTATACCCCACCTTTCCCCAGCAAAGCCTGGATCAGAGTAGCGAACAACGTCATCAAATAAATATATCAATAAAATCATCTAACAAACTACACATTTCAATTAAAATCTAAGTCATTTAAATGTCTATAATTAAATTGTCCTGGAGATATATGGTTATAGAGAACAAATGGAAGTTACTTCCGCAGCTACTTTGTGACCAAATTCTTGAGAACTAGTGTAATGACTAGGAGACTGAGCTGTGAACAAGTCTTATCTTTGGCACAAACCATAATAGCCTTGGAAAAACCATGCCCATTCAGCCCTAACCCCTCCCTACCCAACAAAGCCGTTGTCTTACACATAAGAATTATTAACAGCATTTGTAAACCCTTTAGCAATTCAAAAATTTTCTACTCCAAAACTTAATGTGTAGGGACAAAAAATAAAACAGGAACAAAGAACCACCACCTAGGAAGCAAGGCTAAAACAGTAATAGAGCATATACAAGGCGGGTTACCCATCAGCATCCCATATCACATTGATCTTAAGCAGGATAATTTAGACAGCTTTGGGCAGTCAAGACCTTTTTGGGTTAAGCAAATATAGAGGTTGGGGGAGCTTATTAATAACAGCAGAGCACCTCTCATTCCTCCACTGTTCATAGACAAGAGGAGCCATCAGTGGGGCAGCATCAGTGGTGAAGAGGGTAAGCAGTGCCATCTCCCCTACTTAAGCCCTGCCCACCAGTAGTGTTACAGCCTCTGCGGAAAAGGCAGGGCTCCAGCCCTCAAAAAAGAGGCAGCAGTAGGCCTGGTAATTTTCTCCAGCAGTTCTTTTCAATTGGTTCCCCACCTCTCTTAGTGAGTTTATGTTGTCTAGCTGAGCAGAGTTTTTTCTGTGTTGAGGGATATTTATTTATTGGCTATATTTTCCAGAGTCCTTCAGGTCTGCCAAGAATACTCCTTTCTTTAAACTGGTCCAATTTTCTAGGTCTATTCATCCACTTGTGCTTTTTCAGCATTAAATGTAGGCCAGAATAGGTGATCAAAGTGCTTCACATACAGTATTTTGTGATGATCCTTTAATGCATTACTTGTTATATTACAAATGGGAGGCTGAGGATAAAAAGGAGCAACTTGCCTAAAGTCACAAAGTAAATCCAGGGCACAGGAGAAATCTGAACCTTCCCAATTCATAGCTAAAATACTTAGCCACTATGCTGTATCAGCTCTTTGTGAAGGTTCTAAGGTACTTTCACGATGGAAAGCATGATGTAGAAAATGGTTTAGAGACAAGGTGGTGATAAAGGAGCAACAACAGAGACACAAGATGAAATTTGATAGCCGTCTAAATACAACCTGAGAGCAGTACTTTCAGATTTCTACAATACAGTAGCCTCAACCCACGTGAAACAAGATGTGAAATTCAAATCTGGGTATACTCACACCACATTAACTGCCATCCATTTCTCCAGTTGCTTGGTGACATTTTGTAGCTTCCATTCTGTTAGATTGGCAACAAAAACACCTGGATTGAAAGAGCACGTACTTGCTTTCATGGACAGTTTCCGAATTGCTTCTTTTTTATAATCAAGAAATCCAATGTAATTATACTGGAAATAAACAGAAATTGAATCTCCGTCTCAGTTACATGTGTCTCCTCTCACTGCAGACAGCCAAAACGTTTCAGTTTTGTCATTAAGGGGAAAAAATCCATACTTTTAGGCCTACTGTCGCCCAAAACAGTCTGATGGTTTGTGTTAAAAATTACTTGGCATACATCTCCAGTATACAAATGTAATTAACTTTAACTCTCACCCTTTATAAGAGCCCTGTAGTACAGGGTAGTAAGCTGCCGTACTATAGTCAAAGCTCTGAGATTGATCCCACCAGAAGTCAGTTTCAGGTAACCAGCTCAAGGTCGACTCAGCCTCCCATCTTTCCAAGGTCAGTAAAATGAGTATCCATTGTCTAGTAAATGTTATAATGTGACATCACCCCAGGGGTCATTAATGCCTGGTATCTGCACAGGAGATTATGTTTACCTATTTTTTAAAAAAATTGACTCTTTACCATTAACTAGGGTGGATAAAAATCATTTTTAAAATTTCAATCAGATTTTTAGATTTAAATCAGATTTAATGAAATAAGGATTCGTTTTTAATTATGTAGGATGAGGCTATACATTCCTGCAATGTTTAAATGTGTTGCTAAATGAATTGCATTAATCCAATCACAATGTTATGCTCTTCTAACGGTTTATCTAAGATTAGTTTGGGCAATTTTTCTGTCTCAAAGATATTATCACAGTTGTTTGATTTTGAAGTTCTTAAAACTGCAGAGATAACCTCTTCGCAGTAAAAACATTATAAAAACATACAGAATTGTTCCTTTGCAAATCTACATACACAGAATCAATGCCCATTAAGTGCTAAGTTTCAAGAAGTTCAATAAATAGAAGATTGTTTGGAGTAGATTAGATCTGCACAAGATCTGCTAAGCATGAGGAGGGAGGGCCTAGCAGTAAAAATAAAAATGAAACCTTTTGAGCAGAATACTGTATAGATCTTGGGATCTTTGTGTGAATAGCCTGAAGTTTATCATATTATTTGCTCCTCGTAAGAGAAAACCTGTAATAGCAGCAGGCCGTAAAAGAGACCCAGTTTGTGAATATTTTAATGACGTTTCTCCTATGTGTAAGGCAGGCATGCATTCAAAATGGAAACAGTGCAATAAAGATATGAAAAGTGATGTTAAGAAGGATTTAAATGTAGTCTTATGGACTAGTGATTTGAATCATGTTCACCCTGCCATTAACAACTCTGTTTATGCAATATGTGAAAAAACAAGCCAAGAAACACCACTGTAAAACTGTTAAGTAACAAATAAAACCACAAAAGTAGAGACAACTTGTAAGACACTGGACCTGTATCTTTCATAATTTTGCCATGCACACCTGGTTTCCTGCTCCACGGACTGCAAACTTGTTTGTGGTAGAGTCACAATCATCTGAAAATGCAGCTGCATGACCAGGTTGCAGTTTAGTGTTATAAAGTTCAAGGATATCACCTGAAAATAAATCATCAATAAAAACTGGTAGCAAAACCAAACCAGACTCTCCACATATAGTTAAATATTCAGCAAATATTTCTGGATATATGCTTTCCAGTGCACACATGTTCAGCACAAATTTGATCCCATTCAAAGCAATATTACTAAGTTAAGAACATATACCAGGTTCGAAGTACTTCCATGGACACAAGGCCTCCCTAAACTTACAATTCCCAAGTAAGACTTTTCCTTGCCACATGACAAAACTTTTCAAAGCAGTTCCAGATACAGCATGGGAATTTGCTGTTCTAAAAACAACAACCAAAACCCGAGTAGCTACCACAAATTCTAAATACATCTAAAGTGGCAATTTATATGCCAATCAATTTTGCCTCTGATAATTTCATCTCAAATGGGACTGCATTCTTATGTAAATGCTATACTAAACATCAGTACTCGGTGGTTAAAATGTCAAACTGGGACCAAATTCATATCTTGACGCAGCTGTGAAAGATCATGGCTTCACCACATGCCCCTTTTTCAGATGAATACACTTAACTGGATTGTCTGGAGGATAAAATGAAGGAGGAACTAACCGTTAGATCCTTACAATAAAAATGAGACATGTATTAGAGTACATTCTGTGCCATACCATTAGGAAAGATTATTATCAATTTATTTTCAAAGCCTTTCTCAAAACCTAAGCATCTCATAGAGAATCCCCAGCTTCATTTTATATATTGGTAGTAGATTTGCTGCAATTACACACTATTTTGATGGTACCAATATCAGGAGAGTAGTCATAATTACAGGAGGGTTCATACCTTTGTGAGGGTGTTTGTGTAAGAGTTGGTTTTTTAAGACAAGATCCCTGATTAAATTGTTTAAAGAAAGGTAATTCTTTCGACCTAACTTGTTACATGTAAGAAGAAAGGTCACCATACCTTGTACAATCACATCATCATCCAAATAGATAGCCTTTTCTGCATTAGGGACCCAATTAGGCAGATAGAATCTTGCAAAGGTTAGCTAGAGGAAAATATAAGAAATGTTCCTTCAGCAAACATGTTGTGAACTATGCTTGCCAAAGCACAGAAGTTCAGTAGGAAGATATTCCCATTCAATTCAATGCTGCTACAATTAAAAACAGGCCAGGATCAAACTAATTCCATAATCCAGCATGAGAATAGGCTGTTTGTAGGAAAACAGAAAGCCTCTCACTAGTTAGCAGTGTCTGGTTTGTTAAGCATTAGTCTCCCATTGATAGTTTCTACTATCCTAAGGTTAAATATTAAAACTGAATTATTTCGAACATTCTAATGTTCCTGTCAGGTTATCCCATATTAACAGAGGAATCGTGTTTCATCAAGAGCTCTGGTCACATCAGTAATTGCAGATTAGATTCCTTCCCCCCACCCTCCAAAAATACTTCATCTCTGTATTCACACGTGAATTATCAGCAATTATCCAGCATGTCATACTTTTTGGGGGGTTTTAGATTAACATTACTGAATTAGTTCTTACAGGTTTTATGGAGTTGAGCATTTCTGAGTCGATCCTCACTTTCCCATCCAACAAATGGGGGTCAAAATCCAAAATCTGGTATTTTACATTTTTCAGACTCGTTTTACTAAGCCATGATCTGCACAAGGAAGACAGCAACAGAACATCACATGCCGTTTTAAAAACTAATTGGAATAATTTTCTTCTTCAACTTGTACTGGACATCTAGTGAAATTAATGTCAGTCTTTGATGTGCATTCATTTCATTTCATTATTCGATTTATACCCCACCCTCCCCCGTAGGGCTCAGGACGGCGAACAATAGTAATATAAACAACAAACATCATGGATCATAGTCAATCAACAAAGCATCAATAGGCATAACATTACAAAATAGTAAAAACATCAATAAACATAAGCAATATAAGCAGCAAATAACAATAATCCTAACATTTCACATGGGAAAAATATCATAAACATAACATCACCATTAGTCCCAGCCTGCCCTACGTGATGCTCATTCACCTCTCAACCCCCCCATCCCAAAATGCAAATACCTTATAAGATAGTTCAGAGGATAAATAAAAATAAGAAACTGGATTCAGACTAAATTGGCAATTTTCTCCATTTCCCCCATCCGGCTTCAGACTTCTACATGCTGTTCACTCTGTTACTGGAAAATTTAGTCTGGATCCAAACCCAGAATTGATATCCAAAGAACTACCAATAGAAGGCATGTGGATTTCTGCACTGTCCCCTCTCTCATTCCCTTTCAGCTCCAGAGCTGATGTGAGAAAGGGGAAGAAACTGAGGTTTTGCTTTCAGCCATTGGGTACAAGCTGAGGACATTAACAAAAGCAGATGTACAAGCAAATAAGCTGGCTAAATGTAACAGGATTACATTACAAATCACATCAAAAACCTTCCAATTGCCTTTTGTTGCTTCTGATTTGATTTCACAATTAAGTAATAGAAATGGGACCCATTATGGACTGATCTGATTACAAATGGGTCAGATCTGATTACAAATAACCACTTTGTTAAAGACATAAGACCAAAAGCTGGAGTCCATATTTCTAGAAACCAAAGTACTGTTCAAGTACTTTAAGGTAAATCTTTAAAAATATTACTACTTATTTAACTATCAGAAAAGCTACTAGAAACACACATCACTAGCTTATGCCTGTTTTCCAGCAAAATTATACTTTCTTCAAATTCAACATAAAGCAAAGACTCAATTCAAGATCTACCAACAAAAGAGGGGTTTTTTTTACATAAGCATGTGGTTTTGAAATATTACTCAGGTTCCACCTGTGTAGCAGTATTTCAGAAGGTTACTCTGAATTTCTCTTTCTTTGAAAACCCTAAGGAATCACTGCAAGTCAGCTGTAACTTGAAGGCCCTTTCCATCACCATTGTGTCTCTCAGCTATATCCTTTTCAATAAGAAAAGTAAAATATCAATTAAAACTGAGAGGTGAGAAAGAGTTGATGTCTCTTATTTTATCATTCTTTCAAACAGGGTGGGGCAGTATACGTGGGAAGTATTTCATTTTAATTTTCAAAAGAATTCTGTAGGAAAAATTATGGTTGAAACAGAGTAACAGATCCATGGCCACTGAGCAAGCTTCCTGGTTGGACCAATATTTGAATCAAGGTCTTCCCAATCAAACACTGTCACATGCTATGATTCAGTAAGATAGAGATAAATTTTTAGCAAGTCCTGCACCAACCTAACAGAAATTAATAAGGTCCAGACAGGAGGAGCCCTTCACTTTTAGTGCCTTCAAAAACAGATTCCTTAACATGCTGCAATCAGGAGCTGCTGCATAGAAATTATCACGGTTAATAACTCCTCCTTCATCTTGGCTGTATTTTTATACCAAATATTATAAACAGTCTTGGGAAGAGAAGAGTTTTGTGGGGGGGGGTTTACTATAGAGAGGAAATTGTTTGTACAACACATATAATTACTTATTGATGAGATTGCAGGATTGAGAGATAGGAGAAAGGATGTTGTTTTCCTAAATTATACTTTACTGAACCTGGAAATACTCTTAACTTGCTTAAAGTAGCTAAGGCTCATTCCGCACACGCAGAATAATGCACTTTCAAGCTGCTTTCAGGGCTCTTTGAAGCTGTGCGGAATGGCAAAAACAGTTGTGAAAGCAGCTTGAAGGTGCATTATTTTGCGTGTGCGGAATGAGCCTAAGTTTAGCAACATTTTGAGTGTACTCTTTACCTCAAATGGTCCACTGTATCATTCAGAGTGACAATATGGAATGCCACGTTGGACTTGGTGTTTTGGTGAATGCTGTTTACAGCTGCAATTACACCCCCAAGCCTGTCATCAGAGGCTGTAATGACCACAGGTATTTCTTTGTCATTATTGTCATCTGCCAATCTTTGAGGAGCCTCAGGAATAAAATCTATTGGCTGAAGTCCCAAAGGACTTGAATCTGCAGGCACAGAATGGAATGTAACAGTTATACATAAAACATTGCAGCCAGTCAACATTAAACATTTTGAAGCCATGTTGATTTCAACAAGAAAGTTGAGCATATGTTCAACTTTCTACCATTTAAATTGGTAACATTTTCAGTGGAATAATTAGAATCAAACTTCATGTTAAAAAACATCTGCAAATGCTGTAGTATTTCTTGTAAAGCAGCTAAGATGTAAACTCATGGCTCAGCAAAGCCATGAAGCCATCTTCAAAAAGGACTGTTCCATGGCCAGCAATGCCTGGTGCCATGTCATTTAATGAGGAGTAGTAGTAGTAGTTTGGATTTATATCCCCCCTTGGAGACCCAACGTGGCTGACAATCTCCTTTCCCTTCCCCCCACGCCCACAACAAACACCCTGTGAGGTGGGTGGGGCTGAGAGAGCTCCGAAGAACTGTGACTAGCCCAAGGTCACCCAGCTAGTATGTGCTGGAGTGCAGAAGCTAATCTGGTTCACAGGATAAGCCTCCACAGCTAATGCGGCAGAGCAGAGAATCAAACCTGGTTCTCCAGATTAGAGTGCACCTGCTCTTAACCACTACACTACAGCAGGAAACAATCACTAGGACCCATTGCTACAGAAATAAAGTATTTTCAGCCATGGACATGAACAAAAACATCCTTATGCCACATCAAACCATCAGCCTGCCTAGCACAACAGCCTCTGACTGGAGTTTCTCTCCAAGGTCTTATGCAAACACACGTCTTCCCAACACCTGCTATTTGAGATTCCCTTCAACTGCAAGTGCTCAAGACCGAACGTTGGACCTTCTTAATGCAAAGCAAATACTCTACCATTTGAGTCACAAGCCTTCCTTTTAAAGGTTTTTCTACCTCCTCTGGCAAGAAGGCCTACTGGGTATATAAACTAGCACATACAGTGACAGAATTCAGATGGCCCTCTTACTGTTTTTACCAATCAAGCAAAAATGTCTGGGTAGAACACATCTGATACTGGAAGAGAAACCAGTCAGGTGTAAAAAAAGTTTAATATAATGGCACGTCATCAAATAGCCAATGTTTCTGAAATGTATATATAAAACAAAAGGTAACTGTACCTGACCATTCTGTTTTCAAGAGGTCACTGAGACCTAGTATGTTGTGATGCAGAACTAATAGAAATATAACAAGAGCAAGTACCAGGATGAAAATGTTTACTGAAATGGAAGAAAAATAAAGTCAGAATAACAACAATCTGGCAACTTTTGCATATTTTAACAAAACGTTTTACTATTTGGTAAAAAAAAGAGAACCTTTTCTGAGTGTCATTTTGTCCTTATGATGAGAAGTGGAGCCTCTTTAAAAATCTACAAAAAGGAAGCAAAGAACCACTTTACAAACATGCAAAATATGTAAACCATTACACATTCAAATATGTAAACCATTACACATTCACATTCAAATATTAAACAGCTTTATCACATGTCATCAAATAATGTTTAAGTAAAAATTCACTTAGGATATTACCATGTGCACAAACAATTCTGTGTATTTATGAAAGCAATAATACCCCCACACAAACACACACACACACACACACACACACACTGGTAGAAAAATCAGGCCTGCAGGTTCAAAACAATCCAGCATTAAAAGAGAAAAAAATTACTTTCCTTCAGAAATACACTCATGGATGAAGCACAGAAAGTCTGCCTAAAAAAGACAGCATGACATTTTTTACAACAAAAAAATAAGCTCCTCACTTCCTCAGGGACAGTGTTCCTCGATAGTTTAGTTGCCACTAAGAAAAAACAGGCCTGCTCTGTGGCCAGATGACTCAAAGAAGGAGAGTTCCAGTAGAAGGAGGCTATATGGGGATTTGAGGTGATAAACAGATCCATAAGCTGGTTGCAGATAGTATAAGACCATCACCTTGAACTGAAGTTGGAAACATACTAGTCACCTATGTAGCTGTTCTAAGGCGGCAGTAACACTATGCTACTATTTCAGTGCTCCAGCAACAGGTTGCACCAACTGAAACTTATGGATTGTCTTCATGCACATTGCTTTAATTTTGCCTCTAAGTCACATTAGAATGGATTAATTTAACATTATCTGCACAACTCAGGAAGGATAACAGTGTCTGCACCAAATGCAATTGTTAAGAGGGATTTATCATCACTGAATTCACCTGATCTAAAACAAATGCTGGCTCCAACAATACCCAAGGTAGTCAAGCTTCACTTCAAGGTCACCCACTGTGGGCAGGGAAATCTCTTCCAGAGTTTCCACTTTACCAGCCATCATAAATGCCATGTTGCCCACAGCTACCAGGCACTGGCCCAGCACAGAAACAGCTATCTCTAGTATCTTTTTCAAAGAAACAGAGCCAAGCATCACAAGCATACTGATGATGCCAAGCTCCCAAGATCCAGACAATCTCAAAGGTCTCATGTATAAATTAAACAGGATAGGTGTAAAGACTTGACCCTGTGAAATCTACATGCCAAACCCTGAACCCCTGTGAGATTCAAGTCATCTTTGCCTCAGCATTACTTGATGCTAAACATATTATCAGTAGAACAGCATTTACCCATGCTATTTTTCACACACGCAGCATCTCATTTAAATTGATTCCCAGCCAGTGCATCTGCAATGTTAGCACACAACAGGATTGTAGCATAGACAGGTATTGTGCTGACATGTTAACATTAGAATTTTAGCTACTCTAAATACACTGTTGTTCACTTTAGGCCCATTGAAACACTGGGCACATTCATTACTTTCACTATGCAGGCTATTAATGCTACATTCTACAATCTGCTACTTTGCATGTGCATTTCGCATCACCTGCATTAGAGTGACCTTTTCCACCTTATTAACTATGCAAATCAGGGAGATTTGAACTCATGAAGATGCAGGATAAGATAGTTGGCTGCAGTCTTCTCAGTGTGTTGCTAGTATGCTATTTCATAGTTCCAATTCTCAATGACAAACAGCATTTTGGAAGACTATGAACAGTAGAACTACAAAAATGAACATTAGAACTATAAAAATGTACAGCAAAAGAAACACTCCACATTTAGGATTAAGTTAAATATACGTATGGTTAATAAATTAGCCTCGTTTGCCATAACTTACATTCAGCTTCACTAATTTTAGTGAGATTTCTTAGAGCACATTAGCTGCTTGCAACCAAATCACCAATTTCATTCACATATTTCTCAGCAAAATATAAGTGATGAGACAAACTGTGTCTCAATTACATAGCCCTCTATACTCAGTTTACATATCCAATAAGTCTTGACTGCTCACATTTTAATATAACTTCAAATTGGTAGATTCCGCATGGGCCCATACGGAATCTGGCATTCTGTCAGTTACCACCCAACCATCACAAGAAGAGCAATTCAGTTTTACAGCAGTTATTTAAATACTTTATAATACTCTGCAGATTATTAAATTGATTTCTGCTTTATCACATCCTAGTCTGAAACAGGAACAATATTTGATTTTGTTTGAATTAAACCAAAACTTTTCCTCTACCTAAATTTTTGTCTAAATCCTTCCACTCTCACAGTACAAAACACAGTCACATTATGTCCATCGCCTTATGTAAGCTGCCTTGGGGATCCTTCTCAGCAATAAACCAACTGTATGCAAACTTACAACCTCTGAATGGGATGCAAAATTGGAAGCCCACATCCTCCAAAAGGGACTCGTTTGGCAAAGGCGAGCCCGCTGACTGGATGGGCTCCATAAATTAAAAGGCAGAGAACTAGCAATACTAAACCATGGAGTACGAAAATTCACGCACATGGAAGTCCTTGCAGCAAGCAGGGGAAACGAAGGCCGAAGAACTCTTTCTATTTCTCGTAGTCTTGCTTGTTTGCCCAGAAAACGGAGCCCTTTCTATCCCTTCCTCCTTGCCTTCATGCAGACCAGCAGCCACCAACGAAATGCCAACTCAACAGCAGCAAGTTGTCAGCTGCGGGAGTTCAATAGGCTGCCTAATGCAGCGCCTGACCAGAAAACAACCGCGCCTGTAAAGCAAGTCTGATTGCGAGATAGGGTGGAAAGCGCGTACCCACGGCCGCTTACAAACGCTGCGAGAAGGCGGACCAAATAATAACTCGGGCTGGCACTGAGTTAGACCCCTCGATGCTAGTGAGGGCCCAGAGGGTCCTTGGGAGTCTTGCGTGCCCGTTGCCATGGAGACGTAGCGCCGCGCTCTGGTAAATTTAGACGGGCCTGAAGAGCGACGAAGGATGAGGCGGCGCAAGGAAACGGCGGTTCCGGCGAGGGCGGCAGGCCCCGCCTTGCGCATCCGATCGGCCTCTAAAGATCCGGAAGCGCCCGCTGGTACTTCCGCTGCCGATTTTTTTGTCGATTTTTCTGCAAAGGACACCAGTTCTCGGTGAGACCCTTTTCCGGTTCCGCGGTGCGAGACCCCGTCAGACTCGGCCTCCGATTTGGGCCTTGAGACCAACCAAACCCGAGAGCTGCCGCCTCCTCCTCCTCGTGGCTCTGCCAACCGGAACAGCGATCCGTGTGTTCGAGACTTGGCTGCGGGACGGGGCAAAATGTTCCAAATATTCCGATCCTTCCCTACGCAGATGGTGAGCGGGTTGTGGGTGGGTTAGGCTTGAAAGCCCCTCAAGCCCCGTCGCCGCAGGTCTCTTCTCCCTTCACAGCCTGGGCTGTGGGGTTGGGCAGGAAGCGGCTAGGCTAGGAAGGGGATCGCGAACCGCTTTAGCCGCAAACCGTGAAGTCTGACGTGTCCTAAGCGGACAGGGGGGTTTGGCTGCCTTGGGTGCTCCCCTCCGGCGGCAGCAAGAGACTTTCGTGATCAAAGGGAGAGGACATTGCAGTACCTTCCTCGTGACAATCGCCTGAAAACGTCGTGACCCCCTTTTAGATCCGATCTTATGTTTCATATTTTGAAAAGAGCGTTTGCTCAGAAACAAGCCCTTTTACATTCAGCGACGCTTTCATGTAAAGGATTTGCTGTTTCAAACAGCTCTTTTCCCCCTTTTGATTCTGCTGGTTGAAGCCAGTTTAAATGTGGTGATTGCGGATTGTCTTGAAATATCAAGTTTGTGAATGGTCCATTCCCATATTGCTTACCATAGAATCACAGAGTTGGAAGAGACCACAAGGGCCATCAATTCCAACCCCCTGCCACGCTGGAACGCACAATAGAAGCACTCCCAACATATGTTCATCCAGCCTCTGTTTAAAAACCTCCAAAAAAGGAGACTCCACCACTCCGATTTGGAGTGAATTTCACTGTCAAACAGCCCTGACAGAAAGTTCTTCCTAATGTTTAGGTGGAATCTCTTTTCCTACACCTTGAATCTTTTACTGCGATGCAAGTATTTCTTGGGTAGAAAACAGTGGATGTTATTAATGACATATGGCCATTTGGAGTTTAGCCTTCCTAATGAAGTCTAATAATTTGGTTGATGTTAACTAAAGCAGGACAGCAAAATTCTGGTAATCATGGATTGATTCATGTTAGAGCTGTTATGTGGGCAAAACAGCTCACTATTATGGTTTGACTTTTTGAGTGCCAGCACCATCCTATCTGCAGCATGAATACAATGTGATAGGACTGCCATGGGGAAACATTTCAGGGAGGCTTGCATGTAACTTCTGAAATCTATAAAGGGGTTTTGGAGGGCTCTGGAGGGGGGAACCCTCTGGAGCAATTCTCAGATTTGGAAACAGGCAATTCTGTGATTCTGAGAGCACAACCCAGTCTGCTTTCTTCGGTGCAGTATAGAACTATCTAGCTCAGGGGTAGGGAACCTGCGGCTCTCCAGATGTTCAGGAACTACAATTCCCATCAGCCCCTTCCTGCATGGCCAATTGGCCATGCAGGA